>NC_061118.1:91715263-92051677 GCF_002878395.1 Capsicum annuum | reverse complement strand
GATTGGGAAACTTAATTCTGGATTATCTTGGAAAAAGGGCTTGAATCTTGCTTTTGGGTGATAATTTTAATAAAAATCCTAAACTTGTGGTTGAAAGTGTAAGAGAGGGTTTTTGAGATGTTTAACTAAAGAAAAATAAGAGAAAGTTACATCCTTTGAGGTTTATATGTTTTATAATCCAAAATACCCTTATAAAACTACTTCCCAATTGCTGAAAATCTTAGCTGACGACCAAGGATGAAATGTCATCAGATTTGTGATAAGTCGTCACAAATGTCGTCACTTGGGAGCTGGTTTCTGCTTAAGGCTGACGACATTTGTGATAAGTCGTCACATTTGTGATAACTTATCAGAAATGTCATCACTGGGGGCTGGATTCTTGCTTAGGCTAACAACATTTGTGATAAGTCATCACACTTGTAGTAAGTCATCACGAATGTCGTCACTCAGTTTTCTAAGCTGACATGCTGGAGTAAAATAGGTATAACTTTCTGCTTCGGTATTGGATTTTGTCAAAATTAGTATCGTTGGAAAGATAATTCAAAGAGATTTCATTTGACATAAAGTAAGTCCTCTAATTAGATATATACAAGGATTTATGGTCGATTGAATTTGACCTAAGTTTTAACGCTCACTAAAACTTGAATGATATGAAAGCTTTCAACTTGTCCTTGAGTTAGGGGACCTCTATGATCTAAATTCAAGATCAAAAAGATTCTCAAACTACATAATTGATTAACACACTAAATTTACATAGGATTCTAGGCTTTTGGAACATCTACGTATATACATGATAGATTTTTATTCTAGTCCAAAATGTGGGGTGTTACAATCTTAGCATAACCTTTCACTTCCAGACCGATGGACAGTTTGAGTAGACTATTCAAGATCTAGAGGACATGCTCCTCTCTTGTGTGATAGACTTTGTAGGCTAGTGGGAGCAACATCTAGCCTTGGTAGAGTTTGCGTATAATAATTACGATCATTCCAGTATTGAGATGGCTCCCTTTGAGGATTTCTATGACAGGAGTTGTCACTCTCTAATTGGTTCATTTGATATTTCAAAGATCAGACCTTGAGATATGGACTTACTTCGTGAGCATTTCAATAAATTTTAAGTCATTCAAGATAGGCTTCGAGCGGCTCCGAGTAGGCTGAAGTGACATATAGATCATAGAATTTATGACCTGAGGTTTGGTGTTGGTGATAGTGTCTTCCTTTACGTGTTTCCCTTTAATGAAATGTTGAGGTTTGTGATGAGAGGCAAGCTTAGCCTAAAAATATACCTTTTGAGACTCTTCATACTATTGGTGATGTGGCTTATGAATTGCCTTTGCCCCTAAATTTACTAGTTGTACATCGAGTTTTTTATGTTCCCATGCTTAAATGTATATTTTATATTATTTTTATGTCACTCATTGGGATTTAGTATAGTTAGATGAGCAATTGTCTTTTATTGAGGATCCTGTCTCTATTCTAGCTAGGGATGTCAGATGATTGGGTTCTCAGGTTATTCATGTGGTTAAGGTCCAGTGGAGGCATCAACCTGTAAATGAGTTTACTTAAGTGGTCGAGCCTGATATAGTGGCAGTTATCCCTAGCTTTTCATTAATTCATATATTTCTATTTCCCTTAGATTGATGACGAACTAGATTTTTAGTGGTGGATGATGTAAGGACCTAACTCTTGGTGTTTTGTGTGAAGTATGTGATTTTATATGATTTGACCATTTTACCCCTCCCAATAGTTGTATTGAGGTAATTTTGGGGTGTGGGGATGTTTGGCGTGGTTCCTAATGTATTTTAGTGTGAAATATGTAAAATTGTGATATTTGATGGCTTAAAAAGCCTTATAGATGACTTTGGTCATTATTTAATGATATGTGCATCAGATGACAAAATGGACTATGCTAGCAGATTTGAAACATCAGTTTTAGGTTGGTAATATGGTTGGTTTGGTTTAATGGCTCTTATATCTCATTTCAACCCTTGGTTTGCAAAGTTGTAAAATTGGGTTTCGCGGGTCAACTTCATGATAATGACTTCTTTTTAAAAATTTGATATCACCATTGAATTTGGAGCATTTTGATAGGGTAGCATAGTTTATTTGCATTCTCGGGGTTCTGGATGAATTCCAAGGGGTCCTCCAAGACTCCACCTGTTGCACAAATGCTGGTGTGACTGCTAAGGCGGCCCTTTTGGGGCTTTAGCAGAGGGCTCTTTAGTGGACCTTTAGGCACTATAGCGGCCCTGGCCTCCTAGAAGGTACCACTAAAGGGGTAACTTGGCTACTTTAGCGCCTACAGATAAAGCCATGTGAGTCATTCCTATTTGCATGCATGATTTGATTAAAGAGAATTGATATTGTTTTATGTAAATGCATACACCCCTACATACTCAGTACATTACCAAGTGTTGATCCACATATACGTCTATGTGCTACATTGTCCTATAATGTAGGTTCAAGTGCTCATCCCCATCCTCATTTTCGAGTACCTTTGTCTACATCTCCCTAGTGGTGAGTCCTCATGGTTCGAGGACCTATCGTCAGACATTTCAGTATTGGTTATTTATGTTATTACTTTCAGTTCAGTTTGAGTCAGTTGGGGACCTGTACCAACGGCTCTCGAGTTCATGGAGTAGTAGAGTCTTTGTCAGACTAGTTATTAGATTGTGGTTGTGTTGAGATTTCAATTTTGTGGTCGTTTGGACCAAGTATTAACTTTGTATTTCCTTTTTCTTGATATGACAGTGTTAGTGTTTTATGTATTCTTTCTTGAATGAGCTATTATGAGAAGTGATAGGATCAAAGGGTTAGCTTAGGGCTACTCGTAGCCCTAAGCACGATGTGACGTCTCGGGAGGTTATTTTAGGTCGTTACATTGGGAAGGCTTCAAGAAACTTCTTCAAGACTATCCACACCATCAATAGTCCAATAAGGTACTAGCTCATACTTTCATAGAGGCTCTTGATCACAATACAAAAATATTGCTAGATTCAGCTATGGTGGTCAAGATCTTGAGATGACATATGATAAGCTGTTACTTTATTGAACCGCATATCTTTAGGGAATCCTGAATGGAATTTAGATTCTAGAAGTGCCATGAAAAGAATTGCAGGGGTATTAGAGGTTGACCAATTAACTCCCATATCTACTTAGATCTCCGCATTGCAAAATCAAAAAAATAGTCTAAAGTTAAGATTAGCGCAGCCTACAACCACAGTTTATGTAATCGAACAACCTGCAAGTTAGTGTGAAGTTTGCAGTAACAGTGGCTATTTAGACACTATGTGTACTGTAAATCCGAAATCAGTAATATATGTGGGTAATGTTCAAAGGCCTAATTATGGTAACTCCTACAACATGAAGTGGCAGACTCAGCAACCAATTTAGACATAGAACACCCCACAACAACAGGCTCCACCAAATTAGTTACTAGCAATCTTAACGAGATGATGAAAAGACTTTTAGTTGGTCAATCACAAATGGCTATGAACATGAAGATTCAACAAGTAATATTAAAGAATCAGCAAGCGGCCACAAGAAGCTTAGAGTTGTAGTTGGGGCAATTACAATATACACTGAATACAAGGCCTCAAGGTGGTTTGTCTGTAGGTATAGAAAATCCAAAACAAGTAATGACAATCACTTTGAGGAGTGGTAAAGAGCTTAACAAAGAACCTCCAAAGGCAACTAAAGAGGTAGATGCAGATTTTACTCCCCTATAGGAATTCAAAAAAGTTGCAGAAAATTTTAGAAAGTCTGAGAGTCGAAAACAAAAGATGCTGAGAAAGTGGAGCAGAAGATGCCACCACTCTATTTCCCACACAAGTAAGAGAAAAGCAAAGGAGGATTTATGTTTTAAAATGTTCTTTTACATGTTCAGAAAGCTTCATATCAACTTACCTTTTTTAGATATTTTGAAGAAAATGTCAAATTATGCAAAGTACTTTAGGGACGTAGTTACTAATAAAACTAAGTTGCAGGATGTTGAGACTCTAGAACTCACTGAAAAGTGTAGCGCTATAATAACACAAAAAATTTCCAAAAAGGTGAAAGACCAACGGAAGTTCACTCTTCCCATTCAGATTAGTAATAGTGAGGTGGTCCACTCACTGAGTGACTTAGGGGAAAGTGTCAACTTGATGCCCCTTTCCTTGTTTGACTCTTTGAACTTAGGAAAGCCAAGACCGAGCAATGTCCTATTGCAGTTAGCAAATAAGAGCATAGACAATCATAGAGGATGTCCTTATAAAGGTTGATAAATTTTTTATTCCTGTTGATTTTATTGTTCTAGATTTTCAAGAAGACGAACATATACTGATCATCTTAGGGCGTCCATTCTTATCAATGAGAGGATCATTGATTGATGTTAGAGAGGGTACACTCACAATGAGGTTGGAGGATGAAAAGGCAGTTTTTAAATTTTACAAACTGCTCAATACACTATCCTAATATAAAGATCGGGACATGATTACTGTTATTGAAGGGAATAAGTATGGGGTGGTTAGTCCTCCAAAGATCTGTTTGGAAATCCTCATTGAGTAACCCAAACCTCTAATACCACAATGTGAAGTGATTGAAATTGATGAGCCTGAGAATGCTAAAGTTGAAGAAGCTGTTGACCTTGATAGTGTACACTTAAGAGGTCAGAATTGAATAATAAGATGGCCTCCAAATATGAAGAAGAAGATAAAGAAATTTGGCTAAGTCGTAGGTGGATCGTGCCGCGACACTAAATCAGGTGCTACTTTAGAGGCAACCCAAGTTAAGTAGGCATGTTTTCATTTTAGTTTTTACTTTTTACTTCACGTAGTCTTTGTTTTAGTTGAGTCACAAGTTGATGGGAAGTCTGAGTACCAAAAAACCTGAGCTAAGGAGCATGGTGAAGACTAAGTGTGGGGTCCCCAAACCTTCTTGATATGTAAAGATGCTACTAGCTAGGCCTAGAGGTCTCAAGGAGTATTTCTATCTCTACGCTTAAGTATACTTTGGGGCAATGTAGATTTTTAAGTGTGGGGTGGAAAAATTCCCATTTTTAGGGTAAATTTACAAAAACAATTGTGTTAGGAACAAGTGAGATATTCTTGATGGTGCTATAAGTGATTGCATGATGCAAGTATGTTGTTTTTAAAAGAATGTTGATTGTGTGAATTACTACCTTTTAGACTCCTAGGTTAATGATTATGACTCTTGTACTTGATGGCTTAAAGTCGAATTCATGATATTTTTTGGTTGAGACTACGATGATCCTACATGAGTTGAGCATGTGCCATTTTCGTGTGAGGTTTTGTATATTCCTTGTTGCATGTAATGTCTAGTACTTGCCTGGTGTATGTACAAAGCAAAATAAAGAGGTTGGGTTAGGGAGATGATATAGGTATTTCTTTGGTAGCTTTCTTTTTACCTTCTATTTAACCTGCCCTTTGTGCTTAATCCTAGTAAGCCCCATTAAGCCTTTAGTTTTTTCTTTGGTAGCCTCATAAGTAGCCTAATCCCTTCTTTGATAGACTTTAATTTGATCCAAAGCTCTTAGGAACTTTCGTGTTAATTTAATTAAGTTTGGAGTGTGAAATTAAAGAAGAAAGAGGTGAAATTAAAGACCTAAAGTGATAGTTATTGGTGTTCAAAAGATTTGTTATGTGTTGTGGTGGAAAGTTGAGTATTAAAGTAATAACAATTTGTTCAAATGGAATGAGTTATGCATAGAATCCTCCGACCATAGTGCATGTAAAAGAGCTTAATGATATAGGGTGAAAATAAAAGAATGGGATATACAAAATGGTGTCATTTGGTTGTTAGAGTTGAATTGAATGTATAAAGTGATGGATTAAAGCGCTTAGGGAAGATAGTCACTATTAATCCAAAATAGTTCCTACTCATCTGTTAGCCTACATTACCAACATTAAAGACCTATTTGCTCCTTTGAAAACCTCAATTGATTAGCTTGATGAAACCTAAGCCTTCGCTTAAACAAAGAGTTTAAGAGAGAATTTGAGAGTGTTTTATTGGGAATAATGTGTTAATGAAGTCCCAAATGATGTTTTAAGTCATGGTATCAAAGGGAGTTAAAGAGGGAAATGTCTAGAATGCCCTCAACTTCAAACTATATAAAGGTCGTATGTGGTTACGAGTCAACCCCTTGACTAATGATCGTAACATACTGCTCATACCCTTGAGTCATCATGAAGACACTGAATTGGACACCCATACATTGTCCACCATACGACTCCATAATCCCACTCGTGAGCTGACCATACAACAGGTATGTTCTAGTTGTATCAAAGACAAAACCCAAGGGATTGGACACTGAACAATATACTACTCAACCCTACCACTCACAACCTACCCTCACAGATCTTAGTGAGGCACACATACTCAGAGCCAAGTAAAGTCAATAAGTTATTAATTTAGTTAAGGATCTTCCTAACGACTCATCACCATCCCTAACGACTCATACCACCATGTCATTACCTAAACCGAAAACCCAACCACCATCCACTACTTACCTAATGACTAGGGTCACTTAAATCATACTGACACCATATGACTCTTATGATAAGTCGATACAAGGACAGTGAGCTCAAAGCTCAAGAATTTTCCAAGGGCCAAAATCCAGGGTATTTCAATCATCCCCCACTTGGATCATTCGTTCTCAAATGATGGGATGAGGTAGTGACTAGCATGATTAAACCCCCAATATCTCTACTCTTCCCTTTAAGAGAGAAAATAGATTACCAAAGAATTCACAATCTACTTTTAACAATGTCAGAAAACAAAGATGTTAAGAACACATACCTCAAGCATGATCTTATGAAATAAGAAAAAGTAATGGATACTTGGACTTCATGTCCTATTCAGCTTCCCAAGTAGACTATTCGACCTTGTGGTTCCTTCATAGAACCTTTATCGAAGCTACATCCTTGGTCCGCAATCGTCGAACCTTTTGATCAAGATCTAAATTAGGACCTCCTCATAAGACAAGGAATATGAAAAATCAAAATACGTGATCGGGACAATTTGTGATGAATTGCCCACACACTTCCCTAACATAGAAACATGAAACACCGGGTAAATGGAGCTCAAATCAGAAGGCAAATCCAACTATTACGCAATATTACCAACCCTCCTTAAAACCAAGTATGGATCAACTTACCGAGGACTGAGCTTCCTCTTCATCCCAAACCGCATCACTCCTATCATGGCAGACACCTTCAAGAACACCCTATCCCCAACCTCAAACTCTAACTTCCTATGCCTCACATCTAGATTGGACATTTTTCGACTTTGGGCAGCTTTAAGCCTTTTCCAAATCACGTTTACCTTTTCTATGGCTTGGTGAACTAAATCTGCACCAAACATCTCTGCCTTGCCAACCTTGAACCACCCAATAGGAAACCTACACCTCCTACGATATAAGTCCTCAAACGGAGCCATCCGGATGCTAGAATGGTAGCTATTATTATACGCAAACTCTATAAGTGGAAAATGATCCACCTAACTACCACCATAGTCAATCACGCAAGCTTGAAGAATATCTTCTAATGTATGAATAGTCCTTTTCATTTGCCCATCCAACTGTGGGTGGAAAGTAGTACTAAGACTCACATTGATCCCCAAACCTTTTTGAAACAACCACCAAAAGTGAGATAAAAATTGTGTACCACTGTCAAACATAATAGAAATAGGTACCCCATGCAACTTCACAATCTCTTGGAGGTACAACCTTGTATAATCCTCTGCTAAAAAATTAGTCCTCACTGGACAAAAGTGAGCAGACTTAGTCATTCTATCCATAATGACCCAAATCAAATCAAACTGATTTCGAGATCGGGGAAGTCCATTAATGAAATCCATGTTGATCACTTCCCACTTCACAAATTGTTACTCGATTTCTTGAGATAACCCTTCGGGCCTCATGTGCACAACTTTCACTTGTTGGTACACCATGCACTAAGCCACAAAACATGACATATCCCGCTTCATATTGTTCCACCAATACATCTCCTTAAGGTCATGATACACTTTCACTAAGCCAGGATGAATAGCATAGCATGACTCATATGCCTCATCCAAGACCCTCTCTCGCAAACCATCTATGTCTGGAATGGACAATCTTCCTCAGTACCGCAAGGTACCATCACTACCAACCTCAAAAGAAATTACTTTATGCCCACCTATATCACCCTTGATCCTCATTAAAATAGGATCCAAAAGTTGTTTTTCTTTCATCTCAACACCCAGGGATGACTTCGCCTCCTTCTGAACGAACACCCCACCATCCTTAGAGTCCAAGAGGAAAACTCAAAGGCTAGATAAACGATGAACATCTTTCACCAATTCTTGCTTTCCCTCATCCACGTCAGCTAGACTCATGTCATAATCCTTGAGCAGCTCAAGCAACCTCCTTTGCTGAGGTTAAGCTCTATCAGGGTAAACACTCTAAAGGCATAAGCTATCACTTTGCTATACTGCATCAAGACACAACCAAGCCCCATATGGGACGTATCACAATAGAATACAAAACCATTGGTGCCTTTAAGCAAAGTCAAGACCAGTGCCGAAGTCAACTTATCCTTCAGCTACTCAAAACTATTCTCACAAACATCAGTCCATAAGAACTTTATCTTCTTCTAAATTAACTTAGTCAACGAGGCAGCTATAGTAAAAAAAAAAACTTTCCACAAACCTCCTGTAGAACCAGCTAGACCCAAGAAGCTCCGAATATTGGTTGGATTTATGGTTCTAGGCCACTTCTTAACCATTGAAACATTATACAGATCTATTATGATCCCTTCACTAGAAATTGTATGACCCAAGAAAGTGACAGTGTTAAAGCAGAATTAATATTTCGAAAATTTAGCATACAACTGCTACTCTTTTAGTTGTCTGTAATACTATAGAAGGTGATCGACATGATCCACCTCACTCTTTGAGTACACCAGAATATTGTCTATGAACAGAATGATAAACAAATCTAAAATTTGATGAAAGACTCTACTCATCAACTCCGTGAATTTCGTCAGGGCATTAGTCAATCCAAAAGAGATAACCAAAAACTAAAAATACTCATACTGGGTATAAAAGGAAGTCTTAGGAATATCCACCTACCTAATCTTTAGCTGGTGATACCCAGATCGAAGATCAATCTTAGAGAAAAACTTAGTACCATAAAATTGACCAAACAAATCATCTATCCTTGGAAGAGGGTACTTATTCTTTATCGTCACCTTATTCTATTGCTAGTAATCAATACACATAGAAGGGAACCATTCTTCTTATGGATGAACAACACCAGACACCCTATGGAGACACACTAGGATGGATAAAACTATTGCCCAAAAGATCTTTTAGTTGCTCCTTAAGCTTTTTTAACTCAGCTGGAGCCATTCTATATGGGGGAATAGAAATAGGATGAGTGTCCGAATGAAGATTAATCTCAAAATCTATCACCCTATCAGGAGGGACACCAGGAAGGTATTTAGGAAAGACCTCAGGGAATTCATTCACTACCGGAATGAAATGTAAAGAAGGAGCCTCCGAGTTAGAATCTTAAACCCAGACCAGATGGTAGAGAAACCCCTTGTAAAATCTATGGGCCCTAAGATATGATATGAACCTCCCCTTAGGAGTTAGAGAACCACCCACCCACTCAATAACTGGCCTATTAGGGAATTTAATAATAACATTACAGGTCAGATAATCTAGAGAAGCATAGCACGAGTGCAGCTAATCCATCCTTAATATGGCATCAAAATTAACCATGTCTAACTCAAATAGATCCACCAAAGTCTCCCGATCACCTATAGACACCAAACAACCCCTATAGACTCTTCTAGACACCACAGAGTCACTAACTAGGGTAGAAGCAGAAAAAGGGTCTGAAATACACTCAGGACCTAAGCCAAAATGTATAGCCACAAATGGGGTCACATATGATAGAGAAGACCCCAGATCAAGTAAATAGTACACATCACGGGAAAAGGGTTTCAATATACTAATAACAACATCAGGCGATGCTCTAGACTCCTAACGAGTAGTGAGAGCATTGAGTTGGTTCTGACCAAAGCTGATTTCAGATGGTGCACCCTTTGGTGACAGAGCTAAAGAAGAGGCAATCGGAACCTTTATTACCCCATAAGCAACCTTATCCACTAGACAATCTCTAAGCATGAGCCCTAGCTAACCATAGTATAATCACTAATCCTTTCCTTCATCACAATAATCCAAATGCAATCGACCACAAAATCTGTAGGGTAGATAGGATGAAGCTGATTGGGCCCCACTGGCCTAAGACTGGGCACCCTGTTCCTTATAATTGTAGCCACCATAAAAATGCCTATGACACAATGGATTAGGGTAGGGATCACTATCCATCGCGTAAGACCCTAAATTGCCCCACTTTTTCTTTGAACAATTTCCACCATCCCCGTCACTCTGTTATTAGCCACCACCATGATTAGAGAATCTAAACTTCTTGCTATGCCTTTCCCTTATCTCCACCTGCATTCTATTCACTTTCTCAACCCGCTGCATGTACACAACCAATCTAGAGGTATCCATGTCCAAGTACAACAAGACAATCTTACTCTCCAAAATTAAGTCTCGAGATAATTGGAAAGTTAACTTCCTCATTTTATCCCTTATGCTAGAAACCAACTCTAGACAATACTGTAATAACTGGTAAAATTTCAAGGCATACTCCTTGACTGGCATCTTTCCTTGCTTCAGGTTAACAAAATCTTTCGCCTTCGCCTCACTCAACTCCTAAGGAAAGAAGCTGTTTAGGAAAGCATTAGAAAAATCACCCCATAGGGCTGGCTTAGCATCGTCACCCCTTGAATGGTCCCATTCCTCGTACCACTGATAGGGCATATCTTTTAGCTATTAGGCAACAAACTCTAAGCTTACCATATAAGTAGTATGCATAACCTAAAAGATATTTTACATCTCATTAATAAAAACTTTAAGGACCCCCCACGACCTCAACTCTGGTAAAGTTTTGAGGATTCAACCACATATAATGGCCAGTCCTTGTTGCCTTAGAATATATACTAACAGAAGCACCCTGCTCATCTTGAGAAACTACCAACAGTGCCAACATACGAATAGACTGATGAAACTCAACATTCGTCACATCATCTCGAGGAGCTTGAGGAGGACTAGAAGGGACCGGTGGAACTCCAAGTGAACAATCAAAAACTAGACCCCTAGACCAAGCCTGGATCCCATAAGTAGGATGTTTTCTATTAATATTGTCCTTGGGTGGGACAAAAGAGTTTTTGTGAACTTCAGATCATTTTTGAGGCATGATTTAAAAAAGAGAACAAATGGTTATTTGAGAAAATGGAACACAAGAAAGAGATATTCATAAATGTCTCATAGTCTCTCCTTTATGAGTATGGTGCACTACACACCCTTAAAAGAGACTCTACTCCACATGGCTTTGTGGACTCGCAATTGACAATGAACCTAAGGCGCTTATACCAATCTAACATGACCCAAGCTAGGGCTTAGTCATGTTGGGTATCTCAAGTCCAACCAGGACCAGAGACCACCCCCTATACCCCACCATTAGCCACCCTACACTCCATTTCGAATGAATCTTGAATATATAACAAGATAAACAAATAAAAATATAAGGATAATAAAGTAAGTCTATAACCATAACCAAATAGCCATAACCAAATATCCAACAAAGACCAATCCCAATGCCAATACCAATACCAATGCAAACACTAATACCGACACTGCCCATGCCTATAGTAATCTGACAATGCCTCTAACTAGAATCAAAGAATATCTGGTCAGGACATGCCCTTGACAGTAGCTAAAAGAAACCAAAGAAATTACAATAATGCAAAAAAGTCCATAATATGAAATAGAGTCTTCCGGATTATGAAAGCTTACCACATAAATATAACTTAAAGTTGTCCCTGAATCCAAGTAGTTGAACATAAGCAATGAAAGTATGGTCGATTCCTGAATTGCATAGGGATACAATGCCCGAAGGTGGTTAGCATAGTGAATGCTAGCATGTACTCAGGATTTAAAATAAAATAATGTCATTTTTTTAAAAAACAAATCATATAATCATATGCAATATCATATATACATACATCTACCGTACCAAGATAAAGAAAAAGGTTTATCTTGCATTTAAAATATTAACCTGGGTTGTGTAGATTAACCATCATAAAAATCCCCCAACAGGATATATGGGTTCAACTCCCCCTGCTGAAAAGGTCCCAGTGTGCATTACCCGCATGAACCACGGTTATCAAGAAAGACCAGGGAAAGCCCTGAACCTAGGTTAAACCAAGATACAATCATATCAATAGTGTGAACCATGCACTCAAGTCATCAAGACAAAACCTCATGATGATAATCATGAGTTTCCAATGTTTGTCCTTCGAACCCACACCTTCACAGCTAGCTATCAGAACCCCCATTATTGCCCAACTAAAACCTTTAGCACGTAACTAAAACACCAATTCAAGGGGTAAATTATTAAGGAATTATATAGTGGTATCGTCATACCGACTATAGCTTGCAAGCTATGTCACTAGACAACACTTAGAGGATTCTTTCATACCCCACAGACTCCATTGATAAAATCACTTAGGGGATTTTATTGTACCCCAGAAGGTTTTCAAACCAATCCTTAACTATTTAATAATTTTTCCATGCATTACTTTCAAAAAATAGTAAAACCAAACACTTTGGGGATTCCATTATACCCCTAATTCAAATTCCTACCTTTCCCATAACTACAAACCAATTTTTCAAAACAAGGTTAAGGTTAGAACCACTTAAAAAGTAACAAGTCTAAAGCAATTTACCATGATGAAGTTCCACCACCATACCTATGCAACCACATGTTCAAAACCATAATTAAAATAGGAATACCATAATTAAACCATGAGAAACAATATTCATCCATGACAACTAAATCCCCAAATCTTTATTTCAAAACCATAACAACACCATGAAAACAATACATTAAAACATATGCCTTTAGTAAAATAACAATGAGGGATGAGTAACATGCCTTAGATGCCAAGAAACACAAGGAAAAATTGCCCTTTAAAAGCGTTAATTATTTTGTTGAATAATACCCTATCCATTGCTTGAACAGATAGTTTGAGAGAGAATTTGAGAGTGTTTTGATGGGAATAGTGTGTTAATAAAGCCCCAAAGGATTTTTTAAGTCGTGGTATCAAACGGAGTTAAAGAGGGAAAGGTACAAAAATGCCCCTAACTTAAAACCATACAAAGGTAGCATGTGGTTATGAGTCGACCTCTTGATTCATAACCACAACATATGACTCATACCATTAAGTCATTACCAAGATAGTGATTTGGACACCCATCACTATCCACCATATGACTCCATAATCCCAATCATGACCTGACCATATGACTCATATAGTATAGTTGTATCCAAGATAGAACCCAAGAGATTGGACACTGGACAAGACATGACTTAACCCTACCACTCGTAACTTATCCTTACTGCTTTTAGTGAGCTACCCATACTCAGAGCCAACTAAAGTCACTAAGTATATGATTATGTTAAGGATAGTCCTAATGACTCATCACCACCTCTAACGACTCATACCACCAAGTCATTACCAAGACCAAAAACTCAACCACCATCCACTGGTTACCTAATGACTAGGGTTACCTGAACCATACCCATACCATATGACTCATATGATGAATCGTTACTAGTACAGTGAGCTCAAAGCTTACAAATTTTCAAAGATCCATAATATAGGGTATTTCATGGGTGGACTCTTGCGATTTTTTAGATCAAGATCTAATTTATTGGATTTTTGGTGTAAGATCTAAGTCCAATTAAAAAGGCCACCACCTTATTGAACTCTTTGATTCACCACTTTCATAATTCCATAAAACTACTACTAAGGCTTCATTCATTAGATTCACATCAACAAACTTCATTATCTCATCATCAATGACATTGATTATTGAGACTACTTGTAAGTCCATTGGCTGTTTCATGGCTTTGCATACATTGAAAGATACTTCTTCATCATTAATTCAAAAATTCATCTCACTGCACTCCATGTCCGCCAATGCCCTCCCGATGGATAAATAGCCTTCCAAGAAAAATAGGGATTTCATGGTCAATTTTATAATCAAGGATCATGATCAGTCTAAAAGATGAATCAATCGACTTTTACTAGAACATCATGTACTACCTCCATAGGTTTCTTGATGGTTTGGTCAGATATTAATATTCTCATAATGGTAGGTTACGGTTTCCCCAACCCTATCTTATGAAATACATCATATGGAATTAAATTATAATCGCCCCGAGGTCACACAAGTCCTTTACAAATTAGAATATTTCAATGGTGCAAGGGATTTTTAATGCACTGAGGTCTTCCTTATTTTCCATCATCGTGCTTGACATTGCACTATAATGATAAGTCACTTCTATTGTCTCCCCTACATAAGCCGTTTTTTGGTGACTAATTATTTCATAAAGTTAGATACCCTAAAATTTATGCCAAGGCTTTTATCAATGAAATGTTGATAGTTAGGTTGCTAAATTTTTCAAGAAACTTCTTGAACTTAGCATTATCCCCTTTAATGTTTAGCCTTTAGGGACAAGGGGAAGGAATTGTAATTTCTGGATGGAGCCACTTTGAGGTTCTTTCACCTTGAATTTTCAATGATAACTTCACTTGCCTTTAACTCATTATTATTTGGCCTCTTTCTCCTCATATTTTCTAGAGCATCTTTTGCTCTCCCATTGGGGTCACAATTAAGCTCCATGCCTATGCTAAGAGTTTTCCCACTTCTAGTGATAATATCATTTTGTTACCATACCACTCGGCATATCTCTGTTTTGTCTTGCACTGATGTGTGCCGATATTTTATTCAATTTTGGCTCTAATTGTTGAATGGTGGTTAAATTGAACTCTACTATTTGATGTAACTAGGTGAAGTCAATCCTCATTTCCTTCACTATATTGTCGATCCCCTCAACTTCTACAAAGATTCGGGCCAAAACATCTTCATTTACATATCTCTCTATTTCAATAAGGGATATGTCTCAATTCTCATTGTTCCGACCTTGATTCCCACCTTGCCTTTGGTAGACAATGTGGGAACCCACCAAATTTTATAGAAACAATATCATGTCTCTCTTAAGTATCTCTCTTTGTTCATCTTCATATACCCTAGCATTCCTTGAAGCTATAGGATTGATTCCTTAAGACAATGT
Organism: Capsicum annuum; assembly: GCF_002878395.1. Taxonomy (NCBI): domain Eukaryota; kingdom Viridiplantae; phylum Streptophyta; class Magnoliopsida; order Solanales; family Solanaceae; genus Capsicum; species Capsicum annuum. The sequence goes on along the minus strand of NC_061118.1, from coordinate 92,036,421 downwards.
TCCCATCATATATGGAGTAAGAAGTTCAAGGTGTGATCTCACCTTTATTATATTTGAATCATTTTCCTCGTATTTTTTTCTTTGATCTTGACCCATAAAGGATGTAGAAGGATCCCCCATGGACACCTTGGTCTCCTCCATGTTCTAACCTCTATCTAACTTAGTCACTTGATCTAACACGCTTGATGGATCTTTATAAGGCAACTTGATAAGGGACCCTCCAGAACTATTATAAATAATGGTTTTATTCAATTGATATAACTCTCAATAAAGTACTTGGAGAAGCATCTTCTCAGGAACTTCATGGTTTGGGCATTGCAACATTTTATCCTTAAACCTTTTCCATACTTTATATAAACGCTCACTATATTGATGAAAATTTATGATTTCGTCCATAAATTTCAACATCTTTGAAATAGGGAAATATCGATCTAAAAAGGTATCCTTAAGCTCGACCCAAGATGTGAACCGACAGGTAGAGATCTCAACCACAACACCATTTCACCCTTAAAAAGAATGAGAAAATCCTCAACCGAATAGACTATTGTTAGATATGGGCGACATCAAATGAAGAGCATACTTCAATAAAGTTCTTCAAATGAAAATTGGAACTTTATGTGATTGACCCCCAAACAACCTTTTCCCTCTGTATATGGAATACGGATGGCACTATAATATTTACCATTACCAAGAAGATCCATAACCTCTGCATATTCATATGATGAGTTATTGTTGATCCCCTCTCGACTCATGGCTATTTGGATGAAATAATAGTCACCTATTCAAAAGACCACAAACAACAACTAACGTATAGTGAAACACTACGATTAAACACAAAGTTACTAACAACACCACACAAGCAAAAACTAAGTTTCACTCCCCAACAACGAAGCCATTTATGATAATGCTCAACTTACACCAATTTTTTGGTGCAAGGTGATCATTGTCAATATAATAGTCCAACTTTTGTTGGGGTAAAATCCATTGGAAGTGTAATTTATCTTTTAGGACGTATGTACATTGAAAGTTACAAGGTGTTGACCCACAATGTATATTTAAAGAAAAACATAAATAAAAATTGTGGGAGGGGGGAGTTGTGAGTTGAAATTTAGTTTAAATAAAATTTACTTATGACACTAAGTAAGATCGACAATTTATTGAATAAAATCCATCAACAGAAGAGTTTTGGAGTTATGCAATCCTAGGGGTCATTCATGTAATGCATATTTGAAGGTTAGTACATTTCTTAGTCAAAGACATGGGTAGGCTAGATTTTCTCTTATTGCTAGTCTTTCAACACAACACTAAAATTGCATTCATGGGTTCTTTAAAATACCTATGAGCATGCTAAACTTACCAATCAAAAATATCAACTTAGCATCCCTATTTCTAGAATGATGCCCATAAATGTAGCTAAATCACATACCATCCTTATTTCTAATATAATGCAAAGGAGATAACTAGTATTAAATAGTTTTTCATAATTACTCATAACCAACACCCCTCTTTCAAGAGTGATGTGGGATCTAAGCCAATTGGGGCTTTCACCTAAAACTCTTAATATAATCAGCGAGTAATATCATAACCTAACATCAATAACTAATAATTATGACTAGCAATCAATACCTATAAACAATATAGAATACCCCGAGATTCTAACCAATAGTTCCACCATGAATCAAGCCTATGATAAATAAATTATAGTGTTTTGGTTGTTTTCTGGTAAAGGATGATGTGTATTAAGTCTTTAAAGATGTCCTAATGATTGGGAGAATCAAAACATTCTTTACCGATTGAATTCTTGAGAAGGATTTTGGCATAGTCAACTTCAAATGAGTATATCTCCCATTGTTCTACGAATTATTGAGATCATGACCTATCAAAAGATATATAATTGAACTAGATTTCCAACGATACCCATTTCATCAAAATCCAATATTAGAGCAAAGAGTTATGCTTATTTTACTCCAGTGTGTCAGCCTGGAGAATTCGTGACGACCTTTTGTGACGACTTATCACAAGCCTGATGGCCCATCACAAAATGTCGTCACCTTAAGGCAGAAAGTCACAAAATCCATCCTTTTTGTGACGACAATTCGTGACGGCCTATCAGGGGCCTGACGGCTTGTCACGGATGTTATCAACTATTTTTTTCAGCAATTGATGCATGATTTTTGCACGGGTATTTTGGTCATTTTCCCATTTTTGGAGGCCTTTATATATATGAGAATTCTCATTCAAAACCTAATTCCTTCATTTCTCTCTTCCAATTCTCTTAAAAAATATATCTAGGGTTTTATTTAAGGAAATTAATCTTCCAAAAATCATCCATAAATCTTCAAGATTCCTTCAAGAATCAAGTTCCTCGTAGAGTGGGCTTCAAGAATTTTTTTTTATTACATGTGTGAGTAAAGTCTCAAGCACTATAGTTCAACCAATTTCAAAGATTAAGGTATGTGGGGTTTTAAACAAGAGCAATTCTTTCGTTCTTGTGCTCAAAACTTTGATTTTTATTATGGATTTATATGATTTTGCAAGTGGGTTTATACCCAAATTACTTCATAATAAGATTATGAGAATATAAATTGTTCAAGTTTTGTTATACATGATTATTTTATAATTTCCAAGTGATGACTTGATATTTAATATTGTGAATTTCAAGTTCCTACCGTGAGTTGGTATTTCAAGTGCTTTCAAGATATGTGTCAAGCTCTATGCTTCCTTATGACAAATTGGATTATTGAGTATATTAATTCATGAAACTTGAGTTGTTACAATAAGTCTTGATATTTCCTCAAAGTTATTGATGTTGCCATGACTTAATGAATTAATCCATTTTGATATTGAGAGTGATTGATTTGATTTAAGTCGAGTTAGGATCCACAAATTAATTATGATTTGATAAATAAGAAAGAGATTTGATTTGATCTTCATGATAGACCCTTGTGATGTTTGTGGTGGATTTCCTAACACATTCTAAGCTTGTGTCTGGGAGTAGTATTTGGCATCAAGCGTGAAATATGGTATTTCCCCTAAAACTAAGTGCCACTGTAGGATTGATATTCATAATTATAGGCCGGAGTCCGAGTATGAGAATGTGATCACTAAATTTAGGTTACACTCCTTGGCAGGAGTACGATGCTCCCGCCAATGTGGGGTTCTCTCCTTAGGAGGGAAAAATGTTGAACTCCATGTAGCTCACATGGTTTATGTCGGTTATAAGAACTTCCCATGTCCATAAGAGTCAAGGTTCTTGAATTATAGTCACTCCGAGTCTTGAGTTGAAGAGTTGAGTTATTTATGATGATTTATGAGGTTTTCATCATATGATTTATTTATGATGCGATCATGAAAAGTATGTTTCAATCTAACTCAAGCCAAGTGAGCCATCATTGTACATCTGCATATTTTCATAAAATTGATAATGATATTTACATTTTTTCATGCAGCCCTACATACTCAGTACATTCCAAAGTACTGACCCTCATATTTTCCTATGGGCTACATTTTCTCGTAATGTAGGTTCAGGTTCTCAGCCGCGTTAGCAATTTTCAGGTGCCGCTTTTTGTCTTCTTAGTAGTGAGTCCTCATGGTTCGAGGACCATGCTTATAATTTTGTGATACCGTTTTGTTGTTATGGCTTTCAGTACTATTTGAGTTAGTTGGTGGTTTGTGCCAATGTCTCCTTGATTTTGATGTATAGAGGCTTTGTCAGATTAAAGGGTTGGTATGTACAGAATTTCAGTATTTTGGATTGTACAGGCTAGTTTCTTATCTTATTCCAGTATGTTTATGATATGTCATTCTCTCTTATATTAGCATGACTATTGTCAAAGTAAGTTCTAGAAGTGATGGCAGGTTTAGAGGGTTAGCTTAAGGCCGCGTGTGGATTTAAGCACCGTGTGACATCTCAGGATGGGATCTTGGGGCGTTACAAGCTTGGTATCAAAGACTAAGGTTTAAAGATTCCTAGGGAATCTGATAAGCCGCGTTACATAGAGTCTTGATCATCAGTGTGTATTGCGCCACATCTATGAGCAAGACGCTATGGGATGTTTTAGAAAAAGTCATTTCTTTCTTTCAAAAATCTATCATGCCTACGACTATTTCTGTCTAATATTAATTCGTGCTCTCTTATGACAAAAAATGCTTCTTCATCGAGGTCGTAGAAACAATGAGCAACCTTAACCCGTTGATCCCCTGAATGAGCATATGTCTCATGCAGAATTTTGGGCAGCTTTTCAAGTGCTAGCCCAGGCAGTTATCACCAATACTCAAGCTAACACCCAGGCTACTGTTCCACCTCTGCAAGAGAATATTTCTACTGCAGATTGAGTTCGTGACTATATGCGGATGAATCCTCCTGAGTTCTATGGGTTGAAGGTAGGTGAAGGCCCACAGATGTACTTGGATGAAGTAAGAAAGATCACCCAGATTATGTACGTGACTGAGGAGGAAAATGCTGAATTAGCTGCCTATTAAATGAAAGATGTTGCATATGATTGGATGTAAATGTGGAGGGAAAGTAGAGGGGAGGATACCTCTCCCATGACTTGGCAGTTATTCCAGGATGCGTTCTCAGATTTTTTCCTCTTGAGATGAGGGAAGCAAATATAGAGGAATTCATGAATTTGAGATAAGGCTCTATGACTGTTAAGGAGTATTTCCTTAGATTCAATTAGTTTTCCAAATATGCACCTAGTATAATGGCTGACTCCAGGACCATTATGAGTAAGTTCATGACCGGTGTGTCGAGTTACGTTATGAATGAGTGTAGATTTACTATGCTTAATAGGGAGATGGACCTTTTTTGATTGATGATACATGCCCAATAGATTGAAGCTGATAAGCTAAAAGAGAGGGAGAGAGTAAGAGAGAATAAAAGAGCTAGATTAGAGCAGCAGGGATTCGGTCAGTCCAAATTCTATGGAAGGGACCACCCGTAATTCCAGAGACACCCGTTTATGCCCACTCCTTTCTTAGTTAATGATCCCGCACCTAGAAGCAGGTAGGAACAGGGGAACAGGCCTATCCCATCCAGTTCCTAGGAAAGTGTAAGTAACAGACCTCACCCTCCTTCATGTGCCAAGTGTGGAAGAGATCATTTTGCCAAGTGTTTTGTTAATCAGAGAGGTTGCTTTGGTTGTGGAAAGTTGGGCCACTAACTTATTTTTTGTCCATATGCTATATACGGGAGTCGAGATACTCGTCCCCAGAGTTAGGCTACCAGTGCCCCCGCTCCCGTAGTCCGCCCAGTTCCTTCTCAGGGCATATCTTCTAGTATTGTTGGCGGTTCGTGCCAGAATCGCTACTATGCTATACGACCTCGCCAAGAGCAGGAGGATTCTCCAGATTTTGTCACTGGTATGCTTCGTATCTTTCACTTTAATATGTATGTATTGATGGACCCCGATTCAGTTTCTTTTATGTGACACCTCTAGTTGTTATAAATTTTGAGATGGACCTTGAACGGATTCCTGAGCCTATTCTAGTTTCTACCCCGATAGGAGAGTCTGTTATTGCTAAGTGAGTCTGTAATAAGTGTCCTGTTACTGTCCTTTATCGGGTCATATGTGCTGATTTGATTGAGCTAGATATGGTTGATTTTGACATAATTCTGGGTGTAGATTGGCTTCACTCATTCTATGCGTCTATAGATTGTCATACCCGAGTGGTCAAGTTTCAGTTTCCTAACGAGCTCGTGTTTGAGTGGTTCGGGAGTTCTGTAACTCCGAAGAGCCATTTCATATCCTACCTCAAAGCTAGGAAGTTTATTTCCAAGGGTTGCATTTATTATCTAGTTCGAGTTAAAGACCTCAAGTCCAAAACTCCAACTATTCAGTCAGTTAGCATTGTTAATGAGTTTGTCGTTGTTTTCCTAGAAGACCTTCCAAGGGTCCTACCTGATAGAGAAATAGAATTTGGGATTGATCTTCTTCCCGACACTCAGCTTATTTCCATTCATCCATACCATATGGCTCCTGCAGAACTTAAAGAGTTGAAGGAGCAACTCAAAGACCTCTTAGAAAAAGGCTTCATCAGACCCAGTGTTTCCTCGTGGGATGCACCTGTTCTATTTGTGCGGAAGAAAGATGGTACATTATGTATGTGCATTGACTACCGTCAACTCAACAAAGTGACTATTAAGCACAAGTACCCTCTTCCTAGGATAGATGATTTATTTGATCAGCTACAGGGTGCAAGTTATTTCTCAAAGATAGACCTTAGATCCGGCTATCATCAGATTAAAGTGAGGGAGTGTGATATTCCAAAGACAGCTTTCCAAACCCGCTATGGTTATTTTGAGTTTTTTGTCGTGTCCTTTGGGTTAACCAATGCTCCAGCGGCTTTCATGGATCTTATGAACCGAGTATTCAAGCAGTATCTAGATTTGTTTGTTATTGTGTTCATAGATGATATTCTTGTATATTCCCAAAGTGAGAATGACTATGCATATCATCTTTGAATCGTGTCGAAAACCCTTAGAGCTCATCAATTATTTGCTAAATTTAGCAAGTGTGAATTTTGGTTAAGGTCAATTGCTTTTCTGGGTCACATTGTTTCTTCCAAAGGTATTAGAGTTGATGAAGAATTGGCCTAGACCTACCTCCCCATCTGATATTAGGAGTTTCTTGGGTCTAGCTGGTTACTACCATAATTTTTTTGAGGACTTTTCTTCTATCGCATCTCCCATGACCCGATTGACCCAAAAAAAAAGTTAAGTTCCAGTGGACAGATGCCTGTGAGAAGAGTTTTCAAGAGTTGAAGACTCGACTCACTTCAGCCCCAGTGTTAGCTTTACCCGATGGTATTAGTGGTCTTGTGGTGTACTGTGATACTTTTAGAGTTGGTCTGGGTTCTGTGTTGATGCAGAAGGGTAAAGTTATAGCTTATGACTCTAGACAGTTGAATCCTCATGAGAAGAATTACCCAACCCATGATCTTGAATTAGCAGTTGTAGTTTTTGCTTTGAAAATCTTGAGACATTATTTGTATAGTTTTCATGTTGATGTGTTTACTGATCATAAAAGCCTGCAATATGTGTTTACTCATAGGGAGTTGAACCTTAGACAAAGAAGATGGTTAGAGTTACTAAAAGACTGCAATATGAGTGTGATGTATCACCCGGGCAAGGCCAATATTGTGGCAGATGCTCTTAGCAGGTTGTCTATGGGTAGTATAGCTCATGTAGAGAATGATAAGAAGGAATTGGCTCATGATGTGCATCGTTTGTCTAGGTTGGGTGTTAGATTGCTTGATTCCACTGAAGGGAGTATGTTAGTTTAGAGTGGTTCAGAGTCTTCTTTGGTCTCAGAGGTAAAGAAGAAGCAGGACAGGGATCCTAGTTTGATTAGACTGAAGGAGTCCGTTAAGGATCAGAAGGTAGAGGTTTTCTCCCAAGGGGGAGATGGTGTGTTGAGATTGTAAGGTAGACTGTGTGTTCTGAATGTTGATGATTTGAGGCAGAGAATTATGGCTGAAGCGCATGGTGCGTGATATTCTATTTATCCCGGTGCTTCCAAGATGTACCACAATTTGCGAAAAATCTATTGGTGGAACAGTATGAAGAAAGGCATAGCAGGTTTTGTGGCAAAGTTTTCTACTTGTCAACAAGTTAAGGTAGAGCACGAGAGGCTCGGTGGTGTAATGTAAGAGTTTGGCATTCCTACTTGGAAGTGGGAAGAAGTGAATATAGATTTCGTAATTGGTTTACCTCCTTCTCGTCATCATCATGATTCGATTTGGGTTTTTGTAGACCGGTTGACTAAATCAGCTCATTTTTTGCCAGTGCATTCATCTTATACAGCTGAGAATTATGCTAGATTGTATATCCGTGAGTTAGTCAGATTGTATGGATTTCCTTTGGCTATCATCTCTAATAGGGGTACTCAGTTTACTTCCCAGTTTTGGAGGGCTTTTCAGAAGGGTCTCAATACCCAAGTTTGTCTAAGATCTGCTTTCCATCCACAGACCGATGGTCAGGCTGACAGGACTATTCAATCTTTGAAGGACATGTTGAGGGCATGTGCGCTTGATTTCAAAGGTAGTTGGGATGAGCACTTGTCATTGATCAAATTTTCGTATACTAGTTTCTATGCTAGTAATCAGATGGCCCCATTCGAAGCTTTGTATGGGAGAAGATGTAGATCGCCCATAGGTTGGTTTGAAGTAGGAGAAGCAGCTGTGATTGGGCCGGATGCTGTGTTCGAGGCTATGGAAAAAGTTAAGTTGATTCGAGAAAGATTGAAAACCACTCAAAGCCGTTAGAAGTCGTATGCAGATGTGAGAAGAAAAGATCTTGAGTTTAATGTTAATGATTTGGTGTACTTGAAGGTTTCACCCATGTAAGGGGTGAAGAGATTTGGGAAGAAGGGAAAGCTTAGTCCCCGTTATGTTGGTCCATATAAGGGTTCTGAGCCGTGTTGGGAAAGTAGCTTATGAGGTGGATTTACCCGCGGGGTTGTTTAGCGTTCATCTGGTATTTCATGTTTCTATGCTTAAGAAGTGTATTGGTGATTCTATCATGGTTGATTCTTCTGAAAGCTTAGATATTCAAGATAGCCTTTCATTCAAGAAGATTTCAATTTTGGATTTTCAAATCCGTAGGCTAAGGAACAAAGAAGTTCCTTTGGTTAAAGTGCTTTGGTGAAATCAATCTATTGAGAGTGCTACTTGGGAAGCCGAAGATGATATGCGAGCCAAGTACCCTCACCTCTTCTCTATGAGTTCGGAGAGAGCAGAAGGTATCATTCTTTCTTAATTCGACCCCCTTCTTATTAAAGATTCAGCAGTGTGTCTACTTTCATCATGAATTAATGAATTTTCTATAGTATTCGAAGGTATATAGTGAAGTAAGCCTTTTTAGTAAGTCTTTCCAGCTATACGTCCTCATTTTTCTCTTGTTCTTGGCCTATCTGGCAACATTCGAGAACGAATGTTTCCAAGGGGGAGATATTGTAATACCCAGAGATTCTAACCAATAGTTCCACCATGACTCAAGCCTATGAGAAATAAATTATAGTGTTTTGGTTGTTTTCTGGTCAAGGGTGATGTGTATTAAAGCTTTAAAGATGTCCTAACGATTGGGCGAATCAAAACATTCTTTACCGATTGAATTCTTGAGAAGGATTTTGGCATAGTCAATTTCAAATGAGCATATCTCCCGTTGTACTACGAATAATTGATCTCATGACCTACCAAAATATACATAATTGAATTAGCTTTCCAACAATACTCATTTCGTGAAAATCTAATATCGGAGCAAAGAATTATTCTTATTTTACTCCAGCGTGTCAGCCTGGAGAATCCGTGATGACCTTTTGTGATGACTTGTCACAAGCCTGATGGCCCGTCACAAAATGCCATCACCTTAAGGCAGAAAGTCACAAAATCCATCCTTTTTGTGACGACAAATCGTGACGGCCTATCACGGGCTTGACGGATGTCATCAGCTATTTTTTTCACCAATTGATGGACTATTTTTGAAAGGGTATTTTGGTCATTTCCTATTTTAGAAAGCGCACAGTAGTATCCTTGCTAATGTGTATCGAGTGCTCAAGTTCGATTGCCCCTTAATATTTAACATGTTTTGCTTGTTCTTAAGTGTTGAAAATATATGATACCCCTCTAAATTTTTTCTAAGTTGTGTGATGTAAATATTTGTGTGATGATTGTGAATGTTTCTACGACATTAGAATTAGGGGGAAAATAGCCATCTTTTAGCATTCCATGAACTTGATAGGTAGTAGTTAATGGCAAAACCTTGTACCATATGTGTGTGAGGTACCTAGTTCCTAGTGTGCATTTAATCAAAAACTTGTCTGACTAGTCTTGCTCAGTTTTAGGATTATTAGTTAGGATATGATCATAGGTCATTTTTGACTTAGTCAACTCTTAGCCTAAATAACCAACCAAAAATGAATATGTATCCCTTGGTCCCTAATTTAAGCCTACATTGACCTATTTTTTCATTTTAACCTTTTCAACTTCCTATTTAATTATAATGAACCTATTTTGGCCTTGGTCCCTCATTGGACACTGTGCATCTAAACTCAGGAAAATTACCTAAGTTGAGGGTGGCTTTGAAAGGGGTGTATAGGTAAATTGGGTATGTAGAAGGATGTTTAATGTAAAAGAAAATGAAAGTAAGGTTGGGTGTGGTAGAAAAAGGAGAAGAAAGAAAAAATAGAAAAATTTAAGTGAAAAAGAAAAAGGAGCAAAAAAACAAATGAAAAGCAAGAAGAAAACAACACCCAATTTGAATATTCAGTAAAAAGGAAAAAAAGAAGAAACAAAAGGAAAATGGTTGAGAATTGTAGGCAAAATATAACTGTAGTGTCAAGAAGTGCGAGTCACTATATCCCAAATGTACCATACCTACCCCCAAATATACATTACAAGCCGTGCAAAGTCCTATAGTGATCCGAGTCCAACTATCCAAAAATACTAATGTAATGAAAATAAGGGTAAACCGATCGTATTCTGTACATATTGATTGGAAGTTCTTTAGTGAGCCTGATTGTCTTAACATAGTCCCTTGCATTAACATAATGATACTGGGAGAGTTAGGACTTCTTTGCTATAAGGGTACATGTGTTGTGTTGTTACCTGCTTATCTATTTGGATAATGTAGCTTTCATAGAGGCTTGATTATTTATTGCTAATGTAAATTCATTACTTGATTCCATTGATTCATACTATTGTGCTACATAGATTCACATGGTGGTTTTGAAATGTGGGAAATAGAAATGGGTAAGAATTTTGTGCTAAAATTGAGTTGACTACCATAGGTGCCATAGGTTTCTCTTAGTTAAGCATCATAGTGTCTTTGTTTTGTGTTAGTTTCCTGAGGATATGCAAACATTCTAAGTTAATGGTGTTTATACGCCATGATTTCATGATACTTTTGATGCTTAAAACTGGAATAATGCAAGTACTTAGGTTTTTTTTAGTTAGAATGGATGTGTCATGTGTTGGTTTTGCATGAAAAGATTTTGGAGCAAAAGAAGAGAAAAGATGATGAGTGTAGCTGGAAGGCCACTTACAAACCCACCTACGAGCCGTTGGTGCTACTTACGTCCATCGTAAGTGGGTTGTAAATTACAGATCATAGGTTCCAAAAGTTGAAGTTTATTCTGACACATACAAAGGCCAACTTACAAGTTGTAAGTGGTACCTATGTTCCTTGTAGATACACCTCATAAGTAGGTATCTAAAGCCAAGAATTTTCTCATAGACCTATGGACACACCTAGGGCCCGTAGAAAGTACCTATGGCTCGTAAGTGGGGTCCTAGGTAGGTGCCAACTTAGTTTTTCTATTTTTTTTGTTTTAGGATTTTTAAGACTTCTGATGTATCCTATAAATACCCCATTGTTGTTTTGTTATTAGTTTACACATTTACATACTTACAACATTATATTGAGTTCTAAGATAAACTTTTGTTCTTGGAATTCTTGTTCTTAACTTTTAGGGTTTGATATTAATTTGAGATTCTATTTTTCATTCTTAATTTATTGTGAGATAATTCATATGTTTTCTATCATGAATTCTATGGGTGTTCTTGAAAATAGGAGTAGCTAAACTCTTAACTAGGGTTGTGGGAACCTTGAAGGAATAACAAAGTAAAGTAAATGTAAAGTCTTTCTTGATTGGTGTTTATGCATGTATTGTGGTTTCCATTGTATTGATTTCTTTCTTAGAGACTTCAGATGCTAAGAACCATCATTTATTTGATACTATCTCGAGAGAGAGATTGATATAAGGAAAATAAGATCACAATAGTAATTTACAGGTATCAACCTTTATCTAATTAACTTGAGATCAAGAGGAGATAATTAATCTAAGATCTAATACAAGGGTTAGTAATGCGACACTCTAAGACCAAGAGAAGATAAGTGAAATTCAGCACAAGGTATTGAGATATGGTTGGTTATACATAACTTGTAAGATTTTGCATGCATGGCATTGAGATAGTTGACGAGCATGAGAAGTCTCCATATTTAGGAAGTCAGGAGAAACACAATCCTAGTATTTATCTCATATTGATTTTAACCTAAATTGGTAAAGATTTATTACTTCTACTATTATTACAAAATCCCCCAATTTTCTTTATGAACTTTCTGACTACATCAACAAGTTGTTGATTGAGATTTGTCTATTCCCAATGAGTTTGACCCCAACCTTTGTTCGGTAATTTAGTTTACAATGATCATGTTATATTATTTAGGAGGTGTAATTTGGGAGACATCACTATTGGCAAAATATTTGTATATATTACTATCAATGCACACACTATGAAAGATTTGTATCAGGAGGTATAAGTGGACAACGATAAGAGACTTCGCCAGTAGAGCAATTACAATAGAAGCCATAATGTCTCACAGTTCAGAGGTAGAGTTTTTCAAGGTAGGTACCTTCAAAAGTATTTGTATAAGAATCAGGGTTAATCTAATAGGTGCATTTAGGTAGTGCGATAGATTTTAGAAGGGTGTCTGCTTGGTTATAGTGACTTCAGTGGATAAAGTATCCTCAGACGCCGAGGGATATTTATTTAGGGTTTTAAGGTTAGGTGGACATTCTGGGTCAGCTAAACCTTCTCAATAGGGTAGAGTGTCCAAGGTATGCTATGATTATGTTATTATGGGCCTTTTCTCTAGATTATGCCTTGGATATGGGATAATTAAGCATGCTGCATAGAGTATTCCATTGATCTGACTAGAGTTTCACCAATATAGTGGTAGTGCACAGAATCACAGGGGTAGTCCCTAAGGTTCATGAGGAGGTCCTCAACTAGGTATGTGTGCTCAATTTTAGGAATAGTGAGCACAATTGCTTTAACTCACTATTGGTTAATCCAAACTATAACTTAGAATACAAAGTAATGGCCTAATTGGTTGGAGGTATAAGAAAAACAAAAATAAGTAACTGACAAAATTATAAGGAGTCAAAATATAGGTATAATAGTACAAATGTCAACAAGAGAGATAACAAAAGAATATCCCGCAACCTAGTAAGATCGGTATAGGATCCACTAAACACAAAAATAATAGTACCAAATAGTATAAAATATATATGTAGTTTAAATGTAAAGACTATCCAAAAATAGTAGAAGGATAGAGAATCAACTTCCTCTTTGAAAGATCACCATATCTCTCAATTCCAACAGAAAACTGGATAAAAAGTTAGTGGTGGCGACCCATACTAGAATCTACATTAGAAAAAGATACAAAAGTGTAATATGAATACTAAATAATGGTGGTGCTTATAGACATCCTTGAATGACTGTACTACACCATAATAGATATATACTAAAGTGTGATAAAGTAATGTAAAGTATGGAATAATATGAATATAAAATACTACTCAAAATATAGGGATAACCATAAGTGTCTTAACATAGTCCCTTGCATTGATATAATGTTACGGTAGGAGTTGGGACTTTTTTTCTGTAAGGGTACATGAGTTGTGTTGTTATCTTCTTATCTGTTTGGGTAGTGTAACTTGTATAGAGGTTTGATTACTTGTTGCTAATGTGTTGCCATTACTTGATTTCTTTGTGTAATATTGTTGTGCTATGTAAATCCACATTGCTGGTTTTGAAAAGTTTGAAATAGGAGGGGATAAGAATTTTAAGCTAAAGTAGTGTTGACTACCGTAAGTTCCCTAAGTTTCTCTTAGTTAAGAATCATAGTGTCTTTGTTATGTGTTATTTGCATGAGGACATGCAAATGTTCTAAGTTGACACTGTTGATGTTCCATGGTTTCATGGCACTTTTGATGCTTAAAAGCAGAATTATGCAAGTACTTAGGTCCTTTTTGTTATATTAGATGTGTTATATGTTGGTTTTGCAGGAAAAAAGTTTTTGGAGCAGAAGAAAAGAAAAATATAATGAAGGGTAACTGGAAGGCTACTTACAGACCCACCTACGAGTTGTAAGTGGTACTTATTTCTATCATAAGTGGGTCGTAAATTGTAGAAGATAGTTTTTGAAATTTGATTTTTATTTCTGAGACATGCAAAGGCCTACTTATGAGGTATAAGTGGTAATTATGGTACCCATTGGTACCCCTCATAAGTAGGTATCCAAATCTTTGAAATTCTTCTGAGACCTACGGACCTACCTAGGGTCCGTATGTAGTGCCTATGGCCCATAAGTGGGGTCCTAGGTAGGTGCCTATTTAGTTTTTTTATTTTATTTTGGTTAGGGTTTTAAGGTTTTCTAATGCATCCTATAAATATCCTATTGATGTTTTGTTATTAGTTTATCCACTTTACATATTCACAACATTATATTGAGTTATAAGATAACATTTGATATTGGAATTCTTATTCTTCACTTTTAAGGTTTGATATTAATTTGGGATTCTAGTTTTTATTCTTAATTAATTATGAGATTATTCATATTCTTTCTATTATGAATCATATAGGATTTCTTGACAACATGAGCAGATAAACCTCTTAATTAGAGATGTGGGAACCAAGTTGGAATAATAAAGTAGAGGAAATACAAAGACTTTCTTGATTTGTGTTTATGTATGTATTATGGTTTTATTTGTATTGATTACTTTTTTAGCGACTAGATATGCTAAGAACCCTCATGTATTTGATTCTAACTCAAGAGAGAGGTTGATATTAGGAAAACAAGATCACAAAAATAATTTGAAACTACCAACCTTCATCTAATTAACTTGAAAACGAGAGGAGATAGTTAATCTAAGATCTAGGACAAGGGTTAGTAATGCAACACTCTAAGAATAAGAGGAGATGAGTGAAATTCTCTAAAAGGTGTTGAGAGAAGGTTGACGATACATAACTTGTAAGATTCTGTATGCAAGGCACCGAGATAGTCTAACGAGTATGAAAAGTCTACAGAGTTAGGAAGTCAGAGGGAACACAATCCTAGTGTTCGTATCATATTGATTTCAACCTAAAGTGTTTGAAATTTTTTACTACTACTACTATTATTACAAAATCCCCCCATTTACTTTATGCGCTTTCTAACTACACCAGTAAGTTCTAGATAGAGATTCATCCTATTCCCTGTGGGTTCGACCCCAACCTTTCTTGGGTTCTTTGTTTGACAGCAACCACGTTATACTTATTACGGGTAATTTAGGTGAAATCTTAGATATTCTATGGTTTCTGACACAACCCTCCCTGGGGCCTTTTCATAATGGGCATCATAGTCCGTCCAGGATTGGAGACCACCCTCGTTACCCAACCCAACCTTCAGCCGCCTGCCTTGAGTTGGTTGAGTTCTAAGCATGTAGCAAAATAGTGTAACAATTCACACAAAAGACTCTAGGAACAGATCACAATCATGACTGACCCAACCAATTTCAACCACCCCATACCAATAATCCAACCATGCCAAATCATACCAAAACAAGGGCCATAAACATGGCCATAACAAAGGACGTTCTAAAATATAATATAATTAATCCAAAAATAAAGTATGATAGAATAGTGAGAAAATATGTTCGATGATGCCAGCCTCCCAACCTAATCTAATTCCAATCCTGACACCCATACCGATCTCGCATATTTTAACCTATAAAAGTACCACAAAGCCTCTAACCAAAAGATTAATGAAATCTAGTTGGGACATGCCCTCAATCATAGAAAAAACAAATATGAAAAATTAAACTAAAATGTCAAGAAATATCCATAACATGGAATGGAGCCTTCCTAAAGAATAGAAGCTTACAATTCAGTCTAAATGTTATCCTCGAGTCAACTACTTGTAGGAGGAGTAGAACGACCGGTTCCTAATGTGGCATGGAAACATGATATTTTTGATGCTTATGATTAAGAATTGGTGCATGAACTTAGGATATTTGTTAGATATGATGCACTTTAGTGTCAATTGCAGGTAAAATAGGCCAACAACAGTGTCTGAGAAAATAGAGAATAAAAAAACTTGAATAGTTGTTTTCCTTGATGTAATCCATAAGCAGTACAAGAAAGTAAATGGGGGATTTTGTTATCAATTACAAATAGTGACCAATTCTTGAGTGTTACTGAGTTGAAATGAATATGATATGAACTTTAGGTCTGTGTTCCCCTGGCTTTTTAATTGTGTAAATTTCTCACATTCAATCCTATTATTCTATTATTTTTTATGCAAATCCTACAAAATAGGTATTATATACATCTTAGAAGATAAATTTCACCCTTTGGCTTGGTTATTGTCTTAGGGTGTTGCCTTGTTGCCCCATGATATGGCCTCAATTATACTTTGTTATTGTATCACTATCTTAATCTTGTTGTCCCAATTGTAAGCTTCATAGTTTTCAAATGGAAGTAAATACAGGAAATCTGAAGATGCTGCAGCTACTTGAGGCTAATTATTATGAAGAAGAATTAAGATACATGCAGAAACTCTAGATCAATTGAGTCTCACACTTTCTCTACGTAGCTAATCTGCCGGGGTTCTCACAACCCTAGCCAAGGGTATTTGCAGCTCATGTTTATGAAATAAACCATTATTATCAATGACGAACACATCAACACCCTCAACTTAGACTTTTGTATGTCCCCAGGTAAACAAAACCAAATACTATTTTCTAGCATAAAGGCAATGCTTAAATAAGAAGATCTCAAAAAACCCATGGCAGTAATTTTGAATTAAATTTTAATCTTGTTGTTCCCCTCTTAATTTTTACTTTTCAACTACACTTTGTGGATGGCAATTTAGCATATGTAGAAACATAAAAGAATCCAATAATTGCATTAGATTATCAATAGACACTTGGGCGTAGACATGCTTTACATTCATCAAATAATCTAGAAACATAGCAATATAACCCATGTGCACTCAAAGTCAAAGAAATACTCTTCACTCTTCATAGATAGACTCCTCTATTTAGGGATATACAAATGACCCTCTCTCTTACAACAAAGTATTACCGGTGTGCAAAAATTACCATAAGCTTGCCCTTATGCTCCTTTACTAAGTTGTCAGATAGTCACAGTAGGATCACAATAGGACTTTATTTGTCTTGTAATGTAGGATTAGGGATGGTATAATACGTATGGATAATTAAAGTGACTAAGCCTCCTGAACACTACGCTCTTTTTGGGGTCCACTACTGTTGACTTATTTTGCTTCCACCCTTACGTCTCCCTTTTTTTTTGGAGCACATTCCACTTGGGTCAGGAGTTTCTTTTAATCAATTATTTTCTTTTTCTTTTTCAATACCTTGTACTTTTCTTTCTTTTATTTACACCACATCTATCCATGTTTACATTATTTCCCTTGTAAACACTTTTTTTCATTCTAGATTTTCTCTTATGCACCCCTATTATAGCTACCCTCATCTTAGGCGATTTGCCTGAGTTAAGGTGCACAGTGTCCCTAGGAGGACCAGGTCAATAATAGTTTTATTGTAAGTTAAACGGGAATGTGATAGGAGTAATAAGAAAAATTAGTCTATTAAAGCTCAAATATATGGATCAAGGGGATTTGCTCATTTGGTTCAGGCATTTTATGCTTTAGTGGACTCACACAAAAAGACCTATGATCATCTCCTTCCTAGATATCCCTGACCTAGGTAAAAGCAACTTAGAAAGTACTAGATTCCAACATAATCGGGAACTCAGTAAACCTTACACGCACTTGCATAGGGCTACATTACTAAGTTCCAATTATCCAAATATGCAATAGTTTTGTTCCGAATTTCGCTATCCCCAATCCTAATGCCATTATCAGATACTCTACAATTTCACACAACTATATAAATCACGCAATTCATAAAAGAAAAATTTTAAGGGAGCACCACTTTTACAATAACATTTCAAAAATCAGCACAAATCAGTAGTGTTTCATCAATCACGAGGTAAAACCAAAACAACATAAAAAATCATTTCAATACATTAGAAATTTTTAAAAATCCATCAAAATCATAATAAATAATATCCGTTGTCATACGTGCGCCAATCTACTCCCTATATCAGTTTCTTATATCGAACCTACAAGTCATAACACACTTTCAATTTTAGCAACATCTAAAAAATTTCAAAATGCTCCCAAAATTTTTAGTACCCCCACCCCAACTTAAAAATGTTACACCGTCTATAGTATTACAAAAATAAAATAGAGTAAGGATCAGGGTCACACCTAGGAGCTCAAGGCACCGGAGTATCAATATCCATACATAGGCCCTCAGATCAGGTCCCATTCTCATACGCTACTGTCCTACCCGGGACTGGATCAACAATAGGTAAAGGCACAACACCAACCCCCTCTGCATTCAAAACTGAAGCTCTCAAACCACCAGATCCCATATCCATCTCTTATACCCGTGTTTGACGTTCTTGCTCATCTTGTATGCTATCAAGTCTGGCTTTTTTCTTTGAAGCTCTGACCTCTTTCTTCTTTCTCTTCTCTCTTTCTCAGTCTTGTCAGCCTACTCATATATCGGCACCTCGACAGTAGAAATCATAGTCTCTATAATAGTTTCAACAACCATTGGCCCCTCAAATAACTTAGAAACCATCTTTTTAATCTCTATAATCTCAATTCTGACGTTGACAATATTAGGATGTTGTCCACTACCCAATAATCGAGTAATCCTCGACTCAAATGCATCTGCTCTCTCTTAGATACACCTATTCTATGCCTCCAACTGCCTAGTAATCCAATTTCATAATCTACCCTCCATATGACTTATCTTTTCAATCAACATCGCTTACAAGGTTACCACTTTAGTCCACACAGTCTGGGATATCAACATCACACCGGGAGGTATACCCCATGGCCTAGGTGGCATGGACTGGATTGTCAGTTGGGCACTGAAAGTATCCATCAAAATTTGATGTCTCCCTAAATAAAACATCCAATAGAAGTATAATACGATCGATTGGAAATATAGTAATCCAACAAGGTTGGGGTTGATCCTATAGGGAAAACATGAATAGTTTCTTGTCATGATGTAATCCACAAGCAGTACAGGAAAGTAAATAGGGGGATTTTATTATCAATTGCAAATAGTAACCAATACTTGACTATTGTTGAGTTAAATTAATATGAGACGAATGTTAGGTCTTTGTTCCCTCTAGCTTCTCATTTGCATAAATTTCTCTTGTTCAACCCAATTATTCTATTGTTTGGCATGCAAAGCCTACGGGATAGGAATTATCTACCTCTTAGAAAATGCATTTCACTCTTTGACCTGGTTATTATCCCAGGGTGTCGCTTTGTTACCCCTTGATACAGCCTCAGTTATACTTGGTTATTGTATTACTCTCTTAATCTTCTTGTACATATCACAAGCTTCTTGGTTATCAAATGGATATGAATATAAGCAATCTCAAGATACTATAGCTACTTGAGGCTAATTATTATGATAAAGGATTAAGATACATGCAGAAACTCTAGACCAATTAAGTCTCACACTTCCTCTACATAGCTAATCCACCAGGGTTCCACAACCCTAGCTAAGGATATTAGCTACTCATATTTGTGCAAAACCATGATTATCAATTAAGAATAAATAAAATCAATTGCACAAGAATAAGATGAATAAACTCCAAAGTCTTTAATTAAATAAAACCCTAAAATCTCAAGAACAATTATGAAAATATGTAATAATATGTAATAGCACGTAAAAGAATGTCACAACATGTAACCTAATAACAGATAAACCCTAGGGTATTTATAGTATCTCAAAATATCATAAAAATCCTAGTTCCACGTGCTATGACAATCAAGCAATTAGAGCAACAATTTGATCAGATATCAGCCACAGTGAATTAGAGACAGCCTCGCACCCTTTCAAGTAATACAGTGGTAAATCCCAAAAATGATAGTCAATGCCATGCCATTACCACTCAGAATGGTAAGGTTACTACAGATCCACCTATACCTTCAGTAGATGAGTAGAAGTGTGAGGATAAACCAGTTGATATTGGGAGCAACAATAAGTTAAATGATGGAGAAAAAAAGGCTACAAAAACTGTGATGAAACCCATTCTAAGATAATGTTCTCCCTATCCACAAAGATTAAAAAAGAAAAAAGAAGAAGGTAAGTATCAAACTTTTTTGTCTATGTTAAAAAAATAAACTATCAACATACCTAGAGGCATTGGAGGAGATGCTAGGCTTTGCCAAATTCATGAAAGATTTGATCACCAAGAAGGGGTCAATCAGCTATAAGCCAGTAGATAATACTCATCTTTGCAGTGTTGTGGTTAATAGATCTTTGGTAGAGAAGAAAAAAGATCCTGGTACTTTCACAATACCATCTACTATTGGGTCTTTCAACTTTACTCGAGGATTATGTGATTTGGAGGAAACATCAATCTCATACCTTTGGTTGTATTCAAGCAATTGGAATTGGGAGCTCCTAAGCCAACCACCATGAAACTAGTAATAGCAGACAGAAAAGTGAAGAGGCCTATTGGTATCCTTTATGATATTTTGATAAAAGCATCTTCATTTATATTTCCAGCTGATTTTATTATATTAGACTATGAAGTGGACTTTTAAGTCCCCATTATCTTGGGAAGACCATTTTTTGCTATAGGTAGGACAGTGATTAATCTAGAGAAAGGACATTTTATGCTACGACTCAATGATTAATAGGTGACATTCAATTTATGAAAATCTATGAAGCATCCTAATGAGTTGAGAGTGGTGTCTGTGATTAATGTAGATAATAAGGAGACAGAATTATTCCATAATGTTGATGCAGTTTCTTTACAGGATGGTGGTTCTGATATGATTGTTCCGATTGAATGAGGCTAGGTGTCGAAGCTATTGCGGCTATGCTTATGAATATTGACTTTGAAGGTATCAATGAGTATGAGAAGTTGGTGAGTGCATTACATGGTAATGGTTATAATTATGCACCAAAGAAGCTTGATCTAGATTTAAAGAATAGAACTACTCCACCAGCTCACCCATCTATTGAGGAACCACTGGTGTTAGAACTGAAGTCCCTCCTATCTCACTTGTAATATGCATTTTTAGGGGCCAACAAAATTTTACCAATTATTATTGCTGTTGATCTAAGCCAATCAGCGGTAGAAGCATTATTGTCAGTATTACAGAATTTCAAAAGGGCATTAGATGGTCCATTACAGATATAGTGTGAATTTCGCATGGTTTGTGTACTCATAAAATTCAGCTTTAGCCAAATTGTGTTCCATCTATTGAACATCAGCATCGACTCAATCCTCCTATGCAGTAGGTGGTGAAGAAGGAGATTTTCAAGTTGATGGATGTTGGTATAGTATTTCCTATTGCTGATAGTATATAGGTTAGTTTGGCTCAATGTATACCGAATAAGGGTGGAATAACTATGGTTCCTATCGAGAAGAATGAGCTAGTTTCTATGATACTAATCACTCGATAGAGCGTGTGAATGGATTATAGAAAGTGGAATGCTTAGACTTAGAAGGACCTTTTTTATGATATTTATAGATTAGATGCTGGACAACTTAGCAGGTATAGGATGATACTGTTTTCTTGATAGGTACTTCGGTTACAATCAAATTACTATCACACTAGAGGACCAAGATAAGACTACCTTTACATGTCCTTATGGGACTTCTACATTCAAACGAATGATATTCGAGTTCTGCAATTCCTCATCCATATTTTAGAGATAAATGATGTCTATTTTATCTGATATGATGAAAGACACCATTGAAGTTATTATTGGTTTTATTTTCAGTTGTAGGGGACTCTTTTCATGATTGTCTAAATCACTTGGATAAATATCTACAAAGGTGTGAAGAATGCAACTTGGTACTTAATTGGGAAAAGTGTCATTTTATGGTAAAAGATGGAATTGTACTTGGGAACTAAATTTGAAAGAGAGGCATATATATTGATCGAGCAAAGGTTAAGGTGATTGAAAAATTACCTTATCCAATTTTTGTTAAGGGAGTTCGGTGCTTTCTAAGGCATGCAGGTTTTTATCGGCGATTTATCGAGGACTTCTCAAAGATTGCTAGTCCACTTTGCAAACTTCTTGAGAAGGAGGTTAATTTGATTTTGATGATGCATGTAAGAAGGCTTTTGAAAGCTTAAAAGAAAAGTTGGTGTCTGCTCCAACCATTGTGTCTCCTGATTGGTCCTTACCTTTTGAGATTTTGTGTGATGAAAGTGGTTTGGCCTTAGGTTTTGTACTAGGTCAATAGAAATAAAAGATCCTTCATTCTATCTACTATGCTAGTAAGGCACTAAATCCTGCTCAAAAGAACTATATCGTGAAGGAGCAAGAGTCATAGACAGTGGTTTTTGCCTTTGAAAAGTTTAGTTCTTACTTGATTGGGACAAAGGTGATTGTTCACACAGACATTGCAGCGTTGCAGTACTTAATGGCTAAGAAAGATGCAAAGTCAGGGCTTATCCATTGGGTGCTACTGTTGTAAGATTTTAATTTCTATGTAAAGGACAGGAAAGACACAAAAAATCAAGTTGCGGATCACTTGTCTAGACTAGAGGAAGAAGCTAGGCAGAAGGTTGCTAAGGATTTAGAGATTGATGACAGTTTTCCAGACGAACAAATATTTGCAGCTTCCCAAGATTTAATTCCATGGTTTGTATATTATGCAAATTGTTTAGAATGTGATCTAGACCCTTAATATATCTCATATCAACAAAGGAGGAAATTCATGAAAGAGGTAAGGAAATTTTTCTGGGATAGACCTTACTTATATAAGATTTGTGCAGATGGAATCATTTACAGATGCATACCTAAGGTAGAGATGATGAGCATACTTGAGGCGTGTCATTCATCACCACTTTGGGGTCACCATGGATGGGCCCAAACAATACATAAGATCCTAAAATGCAACTAATTTTAGCTGACTATATACAAAGATACTTATGACTATACTGCCGTGTGTGATCAATGTCAGGGACAAGGTACTATTTCTAGAAGACATGAATTACCTATGACCCCTATCTTAGAATTGAAAGTATTTGATGTATGGTGCATAGCTTTCATGAAACCTTTTGTGAGTTCATGTGGAATGAAGTACATACTTGTAGCTATTGACTATGTGTCAAAGTAGGTGGAAGTAATTACGCTTCCTAACAATGAAGCAAGGAGTGTCACAATATTTTTGGGAAAGAATATCTTTTCTCGATTTGGTATGCCAGATGCTATTATTAGTGATGGAGTGTCATATATTTGCAATCATCTATACAAGAATCTATTAGAGAAATATAGAGTGAATCATAAGGTGGCAACACCTTATCATCTACAGACTAGTGGACAAGTCGAAATGTCCAATAGAGAAATCATGTCTACATTGGCAAAGACTGTGATTGCCAATAAGAATTATTGGGCAAGAAAGTTAGAAGATGCATTATGGGCCTACTGTACAGCTTACAAGACTCTCATTGGTGCTTCACCCTATCAGCTCATGTATGGCAAGGCTTGCCATTTACCAATTGAGCTTGAGTATAAGGCACTATGGGCGTTAATAAAGCTTAATTTATATTGGAAAGCGGCAGCTAAATCTATATTGCATGGCATAAATTAGTTGGATGAATTACAGCTTTGGGTATATGAA
Organism: Capsicum annuum; assembly: GCF_002878395.1. Classification (NCBI taxonomy): domain Eukaryota; kingdom Viridiplantae; phylum Streptophyta; class Magnoliopsida; order Solanales; family Solanaceae; genus Capsicum; species Capsicum annuum. The sequence continues at coordinate 92,012,889 of NC_061118.1, read as the reverse complement.
ATTTTAACACTTTACAAAGAAAAGCTGAAGTTGCATCATGACCGCAAGACTGAGAAGAGAATACTTTAAAAAGGTAACCAAGTTCTTCTTTTATAATTCAAGGCTTCATTTGTTTCCTGGAGGCCTAATGTCTAGGTGGCATGGTCCATTCACTGTGATAATAGTGTATCCCTATGGTGCGTTAGAAATAATGAAGGATGGCTCAAGTCTATTCAAGGTAAATAGACATAGAGTGAAGAACTATATTGGAAAATTGAAGAGGTTAAGGAACTAGGTGATATTTACCTTGATGAAGTTTGAGTAATCTAGGAAATTGAATTGTAGTGACATTAAATCAAGCATTGCATAGGAGGCACCCCATGAGGCTAAGTGGTGAAATCTGATTATCCAATCTAGCCACATCGTGCCGCAACATTAAATCAATCTTGCATAGGAGGCAACCTATGTTATTGTACTTATTTCAATTATAGGGTAATGTGCTTGTTTAATGCACAGGATTAAGAAAATATAGATAAAATCCAGAGAAGATAAAAGGGTATCATATGAATATTTTACAAGTCGTATCTATATGGTACAACTCGTGAGTAGGAGCTGTAATGACCTGGGAGATCAATCATAATTGGAAATTAAATTTTGAAATGAATACAACTCTCGGTATAATTCGTAGACTTTGGTTATTAATCGTGACCAAGAGTCGTACCCACTCCAGAACCCAGGTAAGCTTTCAGGTCATACGAGTCAAGGAAAAGACCTATAAGCCTAGGTATGAGACGTATCGACAATTCATACCCCAGCTTATTAGGTAAGATCTTGGGTCTGACCCAGCCTAATGTTGCTGACATCAGAACCGAGATTGTAGAGATAAAAAAGATGGTTACTAAGTTGTCCGAGAGGCCAATAGTTGCTGATCCTCTTGTAGAGACTTTGATTCCCACAGTCGAGGTGCCAAATATTTTGGTATTGCTGGCGAAGGAGCAAGATGAGTAGACCAAGGAAGAAAGAAGAGAAAAGAAGAGAAGGAAAAAAGAGGCAAGTGCTATAAAGAAAACGTCAAGACTTGATAACATTAAGGATGAGCAGGACCGTCAGACATGGGTCTGAAAGATGGATATAGGAGCTAGTGATTCTAGAGCTTCAGTTTTGAATATTGAGGGAGGTGATGTTATTCCCCCGCCTGTTGTTGATCGAGTCCCAGGTGGGACAGTGGTAGATGAGAGTGGGACCCAATCTGAGGACCCATGCACTGATATTGATGCTCTAGCTCCTTGAGTGCCTAAGTATGACCCTGATCCTTACTCTATTTTATTTTTGTAATACTGCGGATAGTGTAATATTTCAAGTTAGGGGTGGAGGTACCAAAAAGTTTGGGAGCAGTTTGAAATTTTTTAGATGTAACTAAAACTGAAAGTCTATTATAACTTAAAGGTTTGATGCAAACAACTGAGATAGGGAGTAGATCAGCGAGCCTATGGAAGCGAATATTTTTTATTATGATTTTGATGGATTTTTAAAAAATTCTAATGTATTGAAATTATATTTGATGTTTTTTTTTTTTTTTACCTTGTGATTTATGACACACTACTGATTTGTGTTGATTTTTGAAATGCTATTGTGAAAGTCTCAATTTTTTTTATGAATTGCATAATTTATAGAGTTGTATAAAACTATAGAGTATCTGATTATGGAATTAGGATTAGGGATAGAAAAATTCGGGACAAAACTATTGCATAGTTGGATAACTGGTGCTTAATAATATATCCCTATGCAAGTACGTGAAAGGCTTACTAAGTTCTTGGTTGTGTTGGAATCTAGAACTTGCCCTATTACTTTTACCTAGGTCGGGGATAGATAGGTTGGAGATGATCACATGCCCTTTTTGTGAGAGTCTACTTAAGCCTAAAATGCCTGAACCAAATAAACAAATCCCCTTTATCTAAATATTTGAGCTTTAATAGACTAATTTTTATTGTTACACCTATCACCTTCCCGTTTAACTTACAATGAGCCTATTGTATCCCTGTTCCTCCTGGGGACACTGTGAACTTCAAATCAAGCAAATTTCCTAAGTTGAGGGTAGGTATTTTAGGGGTGCATAAGAGAAAAGCTAGAATGAATAAAAGTGTGTACAAGGGAAATAATTGAAACATGGGCATGCATGATGTAAAGAAAAGAAAGAAAGTACATGTTACAAAAAAAGAAAAAGAATATGAAAAATAGGAGCTAGAAAGAAACACCTGACCCAAGTAGAATGTGCTCAGAGAAAAAAAAGAGACATAAGGGTGGGGACAAACAAGTGAACTATAGTGGACCCTAAAAAGAGCGTTGTGTCTTGGAGTCTTAGTAACTTTAAATATCAATACGTATCATACCAGCGCCAATCCTATGTTATAAGATAAAATAAATTCCTATAGTGATCCTACTATGACTGTCTGACAACTTATGAAAAGAGCATAAAGGCAAGCTTATGGTATTTTGTGCACACTGGTGATACTTGTTTGTGAGAAAGAGGGTCATTTGTATATCCATGAATAAAAGAGTTTATTCATGAAGAGTGAAGGGGATTTCCTTGACTGTGAGTGCACATGGTTTATATTGCTATGTTTCTAGATTGTTTGATGAAAGTAAAACATGTCTATGCCCAAGTGTCTATTGCTAATGTAATTATCAGATTCTTTAATGTTTCTACATGTGCTATATTTCCACCCTTAAAGTTGTGTTGAAAAGTAGTAATTAAGAGGGGAACAATAAGATTGAAATTTAATTCAAAATAACTACCATGGTTTATTTGAGATCTTTCTATTTAATCATCCCCTTAGTACTAGAAAGTGGTATTTGGTTTTCTTTGCCTTAGGACATGCAAAAGTCTAAGTTGAGGGTGTTGATGTGGCGCAGAAACATGACACTTTCAATGCTTAAAACCATGAATTGATGCATGAACTTAAGATATTTTGTTAGGTAGCATGCACTTCGGTGTGAATTGCAGGTAAAATAGGTCAACAACAATATTTAAGCAAAAAGAGAATAAAAAGACGTAAAAAAGACCAACTTTGATCAGCATATGAGTCATCCCTTTAGTTATAACCAGTTCATATGACTTGTATGCTGAGTTGTATGAGTAATAGAACAAAAATCCAAATTGAGAAACTAAGTGTAAGGAAGATACGACTCAAGGACTCCAATTTTAAGCCTGGGTACAAGTCATATGCTAAAGTCGTGAGCATAACAGAACTTGAGCTACTGTCCAGAAGTAAAGTACCAAAGATATAAGAATTGAAAGTCTGAGTACAACTCGTACAGGGATGTCGTATACAAACCAGTGTTCAAGACGTGAAAAGACTGAAGTTCTTGGTGGATATGGTGAAGGACACGAGTCATATTCGTAGTTACGATATGTAAGCTAAAATTGTAAGTTGAACAGTAAATTAAATCAATGGGAAGATTAGATACTAGAATGGTTATAACATGGTAGGGTACGACTCATAAGCTGAGGATATGAGTGAAGACCGAGTCGTACAGACTACCGACTTAACTTTACCTTTCCCATTTTTAATAGGATTTTTATGTTATTTTGAGATACTATAGATACCCTAGCATTTATATTTTATTAGGTAATGCGTTGTGACATTCTTTTATGCATTATTACATATTATTACGTATTTTCATAATTGTTCTTGAGATTTTAGGGTTTTATTCAATTAAAGACTTTGGAGTTTATTCCTTCGTCTTATTCTTGTGCAATTGATTTTATGTGTTTTTAATTGATAATCATGCTTTCTTGCACTAACATGAGTGGCTAATATCCTTAGATAGGGTTTTGGGAACCCTAGCAAATTAGCTACGTAGAGAAAGTGTGAGACTCAATTAGTCTAAAGTTTCTACATGTATTTTATTTCTTCTTCACAATAATTAACCTTAAGTAGTTATAGTATATTGTGGTTTCTTGTATTCTCATCTATTCAATAACCAATAAGCTTGAGATTGGGATAAGAATATTAAGAAAGTGATATGATAACCAAGAATAACTGAGGCCATATCAAAGGGAAACAAGGCATCACCCTGAGATGATAACCAAGTCAAAGAGTGAAATTTATCTTCTAAGCCAAAGATTATACCTATCATGTAGGTTTTGCATGCAGAATAATAGAATAATTAGGTTGAACACAAGAAATTAATGCAGTTGAACTCGACAACACTCAAGATTTGGTTACTATTTGCAATTGATAACAAAATCCCCCATTTACTTTCCTATACTACTTATGGATAATATCAAGGCAAAAAACTATTCACATTTTCCCTATGGGATTGACCCCCAACCTTGTTGGGTTACTCTCTTTGCAATCGATTACATTATATATCTAGTGGAAGTGTAGTTTTAGGCGACATCAGTTCCTATATTACGTCGATATACAGCTGCAAGTAGACGGGGTTAGTGAGTGAATGATAGCATGATCTTAAGGTAAGGATAAAATAATGCCATTTATAGAACCCAATAAAACCAACTATATGCGCACAACTATACATATATATATATATAACCATGCCGATAAAAGGGACCGGGCTTATCATGCCTTTAAAACCTTTATTGAGGCTATGTAGCTTTGCCGTCCTAAACTACCCATGGGATAAATAGGTTCATCTCCCCCTGCTGAAAGGCCCCTAGTATGTGTAGCTGCACGACCAGGGAAGTATCCTATGGGATGACTAGTACATCCACATGGTCACCAAGACCAACCTCATATCGACAAATATGAGTTTCTAATTTTGGTCCTCCCGGGAACTCTACCTTCCACAACTTTGCTATATATTTCACAATTATTGCTCAATTAAAACCAGTTTCCAAATAACCAAACCTTTATCCATTTATTAACCAAAGCCATTAATATTGGTAAAGTGATACCAACCCTTACTTGCAAGTATCATCCATAGCCAACCATTTATAGGCTTAAGGGTCACCACTTAAGTGACATTTTGGTCACTTAAGTAACTTGGCTTGACACCCAAAGTGTCACCAAAGTGATGACATGTTCCTTAAGAGATTGTCGCCTAAGTTACAGCCTAGTCACTTATGCGACACTCATGCGCCAAGAAGGTATCGCCTAAGAGATACCTAGTCTCTTAAGCAATGGCTGCTTAAGAAACCTTGTAATCACTTAAGCTATTCATGAGTGATATAAATTCTCCATTTTCATAATGTGCCACCATTTTTTAGACTAGGAGCTTGGGGTTTTGAGTTTTTGCAAGATTTCTTCCATATTTAAATTTGGGTAAGCTTTAATTCCTGTTTCACCTATTTTTCTTTGATTTTTTATATTTAAATCTTGTTTAAACTCTATTTCAAAAGTGAAATTTAGGGATTTTGTCTCGAAAGGACTAAATCAGTAATTCGGCAATTTAAACCCTAATTAACTTATTTATTCTTAGGGATTTTTTCCTAGGGGTTTCTTAAATCAAGGAAAATATATTTTTGGACTAAAATATTTATTCTACACTTCTTTTTAAAAAGTTCATTTTGAGGGTCCATTTTGACCCCAACCCAAAAGGATCAATATATGTATCATTAGTTTCATTTAGATATGAAGATTCTATATTTGTATATTTTAATTGATTCTGAATCTATTCTTGAGTAGAAAGTTCTGTGTTGAAGACTTTTTGGACTGATTTTCAACATTCAAGGTAGGTTAAGACTTATGTTTCTTTAGACTGGGCTGGGTAGTTAATTTTGGTACAAAATTATGTTATGGGTATTGGAACTAAACATAGAAATGACTTTATTATTGTATTATGCTCATGAAGGGGCCTATGTTATTGCTATTTTGTGGTTTTGACACACGATTTGCTATTTGTGACTGTGTGGGGTCTTGTATGAAGTTGGTGGCCTTATGTATGTAAATTCGGTTGTATCTTTTCTGGTGAAAAATTCTAAATTGAGATTTATGTGGTATTAATGACATATTGTTGTGTATATTGCTCTATTAGCATATGGGTTATATTGGATCATTGATGGTTGGCATATTAAGTGGATTTTTCTTACATGAATTTTATATTGGTTGGATTTGAAAATTCTTATTCTTGTTGGTTGTGAGCATATATCCTCATATCATATGCATTCATGAAACATTGGTATCACCATAGAAATACTTGATATTTGTAATAGAAAATATGATATATCTAGAAACCCTCTACCGATGTATCTGCTGGAGAGGAGTTATGATATTGTATTGGTATTGGATATTGGATTATATATGGATTGACAAACCCTCCATGAGTCCTGCATCGAAAGAATAGCTTGATAGGTGTATATGGCGGTTGTGCAACAACCTCATGCATCACCATCATCTTTATTGAATTTCATACATTGTGCTCATTCTGTGTTATATTATCATCCTTGATGTGGTTTTAGGTCTATTTTTACTTATTTTTTACTTGTGTTTGGTATAGTGTATATTGTGTTTGTTTCTCATATTTGTATATTATAGAACTATTAGTGGAGATGGTATGGGCTATCATTTGGGACATTTTTTAATTGTAGGTGGAGTGTCCATAGTGTGTATTTTATATTCCTTATTTTCTTATTTGCGTAGTCGACCTATGATACCTACTGAGTACAAGTTGACTATACCTAGCCATACTTCATCCTTTTGGTGCAGATCAAGGTACGAGTACACCATATGGTAGCTGATTCGAGTGGTATTTAAAATACTTTTGAGGTAGTGGTCAGTCTATGTTTCTAGAGTTGATCTACTACCTCTTTTTATTTAGTTTTTGTATTTGGATAAAGATTGTGATCCTTTTGGACTTTTAGTTGTATATTTCTGACATTCGAGATGTATTTAGTAGTTCTTACTCTATGACACTAGGTTTTGGGATATTGTATGGTATCTTTGGCTATGGTTTCTTGATAATTATTGAATATGTGTTGTTCGAATCTTCTCTAAGAGTATAACCTTGGATTTTTGTATTGATTTCTCATTTTATATTAGTATGGATGATAGACTTACTTGTCAAGGCTTGCCACAATAAGTGTCATCATGACCGTTGATTTTTGAATTATGAAAGTTTTTGTTGCTGTTTACACTGAGTATTTGAGCAATGGACTAAAAGTACCAAATGATGAACTTGATGTTGAATTACTCCATAAAAAATATGCTACACTTTTGTGAAATTATGGAAATGTGAAGGCTCTAAATGGGTATGTAAGTGAGAGTGCATATCCACCACGACCAAAATAAAATTTTATACCACTGGATGAATCATAATTTGTCAAATTTGGTAGATCTGTATCTGTTGGTTCTATCTAATTAACCCTAGGAATTTGATTTTTGTGAATAATATTTTTGGATATGATGTTCGTAGCTAATGATCAAGGTATGTCTTGATTTTTGATGGTTTTATGTAACTTTTTTATGGACATGATGTTTATCATGAGTTAAGTATTGATTATATTTATATACTGACGGAGTTTTATATCACTTATTTATTTAAACATGTGTTGTTTGGAATTTATTTTTTGTATTTAATAGTTATATCACTTTTCCAAGAAATGTATCTTCATAAAATATTCAGTTTTCAGTTTTCAGAAATGTATCTTCATACAATTTTCAGTTTTCACAAAAAGTATCTACTTACATTTTTTCAGTTTTCAAAAATGTATCTTCGTATAGTTGTATTACTTTTGTTAGAAATATTTCTTCATACAGTTTTCAATCTATGTGTTTTCATACAATATTCAGTTAAACAAAACTTTTAACATACAAACGTATAGTGAGAAAGTATCTTTTAACAAACATAATATGTATCTTAGCAATTTTTTTTATCAAAATGTATCCTTATAATTCCTAACTTTCTCAAAAAACAAATTATGTATCTTTATAAATATTTTAGTTAAACAAAAGAATAAAAGAAAATGTATCCTCAAAATTTTTCACAGTCAATCAAATGTTTTTATACATTTGGATGAATGTATCTTTAGGATTAACTCAAAAGCATTTTCGACATAGTTTTACATTATTTATCTTTTAAAAATATATTACGCATATTATAGACATTAAATTTTTTGACTAAACTTATAAGGTTATATGAAATACTGATTTATCTAAATTTTTTCAAGTCACATTAAATGTATCTCCCACATATGTGAATAACAAAAAACTGCAATTTTATAAGGAAAATTCAATGATGTTACTTCTAACATTGTTCAAGAACACTACATTATGATGGGAAAACAATTTTAAGTTTCAATTCTAACAAGTAGGATATTACCAGTCCTTCTATTGTGACCTTGATGACCACATCTTCCATAACAATTTGAGTTTGAAGAGATAGCTTGATCAGATTTCTAATGCCTCAATTTCTTTGGCCTCCCTAGTGGCCTTTTGTACTTCAATGGTAAGACTTCTTTCTCTTTAACTTCCTTAGGCACATTTCAATCCTTCATATATGACATTGGATTTATTGATACTTCATATGTCTTTATGAATGTTATAGGCTTGTAATAATAAGAAAAATAGGGTCTCATATATTTTATGTATTTTCTCTTTAAAAGTGAAATCACGTGCCGACATGGTATCTCACAAAGTTGGAACCTTCCATCATTTCATATTTTACTCTTAATATCAATGATGTACCTTTTACCATTTTCATATATAGAGTATACATGCAATAACCCTTCATGTCATTTTTGGTATTTCTATTTATTTTGTTTTTAGATCATGACTATAGCTACCCCAAGCCATTTATGACTTACTGGGAAAGACAGTTTGAATATTGGATAGTCCGTTTGATTCTTAGAGCCAATTCCTTATTTTTAAGTCTTCGTTGGTTCAAAATGGCCACCAGACAAAATATTCAATCAAATAAACTCATATGCCAATTTTAACTGTTCCAACAGCTCCATAACATTAATTTGTGGCTAACAGGACATTTTTTGGGTTCCAAGGCATACGGGCTCATTTCGACTTATTGGTCAGAAAGTTAAGCAAATGAAATATGGGTGTGGGACCTATATTTTAGTGAAATAACCTTGAATGGAAATTTTTACTGTGTCATTGAGTCTAGAAAATCAATTTGGTATGGTTGATAGTCTGTTTGTTTAGACAATATTCTCGATAAATCTTGAGAGCTTCGCGAAGACTTGGAAAATTCCCATTCTCATTTGTATTTGGTGCCATCACCAATAGCGATGCCAGGGATCGCGATCGTGATGCCTGTAGCAGTCACCAAGTATAGATATTATAGTGCATATGTAGTGATTGATACTATCTTGTACAATCCCACTATATGGTAATCACGAGGCTTGGGTCACAATGGCAATACCAAAGCACCTAGAAAGGGTATAAATACCCTATTTTCATCCCGATTTGCCCATTTATTCATCCATTCTCTTAAGAATAAAACCCTAAGTGTCGACAAGATTAGTATTGGGTCTTGTGGGTGATTTAGAGATCTTGAATAACAATTATTATGTTATTTCCTTTGAATTTATGGTAATATTACACCCTTTCTCATGGTTGATTTTCCTATTTATTATTTAAATCTCCAAAACTTGGGGGCTTGATTTTAGACCCAATGCAGGTCAGATTTCACCCTTTTTAAGGGTAATTACTCCTTGAGCATAAGGGAATATTGGATTGGCCTCGAAAATGCAATCTCTATAAATGGGACACATATGAGATTTTGGTATGATTTTTGAACCAGAATCACAATGGTGCTACATAGGTATCATTATTCTTGTATTGATAGGAAGTATGTGATTTTGATAGTATGGCATCTTAAGGGGCCTTCTCGAAAGGGAAAATGGAGATTTAGTTGAGCTTTTAAGCTTCCTTTGGTGTCCATATAGGCTATATTTACCCTCCTCATAGATTGAGATAATTCATAGTATATTTATGATATTGTGTTAGATTTGGAATGGGTTTTATGTGTTGTTGTGACAAATGAAAATACTTGGGGTTAGATGGACCTATCTTAGAGAAAATAATGACTTAGTTGACATCTAAAAGTGTATTTAGATAACTTAGACTAGTTTGGGTAGGCTTTAACTAAAATGAAACTTTGAGGATTAGAAGTAGTCCCTTAACCCATCTTAAGCTAAGATATATGTTAGCTATTGTAGACCTTTATATGTATGTTAGACATATAAAAATGCTTATTGAGGTCATATTGAGAAAATTTGAAACTCTATGGTTATGATGATTGACATTGAGAGTTGATGCCTATTGATTATGCTATTACCTATGCTATTGATGATATTATTAATTATATTTATATATTTATATATTTATACATACCTGATTTGAGTCGGGAGGATGATTATCATATTAATGAGATATCTGGTTTGAATTCAGAGGATGACTATGATATTGTTGATACATACCCAGTTTGAGTATGGAGGATGATTATAACATTGATGATATATGTATCGATTCAAGTTCAACTATTAATTATATTTATCAATTCAAATTTGAGTCTGGATATACACATTATACTCTGATGCTATGCTTATTATGATATGATGATATTGGGTTATGTGATTGACAATAGTGATTTTGGCTATGTATGAAAATGAGAATGGTTATAATGTGGCATGATATGAATGGATTCTAGTGGTATATTGATGGTTGAGAGATGATGGTGGTTCGGGTAATATTATCTCATTTGTATCCACCAGGAATATGGGTGGTTGTGTTGGATTATTTACTTTTTGCTCTAGTTATCTTATGGGGGGAAATATTGTAGTTACAATTGCATGTGCTTGATCCATTATGTTATGTTATGTTATTATTCTTGTTTATTTACTTATTTATGCACAGTAATATTGGAGTTGATTAAGGTTTGTCTCTACCTTGACTTAGTTATGTTATCTTGCATTTTATTGTATTTGTATTATGATTTAGCTCAGTTGACGGATGATGGCTACTGAGTACCAGTGGTTTTGGTACTCATACTACACTTTTTTACCTTTTTGGTGCAGCTTTGAGCACTAGTTGCCATTATGGATCCATCAATTGAAGTGTTGGTTTCTTGAGATAGGGTGATATCTTTGAGTTTGAGTTGCCATTTCTTCTATCTGATAGTCTTTAGTTTTTAGATAGGATTGTGTAGACTATTTTAATACTTGAGTTTTATTATTACTAGGTGATCTTGTACTAGCTCTACTGGGTCATGGGATTGGTTCTTTATGATAGCTATGCTTGGACTATTTTTATTCTCTAGGTTATTTATAAGTTATGATGATTCTTTTCGCCCTTTTGAGTTAATTTACACCAAATTAACCCATTGCATTTATCTTTGGGTTAAGGTTTGGCTTACCAACTGATAGTATTTAATAGGTTTCATCATGACTTGTAAATTGGGTCATGACAAATTGGTATCAGAGTGTAGGTTTTACCAATGTTATTGGTACTAGAACAAGTGTCCAGTAGAGTCCTATGGATAGAAATGATGATGTTTGTTTCATATCCTTAGGATGATATAGGACATTTTTAGGAGTTCTTTACTTCTATAACTGATAACGCTCAAACTACACCTCTCAATGAGAATGTAAGCGATCGTTGTCAATATAAAACCCAACTAGGTTGGGGTCGAATCCCACAGGGAATATGGTGTAAACGTAAGTCATTTTCAAATCAATCAACTAATAGTTGGATGTTCCCAGAAATGGGGGGGTTTTAGTTTAACAAGTAATTGTCGGTCGCTTTAATCAGTTTTCGTAATCAAGAGTTTATGAAAAACTAGAATTATGTTCACTAGGGTTTCCGGTACTTGACAAGTGCTAGCGGTGGTTCAAGATTCTCACCATTGGTAGGACGACAAGTTATCTTTATCGAGGTTATGCTTAATGTCTCTCGACCAACTTAAGAATTTAATTACCTAGTCCTCTCGGACTTAGAGAATTTATATTCACTGCCCAGATTTTACCTCAGGTTAACCAACCTTGTTAAAGCGCTGATTATTAAACAGAGTATTTCCAAGTCCCTATTGATAATTCACTTCCCACTATATTTGATTTCTTTCTCATGCAAACCAAAGCAGGTGTTATTTATTGTTTTCAACCAACAGACGTTAATTAAAACCTCAGAATTATAATGAAATCCTACCACCTTTTGAATCTTGAACACTTAGCACCTTATCAAAACCTAACCCTATATCCCATAGTTCAGGTTAAATGAATTTAGCCACTCATAATGCTAAAATCAAAACAACAAATTGTATTCATGCTTGAAAGGTTAAACTTACCACAAAAAAATTAATAACTAGTCATCGCAGATTAGATCACTAAGGAAAATCCCAGAATAATGATAGTAATCTCTTCAAAGTATTTGCTTTTTTCAAGCCAAGAAATTAGAGAGAGAAAAATATCAAAAGTATTTGACAAAACTTAATGTGCAGAACTCCCTTAGAAAACCCTAAAACAAAGCTTTAAATAGTTCACCCTAATTATGGAAACAAAATAATAGAGTTCAGAAATCCCTCGAATTAGGTGAACACATTTATGATAGCCTATCAGGAGGCTGAAAACTTATCAGAAATGTCGTTAGCTCCTTCTTCAGCTTCGGCTCTTCTTGTTTAAGGCTGGCGACAAACTTAACTTATCATCTTCATGATGGCCTATCAAAAAATCTCATCAAAGTTCTGCTTCAGTTCTCCTGTGCTGCCTCGGGCTGATCACATTCTTGACAGCTTATTAGACCTTTGATAAGTTATCACAAAATGTCATCACATCTTTCAACTTAGGGCAATTCTCTGTTTACTACTGACGATGAACTTGATAACTTATCACCAGGCTGACGACTAATCACAAATGTTGTCAGCCACCCTTTTCTTCAGATTTTTTTTAGTTTTCAACTTCTTTGCTCCTATTCTTGTTGGTTCTCTATCATATAAGCTCAAACTACAAAATCAAACATAAGCCACTCAAAAATGACAAAATTTGATTAAGACTTCACAATTATTTGTAGTTAAAAGCCTCAAATATGTTAGCATTAGCTCACACATCAACACGCTCAACTCAAAACAATTATTTATCCTCAAGCAACTCAACACAACTAAAAGAATACAAGGCATATTTGGCAGTCAATCATCCACATTATCTCAAAACACTTTCACCATCTCCAAGGTCACTCAATTCAAGAACAATGAAGAACACCAATGCAACACACAGGAATCAATATACGACATCAATTCTGTTATAACAACCATGCATAGACCATTATTACACTACCCGAATAAGTCAGTAACTAGAAATATAACCTGTGTTCCCTCAAAGCAAAGACATCACCCTTATCTCATTCAGGAATTATATATGTAACCATGGGGACAATCAAAATACTCACTCTCAAAATGAAGTTCCAATCAGTGTATGCCAAGTACCATAGGCTTGCCCTTATATTGATTACCCAGATCTTCAGATAGGTCAGCTAGGATCACTATTGCACTTCTCTTAGGCTTGTAATGTAGGCTAGAGGCTGGTATGATACTCGATGGTATTTAAAGTAACTAAGCCTACTTGACACTATAATAGCTTTTTTGGGGTTTTACTCATTATGCTTTTTCTCTCTTCTCTTTTCTTGATCACACTTATTTAGGATGGGTGCAGTCTTTTCCCAATTATTTAATCTTTTTCACAATTTTTCTTTTTTCTTGCTCTTTTCCTTTGCACCCAGTTTTTTATTCTTTTCTTTTATGCTACCTTTCTTAATACTCATTCTATATCACACACCCATATGATAGCCACCCTCAACTTAGGCCATTTGCCTAAGTCAAGGTGCACAGTATCCAAGGAGGACCAGGGCCAAAACAGGTTCATTGTAATTTAAATAGGAAGGTGACAGATATCATACAAATAAATAGGCTAATTAGGCTCAAAATACGGATCAAGGGATATTATACACATAGGGAAGGTCATTTAGGCTAAAGTGAGCTAATATCAAAATGGCCTACGATCCTTTCCTAACCCCTATCCTTCAACCTAGGTAAGACTAACCGAACAAGTTCTGGCTTCAGCATACAAAGAAAACTAAGTAGTTGATCACACAGACATGGCACACACGTATATCACAAGCTATCACTCATTCAGTTTATGAAGCTGTTTAGCTATGATTATTATGTTACTAGAACTAATGCCATAAAAATATGCACAGTGGTCACACTTTGATGCAAATCACACAGTTAAAGGAGTAAACCACTTGAAGAGGTGTACAAAAATCACAAAACAATTCAATTGCCTTAAGTACAAGTATTTCTCCTAATCAGCTAATAAATTTTACAACAACAATTTACTCTACACCCTCAAATTAAAATAAAAAAAAATTTAAACTAAGGGTTGGAGTATACCTAGAATAGATCAATCCCGGGGCTCACGGGTTCCTGACCCTACTGCTGCATCTCCATCAGGAGCTTGAAACTATTTTGTTGCAGCTAGTCTATCAGTCTCTAAAGTCCTACTGATGGAGGCACCTACTTCTCTTGCTCGGATGGCTGCCTCCCATCTCTCATTATCTGCTAAGGACTCAATCCTTGCCTTCTTCATCTCCTCCGTTTTAGACTTCTTTCTTGTCCTTTTCTCTATTTTTCTTTCTTCATTACTTTCGGGCCTCTCTTTCTTTCCTTTTTCTTTCTTCTTACCTTTCTTTTTCTTTTTCTTTACTAGATCCTTAATGAGATTAAACAATGGGATTTCACCCTCAGACTCCTCCAGTGTCGGCTCCGATGACACCATAAATTGGTGTTTCTGTAACTTTCCAACCTCCACCTTTACCCTAGCCAGTTCTGATCTAAGCAGTGTTATCTATGGGTCTGACCTATTCTTCGACTGCGCATTGAAGCGGTTCTCTAATTAATCAATCCTGCCCGACAAGGTCGTTTAAGGGTCAAGTACAACCTTAACTCTTTTGTCAACTGCAACTATAAATTTCTTGGAAAAGAGTTCTAGCTGAGCCTTGCACTACTTGGACTATTTTGCTACTCTCTTGTAATTCTTCGGAGTGAAGGCAAATTCAGTTGTTGGCATAGCAGCTGGCGGATTTGTCTTAGTTCTGGTAACTGATGATTCTGCCATTATTGCAGATATTGGAGGTTTAGCTTTAGAATTTGGAATCTCTGCATTATTCATTGAATTAGTACCTATAACCTGTAGTACCCCGATTCGCTGAACCGGAATGCTACACGATGCTCATGACCCCGAGGGACCACAAGCTAACCCATGACTGATATCTGTACCTGTATACTACAAATCATGATATAATAATATGGAATATTTGGAACTGTAAGGCCATAAGGTTCAACTGAGTAAAACCATGTGGGTGAAAATACCCAAAACAACTCAATCTGAACGTAAATCTGAACATAAATCTGAAAGCCTCTAAACTATTTGAATAAGGAGTTGAAGGAATGCCACCGCTACTGCTAAGCTGGAGCTCATGTCTCAGAACCTATGGTGTAACATGAAAAGAAAGCACCATAGCACAAATGTGTCAGTACAATTGGAGTACTGAGCATACGAGGAAGGTAGGCTGAACATAAAGGGTTTCATGCATGAACAACACCGACTGACTAAAATGAATGTGGGAGTGCAAACACACATATATAGAAACTAGGACCGTGAATACATGATAGCATAACCTGTAAGCTAATACATGGTTTAATGATAACTGTCATGACTGATACTGAAACTGATAACATGGACGACTATATCTGACAGTCCTGCCCTGAGTTCTTTCACTGATACTGAAACTGTGGGAAGTAGTGTTTAACCGACATGCCCCATGTATGCTGTTATGGCTAAGTGGGGGTCCAATCTCTGCCCCAATTGGAGGGGTGTCAATACCTTGCCATGGGTAAGGACAGCCTATGAGTGACCCTTATTTGGCGAGTACTCAATGAGAACGGTGGGAACCCTAAACTGACAGGTTAAGCCACCTCATCAACCCTAATCTGATGGGTTAAGATGTCTCAACCTACGCTGGCTATGTAGTTCTGGAACACAAGGATTGCTACTAAGAATCACACCCTGAACTGGCGGGTGAGTTCCCATCCTTGGGTTCACTCGGTGCTAACCTCTACTCCCATCTGGAGGGATTGGATATGAATAACTGACTGTGCATAACTTAATCTTACTGAATTCCGTTGACTGGCAGAATGTTACTGATATCTAACAACTGACTAAGATCATAAGATTTTCCTGAGTCACATGACTGACTGAAGTCTATATAATCATAGCTTGACTTTTGATATCGTGAAACATGACATGGATCTAGGCAAACAGCTATAGTTTTTGGGTACAAGTACCCCCAGGACTCGATGGAAGGAAACTGACACACATGACTGACTTGATCATAAGAGTAGAGTCCATAATTTATAATATCATAAGTAGGGATCTCATACTAAGCATGGTTATCAACAACGTATTGCATGGAAAGAATTTCATATCGTATGGAAGTACTTGCACAATCTTAATATCATGTTCATTGCATAATCATATTGGCAGCACATACCAATAGCATGGAAGTTCATGTGGATTACATGGTTATCATACATCTTGTTCATAAGTAGGATTTGCAAGTAAACATAGAATAATCTTATAAGAATAGTTCATGAGTATTCCAACAACATTTACAAGGCACATTATCCACATAGAAGTCATTGGAACGTAAGGGCATATCATGAATCCTCCACTTAGTCACAATTTAGCTATATTGCATGATTTCTAGTTTCTTAGGCATTTTATCAAACACCTTATATGCACATCTTAAGTATAGGTGAAATCATCAAATTATACATCATGAACAACCAAATTTACATATTTCCAACTCATATGATATCATGAATTCACAAAACAAACATATAAAGATTCCATCTTGGGAATCACCCAATATCAACAACATGATCATCAACACCCAACAATATAGAAATCATACTTTATAATGAAAAAGAGGAAAACAAACGAGCATCAACATGGGTATGATCATATCACCACAATGAACCAAGCTTTTGTATTTTAAAGATTGATTCTTGAAATCCACGGATGAAAGAAATCCGTGGATGAACACTACGCATACCTTAGAAGGAAGATTCTTGATGATTGATGGAGGAATTTCCTTGAAATCGGATCTTCAAGCTTAATTATGCAACCCTAGTTATTTTTGTCCTTTAGTGCTCTTGGATGATGAGCTTTGAGTTGAAAAATAGGATTGTAATATGTTTAGAAGCTATATATTTCATAGGGTTAAGTTTAGGGACGTGTAAGGAGTATTTAAAGACTTAATTACCTTTAAAATAACTCAAAACGGAGTGTTTTTGACACCTGGAATTGACTTAGGCAGTGCCCAAGTGGTTGCCTATGCTTGGGTTTCGCGGAGCCTAACTAATCACCTATGCTTGGGTTGGACAGTGCCTAAATAATCGCCTATGCTTGGGTTGGACAGCGCCTAGTCAATCGCCTATGCTTGGGTTGGGCGGCGCCTAACCAATCGCCTATGCTTACTGTCTCTCACGAAAATGGGCATAACTTTTTGCTCGGGTATTGGATTAAGGTGAACTTGGTATCGTTGGAAAGCTAATTCGATTCTCTATAATTTGGTTGGTCTAAATCAGCCAAAATAACACATTAAAATCGAGTTATACTAGTTCAAAGGTGACTCTTGCAAAATCGAATACTAAAACTTGATGGATTCAAAACCTCTTAGCTTATATTACCTTAAGTGACTCATATGAATATGCTTAATGCATCATAAAATATCCTATCACTAGGATATTCATTGTAAGTCATGTACTTAAGTATGAATCATAGGATAGGAGATTTCATACATAGGAATACTTATTCACTTCCTAGCTTAGAAACATGTGGGGTATTATAATATCTCCCCGTTGGGATTATTCATCCTCGAATGAGAATTTACTGAGAAGGGATACAAGACAATAAAAGCTGAACTGAACATGAAGAACTACAACTTGATCTTATGACTGACAAGCTAAACATACTGAACTCGTGCATATCTGATGCACAGACAACTGACACATGAATGCATGACTGAGTATGAAATGGTTAATAGGTACCAAGTTTATATTGGAAACATGAACGTGAAACTGAATAAGATTAAGGAGAACTATTACCTTGAGCTTGATCTGAATTGGCAGGGAAGAGGTGAGGATACTTGGTACGCATATCTGCTTTTGCTTCCCAAGTAGCTCCCTTATGAGATTGATTTTGCCAGAGAACCTTGACTAGAGGGACTTTCTTGTTCCTCAATCTACGAGTCTGATAATCTAAGATTTCAACTGGAATCTCTTCATAAGAGAGGCTGTTCTGAATATTGATGCTCTAAATAGGGACAAAAACTGTTGGGTCACCTATGCACTTCTTTAGCAAAGAAACATGGAAGACCGGATGGACTGAGGCTAGATTTGAAGGGAACTCAAGCTCATAAGCTACCTTGCCTAAGAGACAAAGAATTCTGAAGGGACCGACATACCGGGGACTGAGTTTCCCTTTCTTGTCGAACCTCTTCACTCCCTTCATGGGAGAGATCTTAAGATAGACATAGTCATTGACCTTGAACTCGTGATCCTTGCTATGAATATCTGCAAAGGACTTCTGTTGGCTCTAAGCAGCCCTGAGTCTCTCTCTGATCAACTGAACTTTCTCTGAGGTGTCAAATACTAAGTCAAGACCTATGATTGAGGCCTCACTAACTTCAAAGCAACAAATCAGAGATCTACATCTCCTACCATAAAGAGCTTAGAATGGAGCTATCTGAATACTAGAATGATAGCTGTTGTTGTATGCAAACTCAATCAAAGGCAAGTGGTCGTCCTAACTTCCCTTGAAGTCAATTGCACACGTCCTTAGCATATCTTCAAGAGTCTGAATGGTCCTCTCTGTTTGACCATCTATCTGAGGATGAAATGCTGTGCTGAGATGGACTGAGGTACCGAGACCCTTTTGGAATGCTTTCCAAAAGTGAGAAGTGAATTGGGTACCTCTGTCTGAGATGATAGATAGTGGAACATGATGTAATCTGACCAACTCCCTGATATAGAGTTTGGCATGATCCTCGGCTAAATAAAAAGTACGAATAGGAAGAAAATAAGCTGACTTGGTTATTCTATCTATATGACCCAGACTGAATCATGCTGATGATGAGTTCTAGGAAAACCCATCACGAAGTCCATGTTAACTTCTTCCTACTTCCAACTAGGAATGGAAAACTCTTGCATGGAACCACTAGGCTTTTGATGCTCTATCTTAACCTGCTGATATGTAGAGCACTTAGCCACAAACTCTGCAATATCTCTCTTCATCCCACTTCACTAATAGATCTCCCGCATGTCGCAGTACATCTTAGTGGCCCCTGGATGAATAGAGCATCACGCACCATGCGCTTCTGCAAGTATTCGCTGCCTCAATTCATCTACACCTAGAACACATAGATGAACCTGACAACGAAGAACACCATCTCCCTCTTGGAGAAAACCTCAACTTTCTGATTCTGAACTGACTCTTTAAGCTTGACAAGGCTAGGATCCCTTTCTTGTTTCTCTTTCACCTCAGAAACTAGAGATGACTCTGAACTACTATGAACACATACACCACCCTCAGAAGAATCGACTAAGGGAAAGCCTAGTCTGGCAAGCTGATGGATCTCCTGAGCCATCTTTTTCTTACTATCCTTAATGTGAGAAATACTACCCAGGAAGAGTCGACTAAGAGCGTCGAACATAACATTGGCCTTGCCCGAATGATAAAGAATACTCATTTCATAATCGTTCAAGAGCTCTAACTACTTTCTCTGGAGAAGATTGAGATCTTTCTGGGAAAAGACATACTGGAGGCTTTTATGGTTTGTGAAGACATCTACATGAACTCCATAGAGATAATGCCTCTAAATCTTCAAGGCAAAAACTACCGCTGCTAACTCAAGATCATGAGTAGGATAATTCTTCTCATGTGGCTTTAACTGTCTAGAGGCGTAGGCTATGACCTTACCATACTGCATGAGGACACAACCTAAACCCACTCTAGATGTGTCACAATAGACTACAAAACTGTCTAAACTATCTGGAATAGCTAGAACTGGAGCAGAGGTGAGTCGAGTCTTCAACTCTTGAAAGCTCTTCTCACATGAATCTGACCACTGAAACTTAATCTTTTTCTGAGTCAATCTAGATATGGGAGATGTAATAGTATAAAATCCCTTGACAAACAGTCTGTAATAGCCAGCCAAACCCAAGAAACTATTAATATTTGATGGAGATGAGGGTCTAGGCCAGTTTCTTACTGCCTCGGTTTTTTGAAGATCTACTCTAATTCCATCACTGGAAATAATATGGCCAAGGAATGCTACTGATCTTAGCTAAAATTTGCACTTGATGAACTTAGCGAATAATTGGTGATCCCTGAGAGTCTGAAGAACAATCCTGAGATAGTCTGCATGATCATGCTCTGTGTGAGAATAGACCAGAATATCATCTATGAAGACTATGACAAACATGTCTAAGTACTTCTTGAACACACGGTTCATCAAATTCATAATAGTTACAGGGGAATTGGTAAGACCAAATGACATGACTAAAAATTAGAAGTGACCATATCGAGTACGGAAAGCTGTCTTCGAAATGTCACATCCTTTAACTCTGAGCTGATGATAGCCTGATTTGAGGTCTATCTTGGAGAAGTAACTGGCACCCTGAAGTTGGTCGAATAGATCATCAATCCTGGAAAGAGGATATCTGTTCTTGACCATGACCTTGTTGAGTTGACGGTAATCAATACACATCCTGAGAGAACTATCTTTCTTACGCACGAATAATACTGTTGCACCCCATGGAGAAATGCTGGGTCTGATAAATCCCTTACCTAAGAGATCCTTCAACTGATCTTTCAGTTCCTTGAGTTCTACTAGTGCCATTATATATGGCAGTATAGAAATAGGTTGAGTATCCGGAAGAAAGTCTATGCCAAAGTCTATTTCCCTTTCGGGAGGAATGCTCGGAAGATCTTCGGGAAAGACATCTGAGTATTCATTAATAACTGGGACTGTTTTGAGGATGGCATATTCAGAACTGGAGTGTTTAACATCCACGAGATGATGCACACACATCTTAGAAATTATTTTCCTTGCCCGAAGGTAGGAAACAAGTTGACCCCTGAACGCTGAAATGCTACCCTTCCACTCTAGGACGGGCTCATACTGAAACTGAAACTGAACTATCCTGTTTTTGCAGTCGACTGTGGCTTAGCAGGAATAAAGCCAATCCATGATGAGAATGACATCAAAATTGGTCATCTCTAACTCCACTAAATTTGCTGATATAGATTTCTGAGATATAATAATTAGGTAGTTCCTGTATACCCGTCGAGCTGTGATGGTTTTACCCATTGGGGTAGAGACTGAGAAGGATTCTACTAGGACTTTGGAATTGATTTCGAAATCGCCTGCTATGTATAGAGTAAGAAAAGACAGAGATGCACCTAGGTCTAGCAAAGTAGATACATGAACATGCAAAATTTGTAATGTACCAGTAATGACATCAGGAGAATTTTCCTGATCCTACCAGGACTGAAGAACATAGAGTTTGTTTGGGCGTTGTACACTGGTAGCACTGGAAATGGCACCCTGTTGGTTCGGGCGACTGGACTGAGTTGTAGAATGATTTCACTGACCCTGAAGACTTGATTGCAGACACTCCCTAATCCTGTGGCCTGGCTTGCCACAACCAAAATAGACATCACTACTGGCTCTGCAAATGCCCTTGTTATTCTTACCACAAGTCTGACAAAGGGTATTTGTTCGAGGATTGCTAACACTGCCCTAAAATTTAGAGCCTGGCGCTTAGTTTCTATTGCCGTCTCTGAACTTCAGAACTGGAGCACTAGCAGAGGAAGAAGTTGGAACGACTGACTTAGAGCGAAACTGTGAACAGTTTTCTCCATCTGACTTGGGGTGAGCAAAGTTGAAATTACCTGACCTTGCTCACTTGTTCTGCCTCTCCCTAGTCTTAAACTTTTACTCTTCTACTTGCTAGGCATGGGTCATGAGTCTTGCTAAGCTCATATCGCCGATCAGCATCGCAGACCTACACTCATTTACCACGCTATCATTGACCCCTGACACGAACTTGCTCATCTTAGCTCTATTGTCTGCAATCACATGAGGAGCATACCTGGATAGCTGAGTAAATCTGATGGAATACTCCCTAACCATCATATTCTCCTGCCTGAGGTTGATGAACTCAAGAACTTTGGCTTCCCTCAGCTCTTAAGGAAAGAATCTGTCTAAGAAGGCTGTGACAAATTCCTCCCACTCGATAGGGCCTGTATCATTTGACCTCTTAGACTTTTACTATTTGTACCAATCATAAGCAACATCCTGTAACTGGTAGGTGAATAACTCAACACTCTCAATAGAAGTAACACCCATAATGTCAATGACCTTCTGGACTTGGTCAATGAACTCCTGAGGGTCCTCATCAGACTTAGACCCATGGAAAGATGGAGGGTTCATCTAGGTGAAGCCCGAACCCTAGTTGCTTTGGGAGTGGCCACTGGATTGGCCAGAATGACTGGTGGCCATTCATTCTGTGTAGCCATGGACTGAGCAAGTGTGGTAAATGTGGCTCTAAACTCCGCATGGGAAACATGTTCACCCAAAGGATCTTCAGGTTGAGGAGCTGGTTGGTTTCTTCTCTTTGGGCCACAGTCTGGAATAAGCAAAGAATGGATTAGACTTAGAGTATAACTTGTGATTATGCTCACTAGCATGACATGAATAATGAAGAAAGAGGACTGTTCCTAAAACATCTTATAGCCTCTCGTACATAAATGTGGCGTGCAACGCACCCATGTACAAGACTCTACTAGATGCGGGTTTTAAACTTCTTAGGACTTTATTGAACCTTAGGCTCTAATACCAAGTTTGTAACACCCCGATTCGCTAAACCAGAATGCTACACAGTGCTCATGACCTCGAAGGACCACAAGCTAACCCATGACTGATATCTGTACCTGTATACTGCAAATCATGATATAATAATATGGAATACATGGAACTGTAAGGCCATAAGTTTCAACTGAATAAAACCATATGGGTGAAAATACCCAAAACAACTCAATCTGAACGTAAATCTGAACATAAATCTGAAGCCTCTAAACTATTGAATAAGGAGTTAAAGGAACATGTCTCCAACTAACTCCGTAAAATTGAACTGAAGAAACAAATAAATATATCAAATTATATTTTCCTTAAATCAATGAGGACTCACTGTGTCTCTGCGACTAGAATGCTACCACTACTGCTGGGCTGGAGCTCGTGTCTCGGAACCTATGGTGTAACATGAAAAGAAAGCACCATAGCGCAAATGCGTCAGTACAACTGGAGCACTGAGTATACGAGGAAGGTAGGCTGAACATAAAGGGTTTCATGCATGAACAACACTGACTGACTAATATGAACGTGGGAGTGCAAACACACATATATAGAAACTGGGACAGTGAATACGTGATAGCATGACGTGTAAGCTAATACATGGTTTACTGATAACTGTCATGACTGATACTGAAACTGATAACATGGACGACTGTATCTGACAGTTCTGTATATACTAAAATATGAAGAACGCCCTGAGTTCTTTTACTGATACTAAAATTATGGGAAGTAGTGTTTAACCGGCATACGCCATGTATGCCGTTATGGCTAAGCTGGGGTCCATTCTCTGCCTCAACTGGAGGGGTGTTAATACCGTGCCACAGTAGCCTGTGAGTGGCCCTTATCTGGCGGGTACTCAATGAGAACGGTAGGAACCCTAAACTAATGGGTTAATCCACCTCATCAACCCTAATCTGACGGGTTAAGATGTCTCAACTTACACTGTCTACGTAGTTCTGGAACACAAGGATTGCTACTAAGAATCACACTTTGAACTGGCGGATGAGTTTCCATCCTTGGGTTCACTCGGTGCTAACCTCTTCTCCCATATGGAGGGACTGGACATAAATAACTAATTGCGCATGACTTAATCTTACTGAATTCCATTGACTGGCAGAATATTACTGATATCTGACAAATGACTAAGATCATTAGGTTTTCCTGAGTTACATGACTGACTGAATTCTATATAATCATATCTTGACTTTGGATATCTTGAAACATGACATGGATCTAGGCACATAGCTATAGTTTTCGGGTACAAGTACCCCCAGGACTCTATGGAGGAAACTGACACACATGACTGACTTGATCATAAGAGTAGAGTCCGTAATTTATAATTTCATAAGTAGGGATCTCATACTAAGCATGGTTATCAACAACGTATTGCATGGAAAGAATTTCATATCACATTAAAATACTTTCACAATCTTAATATCATGTTCATTGCATAATCATATTGGCAACACATACCAATAGCATGGAAGTTCATGTGGATTGCATGGTTATCATACATCTTGTTCATAAGTAGGATTTACAAGTAAACATAGAATAATCTTATAAGAGTAGTTCATGAGAATTCCAACAATATTTACAAGGCACATTATCCACATAGAAGTCATTAGAATGTAAGGGCATATCATGAATCCTCCACTTAGTCACAATTTAGCTATATTGCATGATTTCTAGTTTCTTAGGCATTTTATCAAACACCTTACATGCACATCTTAAGAATAGGTGAAATCATCAAATTATACATCATGAACAACCAAATTTACTTGTTTCGAACTCATATGATATCATGAATTCACAAAACAAACATATAAAGATTCTATCTTGGGAATCACCCAATATCAACAACATGATGATCAACACCCAACAATATAGAAATCATACTTTATAATGAAAAAGAGGAAAACAAACGAGCATCAACATGGGTATGATCATATCACCACAATTGACCAAGCTTTTGTATTTTAAATATTGATTCTTGAACTCCACGGATGAAAGGAATCCGTGGATGAAAACTACGCATACCTTAGAAAGAAGATTCTTGATGATTGATGGAGGAATTTCAATCAGATCTTCAAGCTTAATTATGAAACCCTAGTTGTTTTTCTCTTTTAGTGCTCTTGGATGATGATTTTTGAGATGAAAAATAGGGTTGTAATATGTTTAGAAGCTATATATTTCGTAAGGTTAATTTTAGGGACGTGTAAGGAGTATTTAAAGACTTAATTACCTTTAAAATAACTCAAAATAGAGTATTTTTGACACCTATAATTGACTTAGGCGGCGCCCAAGTGATCGCCTACGCTTGGGTTGGGCGGCGCCTAACCAATCACCTATGCTTATGTTGGGCGGTGCCTAACCAATCGCCTATTCTTGGGTTGGGCGGCTCCGAACCTATCGCCTATGCTTGGGTTGGGCGGCGCCTAACCAATCGCCTATGCTTATTGTCTCTCACAAAAATGGGCATAACTTTTTTCTCCGGTATTGGATTAAGGCGAACTTGGTATCATTGGAAAGATAATTCAATTATCTACAATTTGGTGTGTCTAAATCAGCCAAAATACCACACTAACATCAAGTTATACTCGTTCAAAGATGACCCTTGCAAAATCAAACATTAAAACTTGATGGATTCAAAAACTCTTAGCTTGTATTACCTTAAGTGACTTATACAAACATACTTAATGCATCATAAGCTATCCTATCTCAAGGATATTCATTGTAACTTATGTACTTAAGTATGAATCACAGGATAGGATATTTCATACATAGGAATACTTATTCACTTCCTAGCTTAGAAACATGCGGGGTATTACATAACCGGTGGATCAGTGGGAATCTCTGTGCCTCTGTTAAACATTAGCCTTGGCTGATTTTCCTCATTTATGATAGGATTATGGGTCTTCTTGGCAAGGAGTTCTTCTTCTAACCCTACTATCTTTGGCACGTTTACTGCCCTACACAGCCTTGTAATTAAACAAGGAAAGGGATATGCTGTATCATTCCTCGAGATACAAATTTTTATCTCTTTGGCAACAATCTCTCAAAATTTCAGTATGAGGTTAGCGACAAAACTTGCGACTAATATTGCTTTATCATCCCTAAGAATATTATCACCATCTGTGGGCATTAACCAAGTACGAAGAATACCCTACCAAAATTTTTCCTCTAAATTCAGAGAGGCTTTAATGATCCTTTTACTTAGATTTGTTAGCTATTCCAGTTCCCTATCAGCTATGAGTGTGGCTAACCAATTCCTCTAATTTTCCCAATGCTTCAATTAGGTATAAAAGTAGGTGAAGTGTCATGAGAAGTGAAGTTCGGGCCATGAAGGAATCTATTGATTGTTGCTTCAGAAATATCCACCATTACACCCCGTACCAAAACTTTGTCCAATAAAGGCTAGTCAGTTACTTTCTCTCCTTCTCTACACATGTTTTCCAAGAAAGCTTGGTAGTTTACATGGAACTCCCTAACTAGTGTAATGCAAAATGAATTTCCTCCTCGTGTAGTCCATCCCAAATTATAGCCATGAAATGTCTGCTTTACTTCTAGGTACCTGCTCAGCCCCTTAGTGATGATTCTCTTCTCCTTAAAGATTGACCTCTTGACACCTCTCCTGTTGGTTCTGCGAAGCCTATTAAAGAAGATTTTTTGAGATTCGGGAATCTTTCATCTAGTACTATCTCAGACTTCAGGATTCTTGCATTTGACCATAGTTCTCTGAATCAGAGAGTCTTTCTCATATTGTGGCTCAGCAGAAGGGGACTCAGTAGATGGTCCCTTGAATTTAGGTTGCCCAGACTCATGTTCCTCAGACTCAGGTTAATCTGAATCATGCTCTTCAGATGCAGCATGTTCAAACACTTGTTTCTTAGAAACCGACTGTTCTGAAGATTTATGCTTGGATGTTGTTGGGTCAGTGTCACTTTGTTCAATCTCCTCCACCTCAACTGGTGGGGGTGGTGGAGTTTTTTAGAGCTTTGCTTCTTCTTTTTCTTCCTGAGCAGAGGCTCTACCTTTTCATAATCGAACTCTTCATTGAAGAGTCTCCGAGATGCACTTTCCTTGGTCACTTTCTTTGTGGATTTTGAGTTCTTTCCTTTTGGTGCCATTTCAAGACCTGTAGCAAAAGAAAAACCATTAGCTGACCCTCAAGAGTATAGACACAAAAACATCGATCATTGAAATTCCACACCCCTTGAAAGGGTTTAGTAATGCTTTAGGTCCCAGGTGTGATGATATTTCCTGATAATTCATCACAAAAGTGATAGCATATCATAAATGTCATCAGCTCTAAATAGAACTCATAAGATTTTATCAACTTTTGATGACATTTCTGATAAGCCGTGACAAACGTGATAGCCTATCATAAATGTCGTCAGCTCTAAATAGAACCTACTTATTCTTAGCAGCCTTTGGCGACATTTTTGTTAAGTCATCACAGATGTGATAGCTCATCTAGAAAGTCGTCAGCTCTTATCAAAACTTTAATTTGACTTTAACTCAATTTTTGGTCCCATTTTTCCTTAAAATTCACTCAAGTTTTGTTTTTGAGCTGAGCTTATAAGCCTTAGGCTTGCACAGCAAACCCTAGTTCTAATTTTTAGCCCTTTTTGCAAGTTGAATTTGGTTCAAGCTTCTTGAGAACTTGGGTTGTCATCAATCTATCACTTACCATTAGAAAATAAAAGTTAAATTTCGAGCATACCTGATGGGATTCTTCAATATAATTACACGAGCAAGAGGAAGTAATAAGAAGTTCTTGATTTTAATTACAAACCCACACACACAAGGAAATTTATTCTTATTTTACTTGGAAGGAGTTCAAAGAAGGGAATAAAATACTCTAAGTATGGAAGGAAAATAACTTAAAGGAATTAAAAATTAAGTAGGAAGGTGGAAAGGCCAAGCTGTGGGCCGGGTCGGGTCTTTTTAATTTGGCCCACGGTTTCAGCTAATATTGGGCTTTTTGTGATGATATTTCTGATAATCCGCCACATGTGTAATAGCTTATCATAAATATCGTCAGCCTTGACAGACCCTTCTTAAGAGCTGAGGTCTCTGACGACAAATCTGATGATTTATCACTATCTTGATAGCCCGTCAAAAATTATCATTATGGGTATTTGTCTGACTACATCAATTCCACCTTCTATGAACTAAATCTTAACTACAAAAATAAATAATTTATAGGAATAGAAAAATTTTGGGTTGCCTCCCAATAGCGCCTGATTTACTGTCGCGACACGACTTGGTTATCTTGACTACTCATACTTCGCCAAGACAACCTGGTGATACCTCTTTCCTATCTTCATAAAATAAATTAACGATTGAGAAAACACTCATCTCTTTTTTCTTGTCATGGATGAGTGTATTTCAAAGCATGCTTCTTTGTCATTGAGCCTGAACTTCAGCTCATTCAACTCCATGTCTACTATCACTCGCCCAGTTGTGAGGAATGGTTTACCTAAGATGATGGGAACTTCAAAGTCCACTTCACAATCCAAGACTACAAAATTAGCAGGCAGAATAAAATCGGCCACCTTAACTAAAACATCATGTAACATGCCCATAGGCCATTTCACAGACCTATCTACCATCACTAACCGCATGTTTGTCAGAGTAGGATCCCCCAAACCCAGTTTCTTTTACACAGAAAGTGTTAATAGGTTTATACTGGCTCCCAAATCGCATAGTGCTTCTGTGAAATTCAAGGAACCAATAGTGCACGGGATGGTAAATACTCCCAGATGTGCCTTTTTCTGCACTAAACACCTTGTAGAGATAGCTCCATAATGAAGGAGATTGTACTTTGGTTCATGGCTAACCTTCCATTTATTAGTCACAAGGTCTTTCATGAACTTCACATATCATGGCATTTTCTCAAGTTCCTCAACCAAGGCACATTTATTGTCAATTGCTTGAGAATTTCCATGAATTTGCAAAATTTTGTCTCATCCGTTTTCTTCTTCAATCATTGAGGAAATGGAGATGGTGGTCTTGGGATAGTTTTTAGCACCACCTCCTTTTTCTTCTTTTTATCTTTCTCCAAAGCATCATCAGAATTTTCCAGCTTTTTAGACTCCATTGGATCACCTTCTTTCGGTTCATCAACCACTACCTCATCAAGAACAGGTTTGCCCACAGAAGGGCAAGGTAATATCTTACCACTTTTAGTAGTAATAGCTATGCATGAGCCATCATTCTACAGATTCTGGATTGTATCGCTTGGTAGTGTTCTGGTCTTCCTCTGGTTGAATGCTGTGGAGAATTGGCTCATCTGCTGCTCCAACTATTTGATTGTGGTAGAGTATGACTGCACTAACTGACTGATAGATGTCAAATCACTCTTTATGGTGGTCACACCAGAGTTGGTTGCCTCTACTCCCTTCAACAACTTAGCCATCATGTCCTTTATGGACATCTTTTCAGAACTTGATGATGCAGCCTCACGATTTCCAGGAGAAACATATAGCCCACTCTTGTCATTGTTATTCCTCCAATTTCCCTACTCCCTATATTTATAACAAGGCTTATCATAAAAGTTTCGACCTTGATTCCCTTGGCTATTTCCTCAGAAACCTTCCTGATTATTAATATAGTTCGCCTCTTTATCTACATTAATATCACTTCTATACTGAGATCCCACAACTTTCACCTTTTCAACCTTGCATAATAGCAAGTGCTTGGTCAGCAAGTCTATCTGCATTTTAAGGTGAGCCATGTCTTGGTCACACTCCTTTTCTCTTCTGCATTGTTCCGCAGTAATACCCACAGAAGCAGTGGGGATAGCTACCACAGAGTCTTTGGTATGCTATGCCTGACTCTGTTTGGTCATTCTAGCCAGTATATCTAAAGCCTCTGGTAATGTAAGATCAACAAATAAACAACTAGCAGCATTATCTACAATTGGCTGCGCACAGAGTTAAGAGCCCTGTACAAAGTCTCTATCAAGTGTATGTCCGTCATGTTGTGGTTCAGACACTATGTCAGTTTCTTCTAGAATCTTTCCCATATTTCATGCAAGGATTCAGTCGGGAGCTGCCTAAAGTTGCTGATCTCATCCCTCAACTGTACCCTCCTAGAAGGTGGAAAGAAACTTTCTAGGAAAGCACCTTTCAACTGCCTCCAGTTGGTTATAAAATTTGGTGTCAGCTCATTTAACCACAATGTTACCTTCCCAGATAGAGACAATGGAAACAATCTCAACCGGATAGCATTCTAGCCTACTCCTGTGTTATTAAAAGATTTGCAAATGGTGATAAAATTCCCCAGATGTAGGTTTGGATCATCCCTAGGAAGAACACCAAACAACCCCTTCAGATTGAGGAGTTAGATCATAGTACTCGTAATGTTGAACTTGGCCCTAGGTGCTAATGGTGGAGGAATGATTGCACCCGTTGCACTTGCCCCGTCTATGCCATCATCAACACCATAGGGATCATACTAGACCAGCTGGTACTCTTGTATTTCTCAAAATTGATGGTTCCGATTAACATTACGCCATACTAGTTCAGCTATCTGCTCTGCATACCTTGGGTTACCAGGATTCAGCAACTCCTCGTCTCCCAAATCTTCTCCCTCAGGATTTAGATATCATTCCTATTTCATAACATTCTGCATATTCACTTGAGCTCTCGCTAAGGCTGCCAGTTTGTCAACCTCTTACTGTTCTGCCATTCTTTCAATTTGCTACGGTTCCAGATTAGGTGGTAATAATGGTTCAATAGAACTTTTCGTTCTTTGCATACATTATAAAGATCCTGAAATAAACAAAAACAACAAATAAACGTAAAGCTAGGAAACTTAACTAACAGTTAATTTGCACACACAAACTTTAATTTACAACCATATTCCCCAGCAACAGCGCCATTTTTGATAATGCTCAAACTATACCTCGTAATGAGAATGTACGAGATCGTCGTCAATATAAAACCTAACTAGGTTGGGGTCGAATCCCATAGGGAATATGGTGTGAACGTAAGTCATTTACAAATCAATCAACTGATAGTTGGATGTTCCCAGAAATGGGGGTTTTTAGTTTAACAAGTAATTGTCGGTTGCTTTAATCAGTGTTCGTAATCAAGATTTTATGAAAAACCAGAATTATGTTCACTAGGAATTCCGATACTTGACAGGTGCTAACGGTGGTTCAAGATTCTCACAGTAGGTAGGACGACAAGTTATCTTTATCAACGTTATGCTTAAATGTCTCTCGACCTACTTAACCATTTAATTACCTAATCCTCTCGGACTTAGGGAATCTATATTCACTAGCCAAATTTTACCTCAAGTTAACCAACCTTGTTACAACACTTATTATTAAACGAAGTATTTCCAAGTCCCTATTTATAATTCACTTCCCCTCTATTTGATTTCTTTCTCAAGCAAACCAAATCAGGTGTTATTTATTGTTTGCAACCAACAGATATTAATTAAAATCTCAGAATTATTAAGAAATCCTACCACCTTTTGAATATTGAACACTTAGCACCTTATAAAAACCTAACCCAAGATCCCATAATTCAGGTTAAAGGAATTTAGCCACTCATAATGCTAAAATAAAAACAACAAGTTGTATTCATGCTTGGAAGGTTAAAATTACCACAAGAAGAATAATAACTAGTAAATCGTAGATTAGGTCATAAAGGAAAATCCTAGAATAATGATAGTAAAGTATTTGCTTTTTCAAGCCAAGAAATTAGAGAGAGAAAAATATTAGAAGTATTTGTCAAAACTTAATGTGCGGAACTCCCTTAGAAAACCTTAAAACAAAACTTTAAATAGTTCACCCTAATTATAGAAACAAAATAATAGAATTTAGAAATCCCTCAGATTAGGTGATGACATTTATGATAGCCTATCAGGAGGAGGATGACTTATCACAAATGTCGTCAGCTCCTTCTTCAGCTTTGGCTTTTCCTGTTTAAGGCTGACGATAAACTTGACAACTTATCAGCTTCGTGACGGCCTATCATAAAATACCGTCAAAGCTCTACTTCAGTTCTCCTATGATGCCTCAGGCTGATGATATTCTTAATAGCTTATCAGACCCTTGACGACTTATTACAAAATGTTGTCAGATCTTTCAACTTAGGCCAATTTTCTATTTACTGCTGACAACAAACTTGATAACTTATCACCAAGACGACGACTTATCACAAATGTTATCAGCCACTCTTTTCTTTAGATTTCTTCAGATTTCAACTTTTTTGCTCTCATTCATGTTGGTTCTTTATCATATCAGCTCAAACTATAAAATCAAACATAAACCAATCAAAAACGACTAAATTTGCTTAAGACTTCATAATTATTCATAGTTAAAAGCCTCAAATATGTTAGCATTAGCTCACACATGAACAACTCATTTTGTGCTAAGAGTTTGAGTTGATTTATAAAATATTCCTTTAACTTCACTCTTTTGTAGATGGCTAGGATGCGTACTATTTCTATAAGAGATGAGGGACCCAAACCAAGCCTAGGGATCCTACCTTAATTCTTCAATGAACCAGCGGTCGTGGATAGCTGTGAGATATGTTCCTTGTTAGGGGTCAGTATATGGGACTATTTTAGACCCTATTCTCACACTTGAGCCAAATATTTTTCCTCCTCAGCCAGTGGTGTACAAGGGACCCATCGAGGCTTCACTTGGATTTGTTTCTTCTTTGGTGCTAAGATATGCTTTGACTTAATTTTTAGGGTTGGTTAATTGTGCATTGTTTAATGGTCTACAATCCATATATCAGAGTGGTATAGAGGTGGGATGCATCCTATAGCTGCGACTCCCAGAGTTGAGGTGCCTGCCACGTCGGTAGTTGCTTAGCTAGTAGTTACTAAGCCAGTGGTTGCCCAGCCTTCTATATCTGTTGAGGAGCAAAACATGTTGTATAGATTCTTAAGACTGGCTCCGCCTAGGTTTTTTGGTGAACCGAGCGAGGATACCTATGAGTTTTCGATTGCTTATGAGGATAATATCTATAATTTTGGCCTAGTTGAGACTCGTAGTGTGGATTACTCTACTTTTTTGTTGGACTTGGCTGATCGACATTGGTGGATATGTTATCATGATTCTTGGACAACTAGATTTTCTCATTTGATGTGGACTCAATTCTTCGAGAAGTATATGACTGATAGCCTTAGCGATTGATTGAGATATCAGTTTTTGAGATTAGAATAGGGCTCAATTTCTGTGGTGGAGTGTGAGGCATTTTTTATAAGTTGTCTAGGCATGCCACTTGCACTTTATCTACTGAGTATGAAAGTTTATGTTGTATTCAAGGATTGAGACATTGTCTTTGTATGTCTACTCAGAGTTTGGTTACTGTGGGTAGTTCTTTTGTTGAGGTTTTGAATCATAATCAGGTAATAGAGGAGATGCATTGTAAGGCCCAAGGTGGAAGCAATAAAAGGCTTCAATATTAGGGTAGCTTTAGTGGGAGCCATAGTAATTCCCGATTCAAAGGTAGAATTTCTCATGGTAGATATCTTCTACATCCATAGTATCAGCCTCAATGTTAGCCTGCTTGACTGGTTTAAGTAGCTCTTTAGATTACCGAAGGAGGTCAGTCTACTGCTAGTGATTGCTCTAGTTAGGTTGGCGGTCAGTCTTTGAGGGGTTCATCTTCGGGCTATTCTGGTTATGGTGGTTACTCTAGGTCAGTCGAATCTCTTAGTTATGGTTCAACTTAGGGAGCATGTTTTAGTTGTGTATCCATAATACTCTAAGTTTTTAGCTCTAGACCCACCACCATATAGTACATTAGATTAATTTTCTAATACCACCTGTCTCGCCTTAGTCTAATATCAAGTAAAAAAGATATGACTAGTTATCTGAGAGACTGCCAAACTACAACTGATAACGACTCAGTAAATGACCCATTACCAGATGTAATGAGTCATTATGTGGAATTGTTTCCACAGTAGTGAGGTAGCTAAAAAATTTACCCCTGTGGGAATGAGTCTAGCCAACAACTTGTTATAAGTCCTAAGAAGACATTAGATGAACCTGTTGTCATAATTCAAAGAAACCAATAAATTAAGTATCCTATAATGACTACTCCTAATGGCTCATGATTAGACTCAATAATTTATTAGTAGGGAAGTCATTGTCAGACCAATAAGGACCCAAAGATCAGGTCCCCAAGTCACGACTCTAGGCTATGACTCATGACCAGTCATAACGAGTAATAGTTTGAGTGGTTACGACTGAAACTAGAAATTTCTACACAATTTAAAAAGGGGTGTTTAGTCTTTTCCCATTCCTTACACTCCTAACCCACGTTATTTAGTCTTCCTCAAAAGAAGTATATAAGCCTAAAATCTCCAAAATCCACCAGTTAATCATAAATCATTCTATGCTTAGCAAAATAATGTGATTTTTCTCTTCTCCAAAGCAAGATAGGGTTTCTCAGGAACAAGCTCTAATTCCAAAGTTTTTCTCCAAGGATTTCACTTCAGGTATGTAGGGTTTCATCAATGGGTCCCTTCTACCCATTGAGTCCTAAAGATTTCTCAATATCCAAGTTTAATTTCCCCTCAAGCTGGGTTCCAGGTCAAATATGAAGTTTCTTATTTTACTTAGTTTTCTTTGTGATCCCTCTATGAATACATGTCTTCCCATAAGAGTGATATCTTTGAAGTTCACAAATCATGAATTTCCTAATTATGATCACTCATTGTGTTTTTGGCTTGATGTATGAAACTACCTATTATGATCAACTATTAACATTTATCATGTTCAGTGCATTAGCTAGAGCTAGTGGGTTATGAACACCTGATACCTAAGATTTCTTATATTTATCAGTTATCATGTTTTGAGCACTTCATGTATGTATATGTAACTATTTTTAATAATATTACTATATTGAGCATATATATAAATATCAAATTTTAGAGTCATTTATTTGGGAGTCATACTTAGCACCGAGTGAATGCAGGGATAAAGGCTCACCCGTCAGTTAGGACTAAGTCATTTAGTAGAAGTCCCCAAGTTCCAGAACTACAATGCCACTGTAGGTTATAAGGGATTACCCACCAGTTAGTACTTATACCCTAGTCCTTTGGAACATCAGACTAATGGATCCACACCAGCCAGTATTGGTACCCTTGGCAAGGTACTAGCACCCTTCTAACTGGGGTTACAAGTTGGACCTTAATTTTGTAAAGACTGGGGTATGTCGGTTATTGTTAGCACCCATAGTCCTCAGTTTATGATTTAGATAGTGTTCAGTTTAGTTTTGCATTGACCTCGTATTTAGTTATTTAGATTTTTAGTTTTTATTTAATACATGATAATATTTGCTCTTGCTTTCAGTTTACATGTTCATGCATTCATGTTCAACTTATACTAGTTAGTTTCCCATCTCGCATAGTCAGTACATTCAAATTACTAATTGCATACTGCTTTGCACTATATTGTCTCATAATATAGGTTCAGTCGCTCAATACCTAAGCTGCAATTAGCGCGTTCACGCACCACATTCAGCAACAACTTTTGGTGTGTCCTCATTATTCAAGGACTAGCACCAATCTTTTTTTCTTGTAAGTTATTTCAGTTTTAGTCAGTTGGGGGCTTCTTCCAACAACTCATTATGCTTAGAGGCTTTCAGATAAATGTTTAGATTTCCAACTTATTGGGTTGTTAGACAATGTTATTTCCTGCTTTAATTGACATTCAATTTTATATTATTACTCGTACTAGTTATTTCAGTTAGCTTCCACCTAATGTTTTTTTACTTTATTCATTATTCTCATACATGCCAAGCCATGGGTTATCTTGGGGTCACTCATGACCTTAGGCACCATGTTATGACTAGGGGTAGTGTCAGCTAGTGAAAAACTTGGTATCAGAGTAGTACATTTAAAGTGTCGTAAGCTATCTGAAAATCGTGCTAAGTAGAGTCTTGTTCATGGGTGTGAAGTGCACCACACTTATGAGCGGGAGCCTACAAAATATTTTAGGAAAGTTACGCTTCTTTTATGAATCATGTTGTGTGATAGAGTGTGAACTCTATTAAAATTTCTCATCTAACTTATTCTCTATTCATTTACAGACAATGCCTCTTAAAAGAACTAACGGAAGGAGGAATAGAAACCAACAAGTACCACCGCTAGTTCTCAAAGACCCTTTGAATGAGCAAGTCTCTCATGCTGATTTCAGGGGCTTCTTCCACAGTGCTAGCCTAAACTATGACTACTTATAATAACCAATAGGTTCTTACCCCAACTAACCCAGTAGTGAATACTATGGCAGTTAGAATTTGGATTTCACTCGGATAAATCTACCAATATATTTTGGATCTAAGTCTTAGGAGGATCCATAGGAGTTCTTAGACAATGTTTAAAAAGTGACTAACATTTTGGGTGTTACTTCTACTAAAAGTTCTATTTTGGTTGCTTACTAACTGCAAGGGATGGCTCATACTTGGTTCAAGCAGTGAAAGAAAGATAAATGTGTAGATGCAGGGCTTGTAGAGTGGGATGAGTTTGCTGCTACATTTTTAGACAAGTTCTTCCCACTTGAGTTAAGGAAACCCAAGGTGTAGGATTTTATTAACTTGAAGAAAGACAGTATAATTGTTAAGGAGTATTCTCTCAAGTTTACTCAATTGGCGAGGTATGCTCCGACCATGATAGCTGATTCTAAGGCCCGAATGAGTAATTTTGTGTCTAGTGTTTCTAAGGATGTGTTTAAAAAGAGTAAAATGACAATATTTGTTAAGGAGATGGATATCTCACGGTTTATGGTTCATGCTCAATAGATTGAGGAGAAGGATATCAAAGAGAACAAAAGGGAGAACTAGAAGGCCAGAATAGGTAGTTTTAATTTCTTTAATACAAGATCAGAGGTGGGAATTATTCTTAGTTCTACCAAATATCTTTTTCCCACCCCTATCTTCTGCTAGTGCCTTTATGCCCATGTTAAGATAGGATACTCGGGATAGGGCACCAGTCTCTAAGTCCCAAGGTAGCATGAATAGTGGTTGCTACTAACCCAGTTTGCACAAAATATGGTAAGAACCACAAGGTTGAGTGCATGGTGGGTAGCAATGCTTGTTTTGGGTGGGGCAAGTCAGGCCACTGGATAAAGGAGTACTTAGTGATTGTGCTGTAGGGTTAGTCTAACTTTTCAGTAGTTCAAATAGGTCGCTCAAGTCAGCAAGGCACCACTTTTAGTACAACTAGTGGACAACTATAGAATACAACTAGTGGACAACTATAGAATAGACTTTATGCCCTTCATACTTGATAGGATTGAGAATGTTTTCCTGACTTTGTTACTAGTACATTATAAGTCTATCATCTTTATGTGTATGTATTATTAGATCTTAGATCCACACTATCCTTCGTAACTCCCTTTATAAAATTAGTTTTGGTGTTAGTCTTGAAATCCTCATTGAACCCTTCTCGATTTCTACTCCAGTTTGAAGTTCCATCATAAGTGGATGAGTATACAGAAATTGCCCAGTTATGGTATCATAGAAAGTCTCTTCAATCGATCATATAGAGTTAGGCATGACCAACTTTGATGTTATTTTTGACAAGTATTGTCTATACTCTTGGTATGACTCTGTTTACTGTAGACGTATAATAGTCTAGATTCAGTTTCCCAATAACCCAACAATAGAAAGAAGGAGGAGTACCTCAATGCCTATAAGTCAATTTGTCTCTTTCATTAAGATAAGGAAGTTGATTTCCAAGTGGTGCATCTACCATTTTGTCTGAGTCAAAGATTCATGTACTAAAATTTCAAGTCTTGAGTCAGCTCTAGTAGTGAATGAATTTCTAGAAGTGTTTCCTAAAAATTTACTCGGAGTTTCCCCTGAGAGGGAAATAGACTTCAAAATAGTTGTCCTTCTAAATACCCAGCCGATTTCAATTCCACCTTACAAAATGGATCTAAAAATCATAAGGAACTGAAAGCACAATTAAAATATCTTTTGAACAAGGGTTTTATCAGGCTAAATGTGTCTCTGTGGGATGGTTTAGTTTTGTTCATGCTAAAAAATACGATTCTCTCA
Source organism: Capsicum annuum (assembly GCF_002878395.1). Lineage (NCBI taxonomy): Eukaryota > Viridiplantae > Streptophyta > Magnoliopsida > Solanales > Solanaceae > Capsicum > Capsicum annuum. The sequence goes on along the minus strand of NC_061118.1, from coordinate 91,974,935 downwards.
GAATATGAATTAACTATCGTTAGTTGAAAAAGTCGCAATCAAGAATAAGTATCCCATACCCAGGATTGATGACTTATTAGACTAACTTTAGGGTGCAAACTATTTCTCTAAGATAGACCTTAAGTTCGGCTATCATCATCTCAAAATCAGAGAGCGTGACATCTTGAAGATAGCCTTCAGGACTCAGTATGGCTTCTTCAAATTTGTAGTTATGTATTTTAGACTAATTAATGCTCCAGCAGCTTTTATGTACTAAATGAATAGGGTGTTCAAGAAGTACTTGGACATGTACATTATAGTCTTTGTGGATGACATCCTTATTTATTCTCAAAGGAAGGGTGAACATGCAGACCACTAGATGATTGTCTTGCAGACTCTTAAACAACACCAATTGTTTGCTAAGTTCAGCCAAGTGTAAATTCTTATTGAAATTAGTATCTTTCCTTGGCCATATCATTTTTGATAAAGGTATTCGAGTTGATTCTCAAAAGATAACAGAAGTAAGAAACTAGCCTAGACTTATCTCTCTATCCAACATCAATAATTTCTTAGGTCTAGTCTATTACTACTGATGGTTTGTTTAAGGATTTTCCTCTATTTCTTCTCCCATATCAAGGATGGCTTAGAAAAAAGTCAAATTTCATTAATTCTATTCTTGTGAGAAGAATTTCAAGAGTTGAAAACTTGATTCACCTCCGATCCTGTTTTGAATCTACTCAGGGTTTAGATGGTTTTGGGGTATATTATGATGCTTCTGCAGTTGGGCTTTTATTTTTGATAGATGCAGTGGGGAAAGGTAATAGCATATACCTCAAGGTAGCTTAAACCTCACCAAAAAAACTATCCGACTCATGATCTTGAGTTGGCAGTAGTCATGTTTTCCTTAAAGAATTAGAGACATTATCTTTATGGGGTACATTTTTATGTGTTCACTGACCACAAGAGTCTCCAGTATGTTTTCAGGCAGAACGATCTAAATTTTCATCAGAGAAGGTGGCTAGTGTTTCTTAAAGACTATGATATAAGTGTCTTGTATCACCTGAGTATGGACAATATGGTGGACGATGCCCTTAGTAGGTTTTCTATGTGTAGTGTCGCTCATTTGGAGGATTATAAGAAAGAGCTAGTTTATAAGCTTTATTAGCTTGTTAGATTGGGAGTTCGGTTGGTTGATTTGTCCGAATATAGTGTTTAGTCTTAGAATGGTTTGGAATCTTTGTTGGTTGCCGAGGTAAAGGAAAATCAAGATAGAGATCCTACTTTGCATAAGTTGAAGGAGGTTGTTCGAAGTTAGAAAGTTTGAGGTTTTCTCCCTAGGGGAGATGGTGTTCTTTGCTGCTAGGGCATAGTATGTGTTTTAAATATGGATGATTTGAGGTAGTAAATGTTAGCAAAGGCTCATGGTTCTCGATATTCTATTTATCCAGGAGCCACTAAGATGTACCATGATTTGTGGGAAGTCTATTAGTGGAATGGTATGAAGAAAGATATTAAGAAATTCATGGCCAGGTTTCCAAATTGCCAACAAGTAAAAGCTGAGCACTAGAGGCCTAGTGGTACACTTTCAATATTCCTACTTAGAAGTAAGAAGTAGTGAATATGGACTTCATCACAAGATTTCCTCGTATTCGTTGTCATCATTACTTTATCTAGGTTAGCGTAGACTGAATAAATAAGTAAGCTCATTTCTTTCTAGTGAATACTTTAGATTCAGTGAAATATTATGCTAAACTCTATATTAGGGAGTTAGTGAAGTTATATGGAGTCCCCTTAACTATTATCTTAGATAGAGGTATCCAGTTTATCCCTTATTTTTGTAAGGCCTTTCAAAAGGGTCTTGGTACTCAACTTTATCTTAGTACCACTTTTCACCCGTTGATAGATGGTCAGGACAAGAGGATCATTTAGACCTTAGAAAACATATTGAGGGTGCATATAATTGATTGTAAGGGTATTTGGGATGATCATTTGCATTTGATTGAGTTTTCTTATAATAACAATTATCACTCCAGTATTCAAATGGCTCCATTTGAGGCTCTTTATGGTAGGAGGTTGTAACGCCCTGAATCTGGTACTTGAAATGCTATACGGTGCTCATGACCCGAAGGACCACAAGTTAATCCATGATTGATATCTGTACCTGAACACTGCATAATATACTGTATAAATGCAAAAATAAAGGCTGTAAGGTTGTAAGTTTCAAAGCTGATAAAATAATCTTTGAATGATATGGTATCACAATACCAAAAAAAAACCTAAAGTAAACTATCTGAACATGATAGTTTGAAGAACCTCAAACTGACTGAACTGTCTTAATAAGGAGTTGATGGGACATGTCCCCAACTAACTCCAACTACTAAAATAAATTAATTAATGAGATAATAAAGTAATAGTTATGTCCTCGAAGGATGAGGACTCACTACTAACTCTGAATGCTGAGACTGAAATGCTATGTATGCTCTGGCGCTCGTGCTTCTGAACCTATGGTTAAAATATCATAGCACAAATGCATCAGTACGTCTGAATGTACTGGTATGCATGTGAGATAGGATGAATGAAAAAGGGTTCACATACATGAATTTTACTAATTGACTCCATAACATGAATGTGAGAATACATGCATGACTGCATAATAACTATAACTGAGTTTGTCATAACCTAATTACTGAGTTTGAGTACTGATAACATGAGATACTGATAGCTGTATAACTAAAATAACTGATACTGAGCTACTATATCTGATAGTCTAGGTTCTAATGGAACTAGCGGAGTTCCATACTATTCTGAGTTGACTGTATTTGACAGTCCTGAATTCTATAGAACTATCTGAGTTCTATTACTGAGACTGAATAACTGTATCTAATAGTCCTGATTTTGTATTGAAACTGTGGGAAGTATTCATCTAACTGACATGCCCCAAATAATGAAATATATCTTAGTTGGGGTCCAATCTATAACCCCAATTGGAAGGGTGTCAATACCACATCACTAGTAAGGACAATCTGTGGGTGACCGTCATCTGACAGTGTCCCCAAAAGAGAACGGTGGGACCATCATCAAAAGTGTTTATCCACCTCATCAAAACTCATCTGACAGTGTTGATGTCTCAACCTATACTGGCTACATAGTTTTGGAATGCAAGGGTAACTTTTAAAAATCACACCCACATCTGACAGTGTGTGTTTCCACCCTTGGGTTCACTCGGTGCTAATTCTTACTTTCATCTGAATAGATACTGAACATGGATTAACTAAACTGAACTGGACTGAGTTAACTGACTTCCATTGACTGACGAAATACTACTGAGATTACTAATTTCTTAGATTTCTGAGATAATTGAGTTTACTGAGTTTTCCTGAGTCACATGACTGATTGAATTTCTATGAACATAGATCGACTGAGAGTATCTTGAAAACATAATACTGGCTCTAGACACACAACTAAATTGTTGGGTACAAGTACCCCCAGGACATGATAGCATGAAACTAACAAAGCATGACTTTCTTGAATACATGACCAATATCACAATCCATAATTCAATAACTTGGAGATTTCATGAAGTAGAAGTTCTAAAGCACCACAAGGGCTACACATGTATCCATAATTCACTGACTAAGACATTTCATCAAACATTTGACATGCATAAACTTGTACATGATTGGTGATTTCATAATATCATGCTAGTATGACACTTTTCCTTCACATAGCCATTTAATCGAACACATGGGGAGCATTCTTTGGTTATACAATCATCAACACATCTGATAATCATATATACATCAATCAAAGTGTAAATTTAATGGTTATCATGATTATTATGCAAATCACCACATCCTAGGGTCAATCATTGGAATATGCAATTTCAAACATGAATCAAAACCCCACAACATCATGAACTTGAATTTCAATTCAATTTAAATCATGAACATTCATACATACACAAATCTTAGATTTTGAAAAGAGATTCGTGAGCTTCATAGGTGAAAGGGACCCATGAATCAACACATGACATAAGTGGGTTGTGAGTTTCTTGAAGTTCTTGGACTTAAAGAACTTGAACCTCTTAGTTTCTTGAAAAATGATTTAGATCTTGTTCTTGATGATTATCTTTGAGAGAAAACCCTAATTTGATGTTGTAGATGGATAATGAACTTATGAGCCTTGATATGATATAATTAGAGGTTAAAATGGATGGAAAAGATGCAAATACCCTTTTAAAAATGACTTTAAAATAACTGAACAAACTATGCGATGGTGGATGCGCCAGTTCATTGCTGGGTCAACGGTCCGTCGGTTTTCACCATCGCATTTGGGCAGTTTTGACTGCTTTCTGTAAAATGTCCATAACTTTCTACCCCGATACCATATTTGGACGAAATAGGTATCATTAGAAATATAATTCAATTTCCCATATGAAAAACAATAAAAATCTTAAAAATTCCACGTGTATAAAAGTGGATTTATCTTTCAAAGTAAGTTTCTAACCTACTTGGGATGATTTCAAGCTAGGTAGAAGTGCGGGGTATTACAATATCTCTTCCTTAAGAACATTCGCCCTCAAATGAGACTGAGTGAGAGGGGGGAATATAAACTGACATACATACTAAACATGAATCAGTGGAACATGATCTCATAAATGACATGACTGATAACTGAATATATCATACTGAACATGCATATCTGATGCATATGTAACTAATTTATGAATGCATGACTGAGTGTTCTAAGGAACTAAGTTTCTCACAATGAGAATGAATATCTGATGCATGATTATATGACTAAATTGGGGCATGAATGCATGACTGAATATGCAATGGTATTTAATACCAAGTTTATAATGGAATTTTGAACATGAAACTAAGTAAGCTTGAGCAGAACTTTTACCTTGAGCTTGATCTGAGTTAGCAGAGAAAAGGCGAGGATACTTGGTACGCATGTCTATTTTTGCTTCCCAAGTAGCTCCCTCAACTAACTAATTTTGCTAGAGAACTTTGACTAGAGGGACTTCTTTGTTCCTCATTATATGAGTCTAATAGTCTAGGATTTTAACTGGAATCTCTCCATAAGAGAGGCTGTTTTGAACATCTATGCTCTAAATAGGGACTACGATTGCTGGGTCACCTATGCACTTCTTTAGCAAAGAAACTTGGAAGACTAGATAAACTGAGGCTAGATATGAAGCCAATTTGAGCTCATAGGCTACCTTGCCAAAATAACTAAGAATTTTAAAGGGACTGACATATCGTGGATTGAGCTTTCCCTTCTTGCTGAATCTCTTCACTCCCTTTATAGGAGAGATATTTAGATAGACATAATCACCAATCTCAAACTCAAGATCCTTTCTGCGCATATCTGCATAAGACTTCTGTCGACTCTGGGTAGCACAGAGTCTTTCTCTTATCAACTGGACTTTTTCTAAGGCATCGAATACTAAGTCAGGTTCTATAACTGAGGCCTTACTAACTTTGAACCAACCGATTAGAGATCTACATCTCCTACCATAGAGAGATTCGAATGGATCCATCTTAATACTGGAATGATAGCTGTTGTTATATGAAAAATCAATCAAAAGCAAGTGGTCATCCCAACTACACTTGAAATCAATTGCACACGCTCGCAGCATATCTTATAAAGTCTAAATGGTCCTTTTTGCTTGACCATCTATCTTAGGAAGAAAGGTGGTACTGAGATGAACTTAGGTACCAAGATTCTTTTGGAATACTGTCCAGAAATAAGAGGTGAACTGGGTACCTCTGTCTCAGATAATAGATAACAGAAAACCATGCAATCTAACCAACTCTCTAATATAGAGTTTAGTATAATCCTTGGCCGCATAAGAGATATGGACTGGAAGGAAATGAGCTAATTTGGTAATCCTATCTACAATGACCCAAACTGAATCATGATGATGACGAGTATGAGGCGAACCTATCACGAAGTCGATGTTCACTTCTTCCCACATTCAAGTAGGAATACTGAACTCCTACATGGACCCACTAGGCTTCTGATGCTCTATCTTAAACTAATGACATGTAGAGCACTTATCCATAAATTCTGCCATATCTCTCTTCATCCCACTCCACCAATAGATTTTTCATAAGTCGCAGTACATTATTGTGGCCCCTAGATGAATAGAGTAGCGCGCACTATATGCTTCTATAAGAATTTGCTGTCTTAAGTCATCTACACTAGGAACACACAGACGACCCTGACAACACAGTACACCATCTCCCCCTTGGGAGGAAACCTCTACTTTCTATTCCTTGACTGACTCTTTTAACTTGAAAAGGATGGGATCTCTTTCTTTCTTTTCTTTCACCTCAAAAACTAGAGATGATTCTAAACTACTATGAACCCATATGTCACCCTCCTCTGAATCGACTAACCAAATGCCTAGTCTGGCAGGCTGATGGATTTCCTGAGATATCTTCTTCTTACTATCCTCAACATGAACAACACTACCCATATATAATCTACTTGGAGCATCGGCCATAATATTGGCCTTACCCAGATGATAAAGGACACTCATGTTATAATATTTCAAGATCTCTAAACACCTTCTCTGAAAAAGATTGAGATCTTTCTGAGAAAAGACATGCTGAGGTCTTTTATGATCTGTGAACACATCTACATGAACTTTATATATATAATTCCTCTAAATCTTTAAGGCAAAAACTACTGCTGTTAACTCAAGATCATGAGTAGGATAATTCTTCTTATGGGGTTTAAGCTGTCTAGAGACGTAGGCTATGACCTTACCATGCTGCATGAGGACACAACCAAAACCTACTATGGATGTATCACAATAAACTACGAACCTATCTAAGCCTTCAAGAAGAGCCAAAACTAGAGCTGAGGTGAGTCGAGTCTTCAACTCTTGAAAACTCTTCTCACAAGGATCTGACCATTGAAACTTGACTTTTTTCTAAGTCAATCTGGAAATAAGGGATGCAATAGAAGTAAATACCTCATCAAAACCATCTGTAATGGCCAGCCAAACCCAAGAAACTCCTAATATCTGATAGAGAGATAGGTCTGTGCCAGTTTTTTACTGCTTCGGTCTCTTGAGGATCTACTCTAATTCCATCACCAGAACTGATATGACTAAGGAATGCTCCTGACCTTTGCCAAAATTTGCACTTACTAAATTTGGTAAAAAATTAATGATTTTTGAGAGTCTGCAGTACTATTTTGAGATGGTTTGCATGATCACGCTCACTGTGGGAATAAATAAGGATGTCATCTATGAAGACTATGATGAACATATCCAAGTACTGCTTGAACACACGGTTCATCAATTTCATGAAAGCTGCTGGGGCATTGGTAAGACCAAAGGACATAACAAAGAATTTTAAGTGACCCTACCGAGTACGAAAGGTTGTTTTCAAAATGTCATATTTTCTGACTCTGAGCTGATGGTAGCCGGATCTGAGGTCTATCTTAGAGAAATAAATGGCACACTAAAGTTGGTTAAACAAGTCATCGATTCTGGGAAGTGGATACTTGTTCTTGACCATGACTTTGTTGAGCTGACGGTAGTCTATACACATTCTGAGAGAACCATCTTTCTTGCGCACAAATAAGAATGTTGCACCCTACGGGGACGCACTAGGCCTGATGAATCTCTTATCTAAGAGATCCTTTAACTATTCTTTCAATTATCCGAGTTCTGCTGGTGCTATTCTATATGGCAAAATAGATAGACGTTGAGTATTTGGAAAATGATCAATGATAAAATCTATTTCCCTTTCATGAGGAATTCCTCAAAGATCTCTGAGAAAGACATCTGGATATTCATTCATGACTGGTACTGAATCAAGACTGGGAGTTTCAGAGCTAGTGTCCGTAACTCAAATAAGATGATAGACACATCCTTTAGATATTATTTTCCATACCTGAAGGTAGGAAACAAGCTGACCTCTGAAATCTAAAGTAGTACTCCTCCACTCTAGGACAGGTTTATTCGGAAACTGGAACTGGAATTCCTATTTTTGCAGTCGACTATGGTATAGTAGGAATGAAGCCAATTCATGCGGAGAATAATATCAAAATTAGTCATCTCTAATTCGACTAAGTCTGTTGAAGTGACTTTCTTCCTGTATACCCGTCGAGCTATAATGGTTTTACCTAATGGGGTAGAGAATAAAAAGGTCTATGCTTAAATGTCATGACTGACTGCAAAATCAACCGATATATAGGGAGTAACAAAAGACAAAGAAGCTCCTGGATCTGGCAAAGCATAAACATACACATAAAAGATATGTAATGTACCAGTAACCACATCAATAGAATTTTCCTAATCTTGCCTGGACTGGAGAGCATAAAGCCAATTTGGGCATTGCTCACTAGTAGTGCTGGAAGTGGCACCCTACTGATTTAGGCAATCGAACTGAGCTGAGGGATAGTTCTTACCACAAGTCCGACAAAGGAGATTAGTTTCGGAATTGCTGACACTGACCTGAGACTTAGAGCCTGGCGCTCTATCTCTATTACCATCCTTGAACTTAGGGTTTTGAGCACTAGCTAAAGAAGGAGCTAGAACTACTAACTTAGGATGAAATCGAGAATAGTTTCCTCCTTCTGATTTGGGCTGAGAAAAGTTAAAACTACCTATCTTTGCTCTCTTATTCTGCTTCTCCCTCATCTTAATATTTTGCTCCTCTATCTGCTGAGCATGAGTCATAAGCTTGGCTATACTCATGTCACTATTCAACATCATAGACCTACACTTATTGATCATACCATCATTCACCCCAGAGACAAACTTACTCATCTTGGCCCTGCTATTTGTAACCACATGAGGAGCATATCTGGCTAATTAAGTAAACTTAAGAGAATACTCATTCACCATTATGTTGCCCTACCTGAGGTTGATAAATTCAAACACTTTAGCTTCTCTTATATTTAGGGGAAAGAACCTATCTAAGATGGCAGTAGCAAACTCCTCCTACTCAATGGGCCCTGTATCTAAAACCCTTTCTGACTTCCACTGCTTGTACCAAGTGTAAGCAATATCCTGCAACTAATATGTGGCTAGCTCAGTGCTTTAACTAGAAGTAACCGCCATGATGTCTTTAACCTTCTAAACATGGTCAAGGAATTCCTGAGGGTCCTCGTCTATCTTAGACCCGTAAAGGATGGAGGATTGATTCGGGTGAAGTCCCAAATCCTAGCTACAACTAAATTGGCCACTGGGTTGGTCGGAATGACAGTTGGTCATTCATTCTGAGCAGAAATTGACTGAGCAAGAGTAGTGAATGCAGCTCTGAACTCTGCATGAGAAACATGTTTTCCCAAAGGATCTTCAGGCTGAGGGGCTGGCTGATTCACGTTTCTTCTTTTAGGAGGCATGTTCTATTAAAAAAAGAGAGAAACAGATTAGACTGAGATATTGACTTGAGATTATACTCACTGGCACGACATGAATACTAACAGAAGGAAAACTATTCCTAAAATATCTTATAGCGTCCTATACATAAATGTGGCATGCAACACACCCAAGTACAAGACTCTCATAGAATTCATTTTTTGAAGACTTATTCATCACAATGAATGAGTTTTGATACACAATGTTTAGCATACGACTGTATCTAACCATTTATCTATATGTATCAATCAGTCCCTCTGTTAACATATTTATTGCACGATCCTTAGCACACCACCCCTTCATGTAATTTATATTAACACTATATATAGCCTTCATCTCAATAAATTATGTCACCTGGTGAGTATTTTCTCTTATGATTGACTAACTTTAGGGCTATTTTCCCACTAACAAATGCTATTGTTTCTTGAACTTAGTAATTGCCCTTTCACTCAATCAATAACTATGTATCATTGAAAATCCTAATTTTAAATTGATCAAAATTATATAGATATGATGATTTCAATACCTAACTACAATCCTCTGAATATCAGTGTAGAACATATATCAAAGAATTAAAACTAAATAATCTTAGACATTTAAAAAACTATCAGATCACCTAAAAAATTGTCAACAAATTAATGTATTAAGCAAATAATGTATTGTATTAGTAGAGTTTATGGCTCAAATAAATGTATTAGACAATGATTGTATTGTATAAGTCAAATTATTATAATCAATCGCTAATGTACCTTCCAATACAAAAAAAATATCAGCCACTAGAATTCATGAAATAACAAAATTCACATTCTAAGCAACTAATGTGTCTTTTCAACAATGAAAATGTATCAATCCATAAACATAATGTATCAGTCAACAAAATATACTATGCCACTAATTTATCGACTAGTAATATTAGAATATCTGAGATTATAACATAACAAGATTTTCTTATGTACATAACAATGTGACAATACAAATACATAATTAACTATACAATACCTTTTTTATCATATGTTTTGCTTTGAAATTGAAGTTATGATATATGGCATATTTGGCCATTACAGATACAAGAGTTGCATTATCTATAAAGCTGATTTACCTTAACTTCTTCATGTTTTCAATTACTAATGAAGTCTCCACTTCCAGTACATACAACGAGTAATCACTTTTTGACTCAACTACTAAAAATGCTCTAGTATCCATTTCAAATTATTTAGCGTAAACTATTGCAATAGTATCATCTTCGGATGCCCTCTCATCGACAATTTTTTTTATTGTTATGCACAAAGGACACAATAAAATCTTGGGACACTTTTTCCAAATTAACATATAACTTCACTCTATTATTATTCGTAATCACCATTGATGATGATTTTCCTTCTATGATGCATCAAACATCAATATTTTTTAATGATTTAATAATTTTTAATTCTATAGCTAAAGCTGAAATCAAATTCACATAATAAATATTCTGGACAATAATAATTCCTTCACTTTTGTATCACTCATAATGGATATCAAAAATCTAAGGTCTAGAATACTTTAATAAAATCAAATTGTTCATTATTATCTCCAATGACCCTCTAGGTTATTTTCTATATTCACACCCATTTTTGTAATTTAGAGCTTTCTTCTAGCTGCCTCAAGTCATTTATGACTTGCTGAAAATGAAAAGTCAGTTACCGAACAGTTTATTTGGTGCTTAGAGCCAATTCCTTATTTTGAAGTCCTCGCTAGTTCAAATTGAATACAAAGTGAAGATTTTAATCAAATGACATTATATGCCAATTTTAAATGTTTTAATAGCTCTGGAACATCAATGTTAGGCTAGATGGACCCTTGATATGGGTCTCGAGGCTCCTAGACTCATTTTAGGCTATTGACCAGAAGTTAAGAAAAATGGCACAAAGGTGTGGACCCACTTTTCATTAGAACAACCTAGGATGTAAATTTTGACTTCACCATTAATTCGACACCATCAAATTTGATAGGGAAACATAGTTTATTTGCATACACTAAAGGGGCTAGTGGAAAGTCTCCAGTTGGTGCATGAAATCTATTGTGACCGCTAAGCAGCCCTTTGGGAACATTAGTGGAGGGTTCTTAATCATCCCATTGGGAAATTTAGTGGCCTTGGCACAGTCAACAGGTACCTCTTCAATAGTTACTTGGGCATTTTAGTGCCTACTGCTAAAAAGGTCCATGGCTCGCTTTAGCAGAATATCATAGTGGGTAGGTATCGCTTTAATGGTCACTTGGATGCTTCAGTGCTGACTGCTAAAGCAACAAAAGGCTTTCTTTAGCGGTACATGGTGCATAAAAAATCACCACTTAGCCTAATTTCTTCTATTTTTCACCCATTTTCAAGAGCATAGAACCCTAAAAAGTGCAAAAACTTGGGAGAATCATTGGTGGGTAATTTTGGATCATTTATGAACTTAAATTCCATAATTTTCCTCCTCATTGTTAGTAAGTTTCCATTAATTTAATGATTAAATCCTACATCTTTTTTCCAAAATTCTGATAATATTGGTGGGTTGATTGTAACACCATTTGATCTCGGAATTCCCTCATTTTTTAGGGTAAGTATTTCTTAAGCATAGAGGGACATATTATTAGTTTCAAAAATACAATTCTGCGAGCAGGCCCTATATGGTATTCTTATGTAACTTTGAACTTAAAGCACAATAGTATAATATGGGTATTATTGTTCTCATTTTGATGAGTAGATTGTGATTTTGATAGTGTGGTACCTTATGAAAGCTTCACAAAAGCAAAAATCATTATCTAAGGAAATTCATTGGGCTTTTTTGGGCATCAAAGTAGGCTAGGTTTAGCTTCTTTATTGATTGATCTAATTTGTAGTATAATTATTATATTAGAGTAGATAGTGGATGGGATTAGGTATTCGAGGTATGATTGATATAATTAGTAATATTCAGACTGTTTAGGCTATCTTAGATCCATAATTTAGGTAGAATTTTACATAGTATCTCATGCTTTAGGTAGAATTTCTATATTAGGACTAATTATTGCTTATTTAACATATAAGAGTTAATTTAGAAGTGGGCCCCTTCATCCCACCTTAAGCTAAGATTTGTGTTAGCTCTGGTAGATATCTAAATGCTTGTTGTACCCTTGTTAAATGCTTATTTTGGAACTTTGAAAAGATTAGATACTTAATGATCATGCTATTTTGGTACTTGTAAATTGGTGCTAATTCTAGGACAAACACTGTAGTTTATTTATATTGAGTTCTGGTTCAAGTCCGGCGATTGATGATGATATTGATGACATGAGTTTCAGTTCAAGTCCGGTAAATGATGATAATGATGATAATGTTACAAAGTTTTGGTTTGATTCCGACATTAAGAGTTTATTTATGATATGGTATGGTATGAATAGATTCATGGTTATGGGTTGATATTCGGAAAATTTATGGATCTCTAATGATTTACTTTCTTTGATTTCACCTTTTGGGCTTATGAGGGTTAGTTATTTACTTTTTTGCACGTACTGGCTTATGAGGGCCAGCCTTGTTGTCTTAATTATGCTCTATTTTATATTATGTATGCTCTTGTTATTTATTTATAGTATTGGAGCTTATTTTCAAATTTTCCCTTTTAACTTGACTTAGCTTATTTATCTTTCATCTTATCATATTAATATCTTGATTTAGGTCAGTCAGTCAGTGATGCCTACTGAGTACCTGTGGTTTTAGTATGTATACTACATATTTGTACCTTTTTGGTGTAGATCTAAGCACTAGTAGCCACCGCTGATGTGACAATTGTGATGAGTTGACTCGTGAGATACGGAAAGCTCTCAGAGTGGAATTTACCCCTTTTCCCTTCTATTATCTATGTCTAATATTCCATTATTTGAGATAGGTTGTATTTTACAGTTTTAGTACTTTTTTTCCTTTTGTAGCAGCTCTTGTACTGACACTACTAGGTTGTGGGATGATGGTTGATGATTTATCTATAATCTAGCTATCATTAATGTCTTATTGTTACTACAAGTCTTTAATATTGATTTCTAACTTTTAGGCCATTTTTACCAAATAACCCATTGCTTATAGCTTCGAGCTATGTTATGGCTTACCTACTGGTGGGATAAAGCAGGGGTCATTATGACTCATAAATCATATTGTGATGAATTGGTATTGGAGCCCAGGTTCACCAGTATTTTTGGCATAAGAGCAAGTGTCTAGTAGAGTCCTCTGGATTAGAATGATGACGTATATTTCTTATCTTAAGGAAGGTATAGGATATTCCTAGGATTTCTTCACTTCATCCACTCGAGTATGGTAATATTCCAAGTTTTTTTAAATAATTCCTTTGGTTTCACTCTTTTGTAAATGGCTATGATACGTGATTGACGTCCAAACAACACCTCATATTAGATGATGATACGATTGCCATCAAAATATAGTAACCCAATAGAGGTTGGGGTTGAAACCCAAGGGAACACGTGGTTTGTAGATCTCAGTAGTTGTAGTCAACAAACAATACAAGAAAACTAAATAGGGGGTTTTGATGTAGTAAACTCAAGTAAGTAATTGTATTGACTTTGGTTGTAATCAGTGTAGGTGAAAACTAGGATTGTGTTCCACCTGGATTCTTAACTCCATAGGCTTATCATGTGTTGTTGAACCAACCCAATACCTTGAATGCAGAATCTATAAGTTAAGTACATTCTACAACATTTTGGATAAGTAAAAAAATTTCACCCTTTATCTTTTGAGTCTCGGGATGTCTCCTTACTAACTCTTAACTTGATCCCATTTAACTAGTACCTTTTGAGTTTCTAGTTATTAGATGGAAGTTAATGGTCATTCACTATGTTTAATGATAAGCATGGATCGATAATTAACCTCAAATTACTGTTGTCTTTATTTTTTACTAGTCACTGGTCCTCTTTTGCAGTAAGAAGTAATATCTAGGAAGGATCCTAATGTGCGGACCCATTCAAAAATCTATTATAATAAAGATAAAGTAATGCATGTCATGGGTATTGGTTCAGATCAACAATCCCCTACATCTTCAATCTGCCAGGGTTTTCACAACCCTAGTTATTGGTTTTAGCCTCTCATGATTGTGAAAAAATCAATAACATTTATAGTTGAAAGCATTGATGAAATCAAAATAAGAAGAGGTGTAAAAACCCACAATTGTAATTGTAATAATGGACCAAAATCAATACAAAAAAATCCCAAGATTAAAGATTGATCTTGGAATCAAAATATGTTTGTGAATATCCAAAGTGCATAACTCTGACTATAGTACATAAAGGGTATTTATAGTACAAGATGAAACCGTAAAACAAAAACTCTGATGAAATAAAAGAAAACAGGCTCGGTGGTTACTTGCTCTCTGTTCTGTGGTCTGGCACAGGGCGTAATTAGTACCTACGGTCCAAACACAGGGCGCAGGTGAAGACTGCAGGTGCAACTCCTGCAACCTAGCTCTTGGGATTTTGTCCTCTGCCACCTTCTTTGTCCACCTGTGGTCCATAGGTTGCCTTGGTAGGTGTCAGGAGTCATCTTTTCAGCTCTTTCACTTCTAAAACATACTTTGATCACAAACAAGCTGTAAAACATCTTGAATATCCATAAATGCTCCAAAAAGTGGCCAAAACATATTTTTTACCTTTTTCACGAACTTAGCATCCAAAACATGATTTCCTGCAAATCATACCCAAAACAGATCATATCCAACAAAATAGCCCTAGAAACTTACATATTTTCCACATTTTAAGCATCAAAAGTGCTATATTTCTATAGAACATCAACACCCTCAACTTAGAATGTTTGCATGTCCTCAGGTAACAAAACACAATAAAAATAAAAGAATACTTAAATAGGAGAGACTAAGTTATTCAAGGCAGTCAGTCAACACGTAAAGCTCGAAGCACAACACCTCTTCCCAACTCACTTTTCAAAACCAACTGTGTATGAATCATTAAGCACTACAATATGACATAATGGCATCAAAGTGTGGAAATTACAATATCAACAAACAACCACTCATATATACAAATTACACTACCCCAACAAGCAAATAGCTGACAATATGACTCAAGTTCCCTCACAACTAGGATGTCCCATTCACTCATATGAAATCATGCATGTCAATGCAGGGAAATTTAAGAGACACTTGAACTAATAAAGAAGTCCCAATCAATGCATCTCAAATACCATAAGCTTGCCCTTATTTTCTTTGCTGTACATTCAGATACTCAAATTAGGATAACTATAAGACTTTTCTCGGCTTGTAATGTAGGCCTGGGGGATGGTATGGTACATATGGACATATCAGGTAATTAATCCTCCTTGGCACTATTCTAGTCTAACTTGCTAGACAATTTTCTTTTTATTCCACCCTTATTTCTTTCTCCTCATTCTTTATTGCACATTTAGGTTGGGTGTTGTCTTTAATTCTTTTTTTTCCCTTTTTAGCATTTATTTCTTTTCTGTTGTTTTTTATTTTCCTTTTTTTGCCACACACAACCCTTGTAACTTTTTCTGTTATTTTACACTTCTTTATACCCATTTTACACTACGTACCACTATGATAGCCACCCTCAACTTAGGCATTCTTCCTAATTTAAGGTGCATAATGTCCAAGGAATATTGCCAAAATAGGTTCATTGTTCCATAAATGGGAAGGTGAATGATGAAATAAGTAAAATAGGCTACAAGGGTCAAAATAGGGATCAAGAGATATACTTTATACATGGAAGGTCATTTACACTAAAAGTGGACTAAACTAAAAAATGTCCTATGATCCTTTCCTAACCTACTATCCTTCAACCTCAGAAGACTAACCAGACAACTTCTGAATTTCGCATGCAAAGAGAACTAAGTAGTATCTTACTCACACATAGCACTGTGTCAATATCACCAATAACTACTCATCTAGTCCATGCAATTTTTGAAGTGATTATCATGTCCCTAATCCTAATGCCATACTAAGATCCACAAAGTTCACACATATATACTTTCATATAATTGTAAAACACAAATTTTAGAGGGGTATCAAAAATTAGTCAAAATATGACTACTGCCCTAAATACTCAAAATCTCCTAATTACACAAAAATAGCACAATATGAACTAAAAAGAAATTCAACAAAAAACTATCCTAGATATGCCAGTTTTACAACCATACCACGATCGATAGGAAATAAAGTATGGTGGCATGTTATGCCCACCCCCAACTAAAAACTATGCTCTATCCTTAATGTGTGTAAATAAAGTAAATAGATAGAAGTGAAAACATACCTGGGATGTACTAAGTGACCGAATTAGGAGCATCCTAAGATAGAGGAATATCAAGAGGCTGAGGCAGCGGTAGTGGTGGTGCACAGCTGGTAGAGGCACCCATTGTTATAGATGCACGCCTCTGCCTATCATGAACACAGACTCCACAAAATCATACCTGAACTTTTATGATGACTAGACATATGGTAGATCAGGGTCCTGCAGGTTATCTATGAGACCTTTTTTGGCCCCAACTACTAGAACCTTCTCATCACTCTCTGCAAGAAAATCAAACTATCTCGGTGCACACACAGGTAATATTTGGACCACCTGGGGTATAACTGAGGGAGTGGCTACAACTAGGCTCTCCATAAGAAAGCCTACCTATGCTCATAACGCATCAAACTCTTCCCCCTTGTGGGCTAGATTAGGTGCAGCTATCTCTATATATAAGGCTATAACCCATCTCTCAAATTCATTGAGCCATGTCTGATAGTCAGCATGTAGTTGAGACACTACAGTACTTAGTATGACCTCTCATCGGGCCTATGCCTGATCAAATCTCATCCTATCCCCTAATTTTATCTGATCATAGAGGGTAGTCATCTCAGTATTGATAACCCTTACTCTAGCATCTGTGGCTCTCTAGCTGTCCACTAGGCTCTACAAAAACTCACTAGATATAGTAATCATGCCTGTGGTAGGAGCTATAGTGGATGAGCGAGTAGGATTTATATATGTACCAACTGGATCTAAGGTCAAAGTTAGGGCTAAAAAAAAGTAGCATATGTCCCTTCATAGTGTTTACTCGAGGATCCTTTCTCTATTCCCTTATCTCTATGTCAAAAATAATATCTGCATTATTTTGATGTGCCTCAGTAAGCTCTGCTGAAATTATTGGGCCCTTAAATTGGGCTTGTGGTATTTTTTCCTATTGTCTTGATCTCCTAGAAGTGCTTGGACGTGCCAGACCCTTCATGGTCCTTTTCTGTATAGTCGCTGATGCAACTACCCTTTTTTCTATAAGGTATCTTAGGCACCATGGCCTCAACGCATAGATTATGAATCATGCAAGGAAATGGCAGATTAGTCAATTCCCCAAAGGGTCTGTCACATAACCCATGCCAGAAAATAGCAACAAAATCAATATCATATCCCACCATCAGAGAGGCTACAAATATTTCTCTCTTCTACACCAATGTATTATCCAAAGTAGTGAGTATCAATCGGTATCTAATCACTAACCACCAAAACTTTTCCTCTAATGTCAAAAGGCCCTTCTTGATTACGAATTGCCACTCGATCTATGGGGCTATATCACCCATTTATGAAATATAAATGGATATCCACCAAGCCATATTGACCCTCTCATGTTGGTGCTCAGCCTTCTGCATAGTATATCAATCACGTTCAATCCTTAGTGTATGGTCACACTCAGCTATAGATGCAATAATAATGTAATTTGGGCCAAAGATAACTCTATAAATAGTCTATATTGATATGTCAAATATGACCCCTCTAACTAGTGTGAGCTAAAAATATGGATGCCTAAAAAATCTTTTCATTAATGGATGTCTCCGCTTAGGAAGGACCATGGTGGCTTTATACGATGCATAAAATTTTTATTCCATAACTGAGCTATAGGAACCGAATGTCCTAGTCATTCCCTTGATATGATATCTATCAAATACGGCCCATGGCTGTGTTACTCGATCTAGCCCTAATTGATCTATTTAGTGCTCCATATAAATGCACCTCGTAGGCCAGCTTAGCTCCTAAACACGACAGTTAATATCATAAATCTCCCCCATCCATTCCATATACCACTTGATATCCCTCCTTATGAAGTGCATCTAAGAAAGGTACAAGAGCAAGACTCTTCTGTACAAAAACATTGTGGTAAGGCTTCTTGGTACCCTCATCAGATTAAGGTACCTCTGTCTGTTGTACATGAATAGTGGTACCCTTTTAAGACTAGGGTATCGAAGAAGACTACTCTATCTTAACCTCATCAGATGAATCCTGGGACCCCTCCATAGATTGGGGGTCCTGAGCAGCAACATGTGGAATAGACTTAGGCTCTAACTTTTCATCATCACCATCATCATCAGGTGGAAGTGTGTGTGGTTGTGACATCCATGCAGATTTCATCCTCGATTGGGTTGCAATTGAATAAGCAGCCTAGCAAATCAGTCCTCTCCTGAATCTGCTTGTCACCTAAATTTTATCATCTCTACATCGCTGCCTTGGGTACTCCTTGTAATACCAATGCCTTTTTCCTAGCTAGAAATCATCTCAAGAATGCTAGGACTTACTTTGAAATGAAAATCAATTTTGTACATGTAGTATTTTTGGGATTTTTACTTTCTATCTTGTGGGAAATTGAGTTAGATTTCCAACAATACCAATTTTGTCTAAATCCGACATCAGACGAGCAAGTTATGGACGTTTTACTCAGAACTATCTGAAATGCCTAGGTGCGACGACCAAGTAGACAGACCACCAATTTAGTGAAGGACCGCCACTTTAACCATCACAGCCAAGGAAGTAGGGCCACGTTTTTGATAAGAATTGATGGACGAGTTGACAGGATGTCAGATTTTTTATGGACCGTCATCCAGGCCGTCAATCCTTATCCAGTGAACACCATTTCAGGTCCACATATAACGATCAAAATAATGGACCGTCAAATTTCTGATGGATTATTAGTCGGGCCGTCACAAGCCATATTCATTTTCTTTCCAGGTCATTTTAACAGGCGTATTTTGATCCCTTATCACTCGCCTATATATACCCAGATAAGTTTGAATTCAGCCATTTTGCTCATTATTATTTCACAAACATAAATTATGATTTCTCTATAAATTTAATCTCCAAGAGCAAGACCCAAACTTCTTCAAGAATCAAAGGATTTCAAATCTTCAAGTTCAGAAACATCAAGAACCTTGAGTTAGGTATGCGTAGTGCTCATCCACAAGTCTCTTTTGTCCGTGGAGTTCAAGAATCAATCTTTAAATACTAAATTATGATTGTTTTATGGTGATGTGATCATACTCATGTTGGTGGTTGTTATTTGTGTTATAGAGTAGTATTTTGATGTATTCTAAAGGAGATTATGATTATGTTAGTTGGAACCCACAAATTTGAGTGATTTAATATGGTGAAACTTATCAATATACCTATGACTTAAAGAGTGCATGAAAGGTGTTTGATAAAATGCTTATCATATTAGATATTCATGTTTACATGGTTCCATAGTACCTAAATGACAAGTCTATGATAACTGTGTAATTCAATATAAGATTCATACCATGCCATTGTTTTGTTATTATTGTGGTATGAAGCATTCAAGATAGTTGAGTAATACAATATATACATAATATGTATGCACTCTCTACCATGTATAAGATATTGAGAACTTCATGAGGTATAATATCCCGTACTTATAATGTTATGAACTGTGAACTCTATTCTCATGATCAAGAAAGTCATGTTGTGTCAGTTTCCTTCCATCGAGTCCTGGGGGTATTCGTACCAAAAAAATAAAGTTGTGTGCCTAGATCCATGTCATATTATCATGATAATCTCAGTCAACCCATGATCTATAAAACTCAGTCGGTCATGTGACCTAGGAATACTCAAAAATCTCATGATCTCAGTTAATTTTCTGATAGTAGTACTATTTCATCAGTCAATGAAAGTCAGTTATTCAGTCCATGTATAGTCGGTTAAATCATGTTCAGTCTCTTCAATGGGTGTAAAAGTTAGCACCGAGTGAACCCAAGGATGGGAACTTACCTGCCAGTTTAGGGTGTGATTCTTAGCAATCATCCTTGTGTTCTAGAACTACGTAGCCAGCGTAGGTTGAGATATCTTAACCTGCCATATTAGGGTTGATGAGATGGATTAACCTATTAGTTAGGGTTCCCACCATTCTCATTTGAGTACCTACTAGATAAGGGTCACTCACAGCTGTCCTTACCATTGGAGCGGTATTGACATTCCTCCAGTCGGACCAGAAATTAGAACCCAACTTAGCTATATGTGTTATTGGGGCATGTCGGTTAAACAACTACCTCCCACAGTTTTATTCTTAATCTCAGTAAAATAACTTAGATAGTTCTTCAGATTTCAGTATACCAGGACTGTCAGATACAGTCAATCCAGTTAAGGTACAAAACTCAAATAGTTCTATCAGATTCAGGATAGTAAAACACAGTTATCCATGTCACCAGGACTACAGTACCAGTTATGTTAGTTATCAATAAACCATGTATTAGCATACAGATATCTAAATCATGTAATCTCAATCTCAGTTACTATGTATGCATGTTTGCACTCTTACATTCATATTAGTTAGTTAGTAGCATTGTTTATGTATGTAAACCTTTTTGCATTTACCCTACCTCACTAGTATACTCAGTATTCCCAGTTGTACTGACACATTTGTGCTATGGTTCTTTCTTTTATGTTACGCCATAGGTTCAGATACATGAGTTCCAGATCAGCAGTACCATTCTAGCCGCAGAGTAGCAGTGAGTCCTCATCCATTCGAGGATGATATTATTTTATTTCATTTATTATTTCAGATCAGTTTTGTTGGACGGAGTTAGTTGGAGACATATTCCTTCAACTCCTTATTCAGACAGTACTTAGAGGCATTCAGATTTAGTTTAGATTTAATTCAGACTTTAGTTGTTTTGGGTAATTGTTACCCTACATGGATGTTATTATTGGTAAGATATTTTATTCAATTGAACCTTATGGCCAATTATTCATGTTTTCTGCATTATTACGTCATATATTGCACTATATAGGTACAGATATCATTCGTGGGTTAGCTTGTGGTCCTTCAGGGTCATAAGCACCATGTAGCATTCTGGTTCAGAAAATTGGGGTGTTACATACTTGGTATCAAAGGCTAAGGTTCAATAGAGTCCAAGGAAGTCTAAAAGCCGCATCTAGTAGAGTCTTGTGCATGGGTATGTTGCACATCTTATTTATTTACGGGATGCTATAAGATGTTTAAGGAATAGTTTCCCCTTTTTTAAGGATTCATATCATGCTAATGAGTATAATTTCAAGTTAAACTCTCAGTCTAATCCATTTTTCCCTTATTTCAGAATATACCACCAAAGAGAAGAAACAAGCCAGCTCCTCAGCTCGAAGATCTTTTGGGCAAACATATTTCTCATGCAGAGTTTAGAGCTGTATTCACAATACTTGCTCAGTCTGTGGCTACCCAAAATAAATGGCCACCAGTTATTTTAGCCAACCCAGTGGCCAATTCTGTAGCATCTAGGATTCGGGACTTCACCCGAATGAACCCGCTATTATTCTTTGGGTCTAAATCTGATGAAGACCCTCAGGAATTCATTGACCAAGTTCAAAAGGTCATAGACACTATGGGAGTTACTTCTGTTCAGAGTGCCGAGTTAGCCACATACCAGTTACAGGATGTTTTTCACACTTGGTACTAACAATTGAAGTTTGAGAGGTTAGAGAATGAAGGTCCCATAGAGTTGGAGGAATTTTTCATGGCTTTCTTAGACAGATTATTTCCCTAAGAGTTAAGAGAGGCAAAAGTTCAAGAGTTCATCAATCTCAGATAGGGAAATATGATGGTTAAGGAGTATTCTCTCAGATTTACTCAGTTAGCCAGATATGCCCCTCATATGGTTGTGGACAATAGGACTAAGATGAGCAGGTTCATGTCAGAAGTGAATCATAGCATGGTAAATGAGTGTAGGTCTACGATGGTGAATAGTGATATGACTCTAGCCAGGCTCATGACCCATGCTCAGAAAATACAGGAGTAAAAGGTTAGGACTAGGGAGAGGCAGAACAAGAGAGCAAGGTCAGGCTGTTTTATTTTTTCTCAACCAAAATCAGAGGGAGAAAATAATTCGCAGTTTTATCCTAAGTCATCACCAATTCATTCTTCAGTGAATGCTCCAGCTCCTAAGTTCAGGGATACATTCCTAGGCCCTCAGTCTCAGGGTAATGTTGGTAGTGCCCACACAAATCCCTTTTTTCAGACCTGTGGTAAGAACTGCAAGGGTGTTTGCAGATCCGGTAGTGATGTTTTTTTGGTTGTGGCAAGCCTGGCCACAGGATTAGAGAGTGTCCGCAGTCAGGTGTACAGGGTTAGCAAAATCATTCCACAGCCCAGTTCGGTCTCCTAAATCAGCAGGGTGCCACTTCTAGTGCTACTAGTGGACAACGCCCAAATAGTCTCTATGCTCTTCAGACCTGATAGGATCAGGAAAATTCTCCTAATGTCGTTACTGGTTAATTACAGATTTTCCATGTTTATGTTTATACTTTGCTATACCCAGGTGCATCCTCGTCTTTTGTTACTCCTTATATAGTAGGTGATTTTGGAATCAGCCTCAAAATTCTAGCAGAGCCCTTTTCAGACTCAAACCTTGTTGGTAAAACCATCATAACTTATCGGGTATACAGGAACTACCCGATTATGATATTTCAGAAAGCCACGTTAGCAGACTTAGTTGAGTTAGAGATGACTGATTTTGATGTCATTCTCAGCATGGATTGGCTTCATTCCTTCTATGCCATAGTAGACTGTAGAAATAGGATAGTTCAATTTCAGTTCCTGCATGAGCCCGTCCTAGAGTGGAAGGGTAGTACTTCATCTTTCAGGGGTTAGCTTGTTTCCTACCTTCAAGTAAGGAAAATAATTTCTAAGGGGTGTGTGTATAATCTCATGCATTTTAAATATTCCAATTTTGAATCTCCTAGTTTTGAATCAGTCCCAGTGGTTAATGAATATTCAGATGTCTTTCTCAAAGATCTTCCAGGTATTTCTCCAGAAAGGGAAATACACTTCGGCATAGACCTTCTCCCAGATACTCAGCCTATTTCTATTCTGCCATACAAAATAGAACTAGAGAACTCTAGGAACTAAAATATCAATTGAAGTATCTCTTAGATAAGGGATTCATCAGGCCTAGTGTATCCCCATAGGGTGCACCAGTCTTATTCGTGCACAAGAAAGATAGTTCCCTCAGGATGTGTATCGATTACCATCAGCTCAATAAAGTTATGATCAAGAACAAGTATCCACTTCCTAAAATATATGACTTATTTGACCAATGATAGGGTTCCAGTTATTTCTCAAAGATAGAAATCAGATCAGGCTACAATCAGCTTCAAGTCAGAGAGTGTGACATCCCGAAGATAGCTTTTTGTACTCGGTATGGTCATTTCGAGTTTTTAGTCATGTCCTTTGGTCTTACCAATGCCCCTACAGCTTTCATGGACTTGAATAATCGGGTGTTTAAGCAGTACTTGGACATGTTCATCATAGTCTTCATAGATGATATTCTAGTCTATTCCCACACAGAGTGTGATCATTCAAACCATCTCAGAATTGTTCTTCAGACTCTCAAAGATCATCAGTTATTTGCCAAGTTCACTAAGTGAAAATTTTAGCTAAGATAAGTAGCATTACTTGGCCATATTATTTTTGGTGATGGCATTAGAGTAGATCCTCAGAAGATCAAAGTGGTAAGAAACTGACCTTTCCATTAGATATCAGGAGTTTCTTAGGTTTGGCTGGCTACTACAGGTGGTTTGTCGAGGGATTTTCTTCTATTGCATCTTATATGTCAAGATTGACTTAGAAGAAGGTTAATTTTTAGTGGTCAGATTCTTGCGAGAAGAGTTTTCAAAAGTTAAAGACTCGACTCACTTCAACTCCAGTTCTATCTCTTCTAGATAGGTCAGATAGGTTTGTAGTATATTGTGATGCATCCAGAGTAGGTTTAGGTTGTGTCCTCATGCAGTATGGTAAGGTCATATCTTACGCCTCCAGATAGTTAAAGCCTTATGAGAAGAATTATCCTACTCATGATCTTAAGTTAGCAGCCGTTGTATTTGCCTTAAAGATTTAGAGGCATTATTTATGCGGAGTTCATGTAGATGTCTTCATAGATCATAAGAGTGTCCAGTATGTTTTTTCTTAGAAAGATCTCAATCTTTGTTAGAGAAGGTGGTTAGATCTTTTGAAATATTATGACATGAGTGTCCTTTACCATCTGGGCAAGGCCAACGTTGTGGATGATGCTCTCAGTAGACTCTCCATGGGTAGTGTTTCTCATATTGAGGAAAATAAGAAGAAGATATCTTATGAAATCCATCAGCTTGCCAAAGTAGGCATTCGCTTAGTCGACTCTTCAGAGGGTGGTATATATGTACAGAGTAGTTCAGAGTCATCCCTAGTTTCCGAGGTAAATGAAAAGAAAGATAGGGATCCTAGACTTCTCAAGCTAAAAGAGTCAGTTCAGAATCATAAAGTAGAGGTTTTCTTATAAGGGGGAGATGGTGATCTTCATTTTTAAGGTTGTCTATGTGTTCCAGGTGTAGATGACTTGAGGCAAAAAATTCTTGCAGAAGCGCATAGTGCGCGATACTCTATCCATCCAGGGACCACTAAGATATACCATAACTTATGGGAGATCTATTGGTAGAGTGGGATGAAGAGAGATATTGCAGAGTTTGTGGCTAAGTGCTCTACATGTCAGCAAGTTAAGATAAAGAATCAAAAAGCTAATGGTTCCATGTAGTAGTTCACTATTCCTACTTGGAAGTGGGAGGAAGTGAACATAGATTTCTTGATGTGTTTACCTTGAACTCGTTATCAACATGATTCAGTTTGGGTCATTGTATATAGAATGACCAAGTTAGTTTATTTTCTTCCAGTTCTTACCTTTTATTTAGATGACGATTATGCCAAACTCTATATCAGGGAGTTGATCATCTTACACGATATTCCATTATCTATCATCTCAGATAGAGGTACCTAGTTCACCTCTTACTTCTGGAAAGCATTCCAAAAGGGTCGTGGTACCTAAGTCCATCTTAGTATAGCTTTTCATCCTTAGATAGATGGTCAAGCAAAAAAGACTATTCAGACTCTTGAAGATATGCTAAGGGCGTGTGCAATTGATTTCAAGGTAAGTTGGGATGACCACTTCCCTTTGATTGAATTTGCATACAATTATAGCTTTCATTCTAGTATTCAAATGGCTTCGTTCGAAGCTCTCTATGGTAGGAGGTGTAGATCTCTAATAATTTGGTTTGAAGTTAGTGAGGCCTTAGTCATAGGTCCTAACTTAGTGTTCGATGCCTTAGAGAAAGTTTAGTTGACCAGGGAGAGACTCCAGGCTGCTCAGAGCCAACAGAAGTCTTATGCTGATGTTCAAAGAAAGGATCTCAAGTTTGAGGTCAATGGCTATGACTATCTTAAGATCTCTCCCATGAAGGAAGTGAACTGGTTCGGTAAGAAAGGAATGCTCATTCCTCGCTATTTCGTTCCCTTCAGGATTCTCAATCACTTCGGCAAGGTAGCTTATGAGCTCGAATTGCCTTCAGATCTAGCCTCAGTTCATCCATTTTTACATGTATCCTTAGTCAAAAAGTACATACGTGACCCAACAGTCATATTCCCTATTCAGAGCATTGACATTTAGAATATCCTCTCTTATGAAGAGATTCCAGTCGAAATCTTAGACTATAAGACTCGTCGATTAAGGAAAAAAAAAGTCCCTCTAGTTAAAGTTCTTTGGCAAAATTAGTCCGTTGAGCGAGCTACTTGGGAAGAAAAAGCAGATATGTGTACCAAGTATCCTTACCTCATCTTCGCCAATTCAGATCAAGCTCAAGGTAATAGTTCTCCTTAAACTTATTCAGTTTCATGTTCATGCTCCTAGTATAAACTTGGAATCTACTACCATTGCATACTCAGTTATGCATTCATGTATCAGTCCAGTATTTAATCATGCATCAGATATGCTTGTTCCGTATGGTGTATTCAGTTTATTGGTCATGTCAGTAATGAGATCATGTTCTAGTTATTCATGTTCAGTTCATGTTCACTTGTTATTTTCCCTCTTCGTCAGTCTCATTCGAGGACGAATGTTCTTTAGGGGGAGATATTGTAATACGCGTACCTTTTTCCTAGTTAGAAATCATCTCAAGGATGCTAGGACTTACTTTTAAATGTAAATCTATTTTGTACACATTTTATTTTTAGGATTTTTACTTTCTATCGCATGGGAAATTGAGTTAGCTTTCCAACGATACCAATTTTGTCCAAATTCGACATTAGACGAGGAAGTTATGGATATTTTACTCAGAACTATCTGAAATGCCTAGGTGTGTCGGCCAAGTTGACGGACCGCCAATTTAGTGATGGACTGCCACTTTAACCATCACAACCAAGGTAGTAGGGCCATGTTATGGAAAAGAATTGATATACGAGTTGACGAACCGTCAGATTTTTGACGGATCGTCATCTAGGTCGTCAACCCTTATCCGGTGAACACCATATCTGGTACTCGTATGACGGTCAAAATAACGGACCATCAAGTTTCTAATGGATCATCAGTTGGGCCGTCACATGCCATGTTCAGTTTCTTTCCAGGTCATTTTAATAGGGATATTTTGGTCAGTTACTACTTGCCTATATATACCCAGATAAGTCTAAATTCAGCCAGTTTGCTAATTATTATTTCACAAAAAAAAAATTAGGGTTTCTCTCTAAATTTAATATCCAAGAGAAAGACCCAAACTTTTTCAAGAATCAAAGGAATTCAAATCCTTCAAGTTCAAAAACATCAAGAACCTTGAGTCAGGTATGCATAGTGTTCATCCACGTATACCTTTTGTCCGTGGAGTTCAAGAATCAATCTTTAAATACTAAATTATGATTATTTTGTGGTGATATGATCATACTCATGTTGGTGGTTGTTATTTGTGTTATAGAGTATTATTTTGATGTATTCTAATGGAGATTATGATTACGTTAGTTGGAACCCACAAATTTGAGTGATTTAATATGGTGAAACTTATGAATATACCTATGCCTTAAAGAGTGCATGCAAAGTGTTTGATAAAATGCTTAGCATGTTAGAAATTCATGTTTACATGGTTTCATAGTACCTAAATGATAAGTCCATGATAACTATGTAATTCAATATGAGCTCCATGCCATGCCCTTGTTTTGTTATTATTGTGGTATGAAGAATTCAAGATAGTTGAGTAATACAATATTTACATAATATGTATGCACTCTCTACTATGTATAAGATATTGAGAACTTCATGAGGTATAATATCCCGTACTTATAATGTTATGAACTGTGAACTCTATTCTCATGATCAAGAAAGTCATGTTGTGTCAGTTTCCTTCCATCGAGTCTTGGGGGTATTCATACCAAAAAAATATAGTTGTGTGCCTAGAGCCATGTCATGTTATTATGATAATCTCAGTCAACCCCTGATCTATAGAACTCTGTCGTTCATGTGACTTAGGAAATCTCAGAAATCTCATGATATCAGTTAATTGTCTGATAGTAGTACTATTCCATCAGTCAACAGATGTCAGTTACTCAGTTAATGTATAGTTAGTTAAACCATTTTCAGTCTCTTCAGATGGGAGTAGAAGTTAGCACCGAGTGAACTAAAGGATGGGAAATCACCTGCTAGTTTAGGGTGTGATTCTTAGCAGTCATCCTTGTGTTCCAGAACTACGCAGCCAGCGTAGGTTGAGACATCTTAACCTACCAGATTAGGGTTGATGAGGTGGCCTAACCTATTAGTTAGGGTTCCCACCATTCTCATTAGAGTACCTACTAGATAAGGGTCACTCACAGGTGTCGTTACCAATGGTGCAGTATTGACACCCCTCCAGTCGGGGCAGAGATTGGACCCTAACTTAGCTATATGCATTATTGGGGAATGTCAGTTAAACAACTACCTCCCATAATTTCAGTCTTAGTCTTAGTAAAAGAACTCAGATAGTTCTTCAAATTTCAGTATACCAGGATTGTCAGATACAATCAATACAGTTAAGGTACAGAACTCAGATAGTTCCACCAGATTTAGGACTGTTTGACACAGTCGTCCATGTTATCTGGACTACAGTAAAAGTTATGTTAGTTATCAGTGAACCATGTATTAGCGTACAAATATAGAAATCACATAATCACATTCTTAGTTACTATGTATGTATATTTAAACTCTTATGTTCATATCAATCAGTCACTAGCATTGTTCATGCATATAAAACCTTTTGCAATTTGCCTACCTCACTCTTATACTCAGTACTCCCAGTTGTACTGATGCAATTGCGCTATGGTGATTTCTTTTATGTTACACCATAGGTTTAGAGACACGAGTTCCAGATCAGCAGTAGCATTCTAACCGCAGAGTAGCAGTGAGTCCTCATCCATTTAAGGATGATATTATTTAATTTAATTTATTATTTCAGATCATTTTATTAGACGAAGTTAGTTGGAGACATATTTCTTCAACTCCTTATTCAGACAGTACTTAGAGGCTTTCAGATTTAGTTCAGATTTGATTCAAACTTTAGTTGTTTTGGGTAATTGTTACCCCATATGGATGATATTATTGGTTAGATATTTTATTCAGTTGAACCTTATGGCCTATTGTTCATATTTTCTGCATTATTACGTCATATGTTGCACTGTATAGGTACAGATATTAGTCGTGGGTTAGCTTGTGGTCCTTTGGGGTCATAAGCACTGTGTAGCATTCTAATTCAGAAAATCAGGGTGTTACAAACTTGATATCAAAGCCTAAGGTTCAATAGAGTCCTAGGAAGTTTGAAACCCGCATCTACTTGAGTCTTGTGCATGGGTGTGTTGCGCACCACATTTATGTTCAGGAGGCTATAACATGTTTTAGGAATAGTTTCCCCTTCTTTCAGTATTCATCTCATGCTAGTGAGCATAATCTCAAGTTAAACTCTCAGTCTAATCCGTTCTTCCCTTATTTTAGAATATGCCTCCAAAGAGAAGAAACGAGTCAGCTCCTCAGCCCAAAGATCCTTAGGGAGAACTTATTTCTCATGCGAAGTTTAGAGCCGCATTCACCACAGTTGCTCGGTCTGTAGCTACCGAAAATGAATGGCCACTAGTTATTCCGGCCAACCCAGTGGCCAAGTTCGCAGCAGCTAGGATTCGGGACTTCACCCGAATTAACCCTCCATCTTTGTTTGAGTCTAAGTCTGATGAAGACCCTCGGGAATTCATTGACCAAGTTTTGAAGGTCATAGACATCATGGTAGCTACTTTTATTTAGAGTGTCGATTTAGCTACATAGCAGTTATAGGATGTTGCTCACACTTAGAACAAATAGTGGACGTTTGAGAGCTTAGAGGATACAGGTCCCATAGAGTACGAGGAATTTGTCACGAGTTTCTTAGATAAATTATTTCCCCAAGAGCTGAGGGAGGCAAAAGTTCTAGAGTTCATCAACCTCAGGCAAGAAAATATGACGGTTAAGGAGTATTCTCTCAGATTTACTTAGTTAGCCAGATATGCCCTTCATGTGGTTGCAGACAATAGGGCTAAGATAAGCAAGTTTGTGTCAGGGGTGAATCATAGCGTGGTAAATGAGTGTAGGTCTACGATTCTGAACAGTGATATGACTTTAGCCAGGATCATGACCTATGCTCAGTAAAGAGAGGAGCATAAGGTTAGGACTAGGGATAGGTAGAACAAGAAAGCAAAGTCATGCAGCTTCAATTTTCTCAACCCAAATCAGAAGGAGGAAAACATTTGTAGTTTCGTCCTAAGTCATCTTCTCCAATTCATTCTTTAGCCAGTGCTCTAGCTCTTAAGTTCAGGGATAGAGTACCAGGCCCTCAGTCTCAAGGCAATTTTGGTAGTGCCCGCTCAAATCCCCTTTTTCAGACCTGTGGTAAGAACCACAAGGGTATTTTCAAATTTAGTAGTGATGTCTAATTTGGTTGTGGCAAGCCAGGCTATAGGATTAGAGAGTGTCCGCAGTTAGGTCTACATGGTCAGCAAAATTATTCCACAGCCCAATCTGGTTGCCCAAATTAGTAGGGTGTCACTTTCAGTGCTACTAGTGGGTAACGCCCAAACAAACTCTATGCTCTTCAGACCTGACAGGATCAAGAAGATTCTCCTAATGTCATTACTGGTACGTTAAAGATTTTCCATGTTCATGTTTATACTTTGTTAGACCCAGGTGCATCCTTGTCTTTTGTTACTTCTTACATAGCAGGCGATTTTGGAATCAGCACCAAAATTCTAGCAGAGCCCTTTTTAGGTCTACCCCAGTGGGTAATACCATCATAGCTCGCCGGGTATACAGGAACTTCTCGGTTATGATATTTCAGAAATCCACATTAGCAGACTTAGCTGAGTTGGAGATGACTAATTTTGATGTCATTCTCGACATGGATTAGCTTAATTCCTTCTATGCCATAGTCGATTACAGAAATAGGATAGTTCAATTTCAGTTCCCAAATAATCCCGTCATAGATTGGAAGGGTAGTACTTCATCTTTTAGGGGTCAGCTTGTTTCTTACCATCGGGCATGGAAAATGATTTCTAAGAGGTGTGTGTTTCATCTCATGCATGTTAAATATTCCAGTTGAGAATCTCCTAGTTTGGAATCATTCCCAATGGTTAATAAATATTCAGATGTCTTTCCAAAAGATCGTCCAGGAATTCCTCCCAAAAGGAAAATAGACTTCGGCATAGACCTTCTCCCTGATACTCAGCCTATTTCTATTCTGCCATACAGAATGGCACAAGCAAAACTCAAGGAACTGAAAGATCAATTAAAGGATCTCTTAGATAAGAGATTCATCAGGCCCTATGTATCCCAATAGGGTGCACTAATCTTATTCGTGCACAAAAAAGACGGTTCTCTCAGGATGTGTATCGATTGCCGTCAGCTCAACAAAGTTACAGTCAAGAATAGGCATCCACTTTCTAGAATAGATGACTTGTTTGACAAACTTCAGGGTGCTAGTTATTTCTCCAAGATAGACGTCAGAGTAGGATACCATCAGCTTTGAGTCAGAGTGTGTGACATCCTGAAGACAGCTTTTCATACTCGGTATGGTCACTTCAGTTTCTAGTCATGTCCTTTAGTCTTACCAATGCCCCTGTAGCTTTCATGGACTTAATGAACCGGGTGTTCAATCAATACTTGGACATGTTCATCATAGTCTTCATAGATGATATTCTAGTCTATTCCCACACAGAGCGTGATCATGCAGACTATCTCAGAATTATTCTTCAGACTCTCAGAGATCATCAGTTATTCATCAAGTTAAGTAAGTGAAAATTTTAGCTAAGATCTATAGTAATCCTTGGCAATATTATTTCAGGTGACGGCATTAGATTAAATCCTTAGAATACTGAAGTTGTAAAAAAATGGCCTTGCCCCATATCTCCATCAGATATCAAGAGTTTCTTGGGTTTGGTTGGCTATTACAGATGGTTTGTCGGGGAATTTTCTTTTATTGAATCTCATATGTCCAGATTGACTTAGAAGAAGGTCAAGTGTTAGTGGTTAGATTTTTGCGAAAAGATTTTTCAAGAGTTGAAGACTCGACTGACTTCAGCTCCTGTTCTAGCTCTTCTAGATGATTCAGATGGGTTTGTAGTATATTGTGATGCATCCAGAGTGGCTTTAGGTTGTGTCCTCATGCAGCATGGTAAGGTCATAGCCTATGCCTCCAGAAAGTTAAAGCCTCATGAGAAGAAATATCCTACTCATGATCTTGAGTTAGCAGTCGTAGTATTTTCCTTAAAGATATGAAAGCATTATCTATATGGTGTTCATGTAGATGTCTTCATAGATCATAAGAGTCTCCAGTATGTATTTTCTCAGAAAGATCTCAATCTTCATCAGAGAAGTTGGTTAGACCTTTTGAAAGATTATGACATGAGTGTCCTTTACCATTCGGGTAAGGCCAATATTATGGTCGACGCTCTTAGTAGACTCTCTATGAGTAGTGTTTTTCATGTTGAGGACAATAAGAAGAAGATAGATTAGGAAATCCATCCACTTGCCAGACTAGGCGTTCGCTTAGTTGACTCTTTAGAGGGTGGTGTATATGTAAAGAGTAGTTCAAAGTCATCTCTAGTTTCCAAGGTAAAACAAAAGCAAGAAAGGAATCCTATCCTTGTCAACCTAAAAGGGTCAGTTCAGAATAAGAAAGTAGAGGTTTTCTCCCAGGAGGATATGGTGTTTTTCGTTTTCAAGGTTGTCTGTGTGTTGTAGATGTAGATAACTTGAGGCAACAAATTCCTGTAGAAGTGCATGGTGCACGATACTCTATCCATTTATGGGCCACTAAGATGTACCGCAACTTGCGAGAGATCTACTGGTGGAGTGGGATAAAGAGAGATTTTACAGAGTTTGTGGCTAAGTGCTCTATATATCAGCAGGTTAAGATAGAGCATCAGAAACCTAGTTGTTCCCTGCAGGAGTTCACCATTCCTACTTGGAAGTGGGAAGAAGTGAACATGGATTTCGTGATGGGTTTGCCTCAAACTCGTCATCAGCATGATTTAGTTTGGGTCATTGTATACAAAATGACCAAGTCAGCTCATTTTCTTCCAGTTCATACCTTTTATTTTGCTGAGGATTACGCCAAACTCTATATCAGGGAGTTGGCCAGATTACACGATGTTCCATTATCTATCATCTCAGACATAGGTACCCAGTTCACCTCTCACTTCTGTAAAGTATTCTAAAAGGGTCTTGGTACCCAAGTCCATCTCAGCACAGCTTTTCATCCTCAGATAGATGGTTAAGCAAAAAGGACCATTCAGACTCTTGAAGATATGCTAAGTGCGTGTGCAATTGATTTCAAGGGAAGTTGGGAAGACCAGTTGCCTTTAATTGAATTTACTTACAATAATAGCTATTATTCTAGTATTTAAATGGCTCCGTTTGAAGCTCTCTATGGTTAGAGGTGTAGATCTCCAATCGATTGGTTTGAATTTAGTGAGGCCTTAGTCATAGGTCCTGACTTGGTGTTCTACACCATAGAGAAATTTCAGTTGATCAGGGAGAGACTCCAGGCTTCTCAGAGCCGACAGAAGTCTTATGCTGATGTTCGAAGAAAGGATCTCGAGTTTGAGGTCAATGACTATGTCTATCTTAAGATCTCTCCCATAAAAGGAGTGAAGTGGTTTGGCTAGAAGGGAAAGGTTAGTCCCCGCTATGTTAGTCCCTTCAAGATTCTCAGTCACCTCAGTAAGGTAGCTTATGAGCTCGAATTTCCTTCAGATCTAGCCTCAGTTCATCCAATTTTTCATGTCTCCTTACTCAAGAAGTACATAGGTGACCCAACAGTCGTAGTCCCTATTCAGAGCGTTGATGTTCAAAACATCCTCTCTTATGAAAAGATTCCATTCAAAATCTTAGACTATCAGACCCATCGATTGAGGAACAAAAAAGTCCCTCTGGTTAAAGTTCTTTCGCGAAATTTGTCCATTGAGGGAGCTACTTGGGAAACAGAAGTAGATATGCGTACTAAGTATCCTCACCTCTTCTCCGCTAATTTAGATTAAGCTTAAGGTAATAGTTCTCCTTAAGCTTTTTCAGTTTCATGTTCATGCTCCCAGTATAAACTTGGTATCAACTACCATTGCATACTCAGTTAACCATTCATGTATCAGTCCAGTATTTAATCGTGCATGAGATATGTATGTTCAGTATCATGTATTCAGTTTATTGGTCATGTCAGTCATGAGATCATGTTCCAATTATTCATTTTCAGTTCATGTTCACATGTTATTTTCCCTCTTAGTTAGTCTCATTTGAGGATGAATGTTCTCAAGGGGGAGATATTGTAATACCCGTGCCTTTTTCCTAGCTAGAAATCATATCAAGGATGCTAGGACTTACTTTGAAATGCAAATCTATTTTGTACACATGGTATTTTTTAGATATTTACTTTCTATCATATGGTAAATTAGGTTATCTTTCCAACGATACCAATTTTGTCCAAATACGACATCAGACGAGGAAGTTATGGACATTTTACTCAGAACTATCTGAAACGCCCAGGTGCTATGGCCAGATAAGGTACGGAACTCAGATAGTTCTATCAGATTCAGGACTGTTAAACATAGTCGTCCATGTTATTAGGACTACAGTACCATTTATGTTAGTTATCAGTGAACCATGTATTAGCGTACAGATATAGAAATCACTTAATCATGATCTCAGTTACTATGTATGCATGTTTGCACTCTTACATTTATATCAGTCAGTTAGTAGCATTGTTCATTCATGTAAACCCTTTTGTATTTAGCCTACCTCACTCGTATACTCAGTACTCCTAATTGTAATAACGCATTTGAGCTACGGTGCTTTCTTTTATGTTACACCATAGGTTTAGAGACATGAGTTCCAGATCAGTAGTAGCATTCCAGCCGTAGAGTAGCAGTGAGTCCTCATCCATTCGAGGGCGATATTATTTTATTTTATTTATTATTTTAGATCAGTTTTGTTAGAAGGAGTTAGTTGGAGACATATTCCTTCAACCCTTATTCAGACAGTACTTAGAGGCTTTCAAATTTAGTTCAGATTTGATTCAGACTTCAGTTGTTTTGGGTAATTACTACCCCACATGGATGTTATTATTGGTCAGATATTTTATTTAGTTCAACCTTATGGCCTATTGTTCATGTTTTTTGCATTATTACATCATATATTGCAATGTACAGGTACAGATATTAGTCGTGGGTTAACTTGTGGTCCTTTGGGGTCATAAGAATCGTGTAGCATTCCGGTTCCAAAAATCAGGGTGTTAAACTCCTCTACTAAACCGCTAAGCTTGGGAGACTCTTCCCGTATCCTTGAGGTACAACCTTCGTCTTCTTCACCGCTTTAGGTTCTTTATGTGCCTGAAAAACCAGTTGGTAGTTTCCAACAAAAGTGAGGGATAGCAAAATTGAAGAAAAAACTCAAAATTTGAAAAGTTTAAATTTTTCCTTAATTTTCACATCCCTAAGACCTATTTGAAATCCCAACAAGTCAAATATGCAAATACCAATCAAGAATCATGAATTTCAAAGCAAATAAACATGCTCAACTAATGGTATTACTTTCATTCATTCAAGTTCAACTTCCGATTAGGGCCCAACTTTAGACTTTTCATTAAAACAAGGCCCTACATTATGATTTTAGCCTAATTCATGTATTCTACATACAAGTATGATAGTTTGTATATATTTTGCAATGGAATAAACATATCAACTTGTTTAAACAATAGATAAATCAATATATAACCATTAGGAGCTGAGAAAGTTACCTTTTATTTGAAATATCGAAAGAGAATAATGAAGAACTCAAGAAAAACCAAGGTTGAAACATGTTTTTAGCATATTCAGACAAATTGGTACCCCAAATAAGTGTCAATTTAGCCTTTACTTACATTTAGGGTTAGTTTATGTTTTAACGAGGAAGTTTGAATTCAAATAGAAAAATGAAGTATTGAGGATTAGAATGAGGGTAAGAATGTTTTTATATAGGTAGGAGGCTATTTTAGGTCATATTTAATATCTTGGTGGACCCAAAAATTGATCTAGCCGCGGATTATACCTGCGGCCTGTACCCGTGGTCTGATCCTGGGTACAGGTACCACCTGCGGCAGCAGGTGCTAGGCCAAAAATTTTGGCCCACATTTATGCAACCTAGCCTTGGCGTTTTTATAATTTTTCAAATACTTATAGTCCCGCAACTTAAGTTTTAGGTCCCAAAAGTAAAATTAGATGCCAATGTCCATAACTTACCTTTTTTCATCCTCAAAATTTCAGCATTTTCACTTATTACTCAACTTACCGTATGGGACTTGTAACCATTATGGGCTGATAAAACAGTCCTTTACATGGAAATTGATGAATGCAATAATTTTTTATCGTATTCCTGCTAAGATCCAAAAGCTTAAAATCTACCAAAAGACCAAAACAACAAAAACGTGAACACTAAAATAATGGGTTGCATCCCACTCAATCCTTGATTTAACATCGTGCTACGACTTAACTATGATGGTTACTTTGACTTCACCAACAAGCCCATGGGTTTTCTTCTATAGAGTGCTTGATTTAACGTCATGGCACGGCGTGGGTATCTTGACTACTCAAAATCCATCAGGATACCCATAGGAATATCCTCCAGATCATCAATACAATTAATCACTGACACTACCCTTATGTCGGTTGGATGCTTTATTGACTTTTGAATATTAAATGTCGCTTCCTCACCATTGACTCTGAATTTTAGCTCACCCTTTTTCATGTTAACCATAGCTCTTCCTATGGCCATAAATAATCTTCCTAGTAGAATGGGTATCTCGATGTCAACCTCATAGTCCAAGATAACAAAGTTAGCCAAAAAAATAAAGTTCTCCATCCTTACAATTATGTCAAAAAAGATTCTTACATGCTTCTTCACTGTACACTTATCCATTAATAGCTACATTGAAGTTGGTTACGAAGGGTTCAAACCAAACTGCTTGAATACAACCATCAACATCAAATTAATGGTGGCCCCTAAATCAAACAAGGCTCGGGCAAATCGACATGACCTAATAGTTCATGGTATAGTGAATGCATCGAGATCACCTTTTATCTAAGCCAAAGGCCTGTTTCTAATGGTTCTGTAGTGGTACATACCATCAACATCCTAAAAGGTTGCCCCTTTCTTCCTTGTGAACAACTGTTTTATGAACTTAGCATATTCAGGCATATGCTCTAACGCCTCTAGGAGTGGTATGTTCAAGCTTAATTCTTTCAGTATATTAATGAACTTCTTGAGTTTACCTTCCTCTTTATTCTACCTCAATCTCTGAGGATAAGGTGGGGGCAGTCTCAAAATTTGTCAGATTTTTGGCTTAGTGACTAAACCCTTACCTTTATCTTCAGTAGTGTTACCTCTATCACCCATTACCTTCTCCGATTCACCAACAAATGTCTCATCATTATTAGCTTCTGTAATAGGTAGTGGGGGATCCATAGTAGTGATACCACTTCTTTTGGTAATAGCAAGTACGCTACTATCATTTTTAGAACTTTTAATCGTGTTGCTCAGAAGGGTACTAGGCTTTCTTAGGTCCAGAGTTGATGACATCTGCCCAAACTGGTGCTCCAACTACTTGAGAGCAGTGGCATATGACTCGACCTTTTGGGCCAATACTAAAATATTGGCCTTAATCTCCTTAAGGCTTATATTTTGATTTTTCTCACCCTTTACTAGCTTAGCCAGCATCTCTTTCATTCTAGATTCTGCATCTCGTCTACCAAGTGGAATATATCTATCCCCCTTCTCTTTGTACATTCTTCTTTCACCAGTCCCTATCTCACTCTTTGCTATTATCTTTTTATTTGTAATAGTAATTTCAGCTTTGTTTCACTTGCCCTAAGGCTCGAAAACCCACCATCTGACTATCCAGATATTTTGATTCCTCTTCTAATTCTAACTTGTATGCTTTGGAAGTTAACCCCTATGCTGCTACTGCATTTACTTTCTCAGAAGTCGCTACTGTAAGCTACTTTGCTAGTACCCTAATATAAGTTCTTAGTAATGCAATCTCTTGCACTACTGTGTCATCAACTACTTTCTGGTCGCAGGAGGCACTAATAGCATAAGTCCTAGATCCCCTCTTAGCCTTCTGAGTTTGCCACGTTCAGTTAGTGAGTGAGATCTGATCTAATATCTATGAAGCTACTTTCCAGTGTAGTCTCATAAAAGCTTCTCCAAATATGGTGTCTTCCATGGCTTTGAAGCTGACTGTCAGGGCTCTGTAGAATATCTCCAATAAGCTCATCCCCGATAATTAATGATTGGGGACAAAACTTATCTTCTTCTTGAACCTGAACTAAGCCTCATACATAGACTCTAATTGTAGCTTTCTGAAGTTATAAATCTCATTATTGAGGTGCAACATCCTAGATAGAGAAAAGAACCTATTCAAGAATTTATTACACAACTCATTGCATGTAGTGATAGAGCCTCTTAGCAGTTCCCTTAACCATAAAGATGCTTATCTCTCCTATAAGTGAGAAAGGGGAAATGCCTCAGTCTAAGTGCTTCCTGATTCACCCCTAGATATGTATACGAACTGCAAATCCTGAGGAAATTTTCAAGGTATAATTTTTCATCAACTGTAGGCATACTTTCAAATACACCCTTAAAATTTAAAAGTTGGATCATTGCACTTGTGATATCGAACTTGATGCCTGGGGCCAAAACAGGTGAAACTATGGCTCTAGTCTCTTCCAGTTCAATGTATCCTAATTCTTATTTATAGTTTATATATGGATGCACATACTGATATGCAGGGATTACTTAAAAATGGGCACCTCTAGCTCTATTGTTGTTTCCACCTAGTGCTGCTCGCCTATTACCTGTAAAACGATCTGCTGCTAGTCTCTGCTTAGCAAACACTGCCCTTTTAGCTACAAAATGAGCTTCTTCAATTTCCTTCCTCTCTTTCTCTGCTTAAGTCAAAATCTAATTGATCTATCTATCAACTATATCATGTATTTTTTTAAGAAGAGGGTAAGGTAGATCATTATGAACCCTTTTAGGAGGTTCATCTCTTTTCTGCTCAGGCATCCTATGAGGTGTTTGTAGGGCTTTTCATAGAAGATTCAGTATTAATAATTTCCTCCATCAATCTTCACGAAATCACAAAGCAAGGTTTGTGTAGTGTTCATTCGTGGACTCCTTCCTTCCATGAAGCCTAAGAATCTATTTTCTAAGTTTAAGTTTATGGATTAATTTATAAATTTTATGTTGGGTTTGCTTTGTTTATGTTGAGAATAATCAATTGAATTTAAATCCATGTTGGGTGATCAATTTTATATGGAATTGATTTGTATAGATGTATATTCACGTGAACCTATGAATAAACCCTAGATGACAAAATTATAGATGAATCATGATGATTAATTGTTGTATAATGTTGTCTACTACATATGCTATGCCTACCATGTGTTTGATTAAATGCCTAGATGAAGGAACAATGCCTAACTAGTATGATATCATGCAATCCCCGTGTAGGTACAAGTTATGCCTATCACATGTTTTGATGGAATACTTCAATAAATGTATTATGGATTATTATGTTAGTTATGTGTTCAAGTAAGTTATGCTTGGTCGGTTTTCCTTCCATTGATTCCTGGGGGAACTTGTTCCCAAAATATTAGTTATGTTCCTAGAGCCATTTCATGTTTCCACGATACTCTCATTCAAGCTATGAATCCTTAGACTTAGATAGTCTTATGACTCAAGAAATTTCGATGATCTCATGAACTCAGTCAGTTCTCAGATATCAATAATATTCAATCAGTCAAAGGAATTCAGTAACACAGTCCATGTTTAGTTCTGTAAATTATGTTCAGTGTCGATTCAGATGGGATTAGAAATTAGCACCAAGTTAACCCAAGGATGGGAACTTACCTATTATGTGAGGGTGTGATTCTTAGAAGCAATCCTTGCATTTTGAAACTTTGTAGCCAGCATAGGTTGAAAAATCATAGCCTTATATATGAGGGTAGATGAGGTGGCTTAGCCTGCTATATGAAGGTTCCCACCATTCTCACTAGAGTTACCTGTTACATTAGGGTCATTCACATGTTGTCCTTACCAGTGGCGTGGTATTGACACCCTTCTAATCAAGGCATAGATTGGACCCCAATTCAGCTATAATGCATCATTTTGGGCATGTCGGTTAGATGTCTACCTCCCACAGTCTTAGTATCAGTCTCAGTAATTAGATACAATTGACTCAGATACAGAATGGAACTCAAATAGTTCCATCCGATTCTAAACTGCCATATACAGTTACTCATGTTATCAGTTATATTCAGGTTCAGTAATCATGTTATCAAAGTATTAGTATCAGTTGTTATGTCTCATGCATGTATTCTCACACTCATGATAGTTAGTCAGTTATTATTATTGTTCATGCATATTAACCCCGTGCATTCAGCCTACCTCACATGGATACCAGTATATTCAAAGTACTGACGTATTTGCGCTATGGTGTCTTATACCATAGGTTCAGAGAAACGAGCTCCAGAGCAACTGTTTATTCAAGATATCCGCAGACATAGTAAAAAATGAGTCCTCATCTTTTGAGTACATGATTATTTCCCCATTATCTCAGTAATTAATCTATTAGTTAGAGTTAGTTGGGGACATGTGTCATCAACTCCTTACTCAGTCAGTTTAGTCAGTTAAAGGTTTTCTAGACTATCATGTTTCAGACTTTAATATTTTCAGTTTTGTTTTGGGTATTTCATACCCCGTTTAGATATTATATTTTACTTCAGTAATGTGAACCTTATGGCCTTTTAATTTATGTTTCGGCATTATTCAGTATTTTATGCAGTATACAGGTACAAATATCAATCATGGGTTAGCTTGTCGTCCTTCGTGGTCATGAGCACCGTATAGCATTCCGGGTATCAGATTTAGGACGTTAGAAACTGGGTATCAGAGCCAGGTTCAATACAGTCCTAGGAAGTCTGAAAGCCACATCTAGTAGAGTCTTGCACATGGGTGTGTTGCGTGCCATATTTATGTACAGGAGTCTATAAGATGTTTTGGGAATAGTTTCCCTCTCTCAGTATTCATGTCATGGTAGTGAGCGTAATATCAAGTCAATCTCTTAGTCTAATCCATTTCTCCCTTTCTTCTATAGAACATACCTCCTAAAATATGAAATAGGAATCAGCCAGCCCCTCAGCTCGAAGATCCTTTGGGTGAACATATTTCTTATACAGAGTTCTGAGTTGTATTCACTACTCTTGCTAACTCAGTTGCTGCTCAAAATGAATTACCAGCTGTCATTCTGGCCAATCCAGTGGATAATTCAGCTAAAGCCAGGATTTAGGATTTCACTCGAATGAATCCTCCATCCTTTATCGGGTCTAAGACAGATGAGGACCCTCAGGAATTCCTATATAAGGTATAGAAGGTGATAGACATCATGGGGGTGACTACTATTAAGAGTACTGAGATAGCTGCATATCAGTTGCAGGACATTGCTCACACTTGGTTCAAGTAGTAGAAATTAGAGAGGGAGATAATGGAGGGCCAGTTGAGTGAGAGGAGTTTGTGTCTGCTTTCTTCGATAGATTCTTTCCCCTAGAGCTTAGGGAAGCTAAGGTGTTAGAATCCATCAACCTTAGGTAGGACAATATGATAGTG
Organism: Capsicum annuum; assembly: GCF_002878395.1. Taxonomy (NCBI): domain Eukaryota; kingdom Viridiplantae; phylum Streptophyta; class Magnoliopsida; order Solanales; family Solanaceae; genus Capsicum; species Capsicum annuum. The sequence goes on along the minus strand of NC_061118.1, from coordinate 91,933,256 downwards.
AAAAAGTATTCTCTTAAGTTTACTTAATTAGCAAGATATGCCCCTCATGTGGTTGCAGATAGCAGGGCAAGAATGAGTAACTTCATTTCAGGAGTGGATGATAGCATGGTTAATGAGTGCAGATCCTCCATTCTGAATAGTGACATAACTTTAGCTAGAATTATGTCTCATGCTCAGCAGATTGAGGAGCAAAAGATTAAGATGAGGGAGAAGCAGAATAAGATAGCGAAGATAGGTAGTTTCAACTTTGCTCTGCCTAAGTCAGAAGGAGGAAACTATTCTCAGTTTCATCCTAAGCCATTAGTTCCAAATCCTTTTTCATCCAGTTCTCCATTTCCTAAGTTCAGAGAGAGTAACAAAGATAGAGCGCCAGGCTCTAAGTCCTAGGGCAGTGTTAGCAGTGCCCGCATCTATCCTCTTTACCAGACTTGTGGTAAGCACCATTAGGGTATTTGCAGAGCTGGCAGTGGTATTTGTTTAGAATGGGGCAAGCCAAGCCACAGAGTTAGAGACTGTCCTCAGCCAGGTCCTCAGGGTCAACAAAATTGCTTTTCAGCTCAGTCCGGTTGCCCAAATCAGCAGGGTGCCACTTCCAGTGCTACTAGCGGGCAATGCCCAAATCGTCTCTATGCTCTTCAGTCTTCACAAGATTAGGAAAATTCTCCAGATGTAGTTACTGGTATATTACAGATCCTTCATGTGCATGTTTATGCTTTGCTAGATCTAGGAGCTTCTTTATCTTTTGTTACTCCCTATATAGCAGTTGATTTCGAAATCAGTCCCAAAATCCTAGCAGAGCCCTTTTCAGTCTCTACCCCAGTGGGTAAAACCATCATAGCCAAGTGGGTATACAGGAACTACCCGGTTATGATATTTTGGAAAGTCACTTCAGCAGACTTAGTCAAATTAGAGATGACTGATTTTGACTTCATTCTTGGCATGGATTGGCTTCATTCCTACTATGCCACAGTCGACTACAGAAAAAGAATAGTCCAGTTTCAGTTCCCAAATTAACCTATCCTTGAGTGGAAGGGTAGTGTATCCACTTTCAGGGGTCAGCTTGTTTTCAACCTTCGGGCAAGGAAAATAATATCTAAACGATATGTCTATTATCTTGTTTGAGTTAAGGACACTATTTTTAAAACTCCCATCCTTGAACCAGTCCCAGTAGTGAATGAATATTTAGATGTCTTTCCCAAAGAACTTCCAGGAATTCCTCCCATAAGGGAAATAGACTTTGATATTGATCTTTTCTAAATACTAAGCCTATCTCTATTCTGCCATACAGAATGGCACCAGCAGAACTCAGAAAACTAAAAGAACAATTGAAGAATCTCGAAGATAATGGATTCATCAAGCCCAATGTTTCCCCGTGTGGGCCTTCAATATTATTCATGCTTAAGAAAGATGGTTCTCTCAGAATGTGTATAGACTACCGCCAACTCAATAAGGTCTCGGTGAAGAACAAGAATCCTCTTTCTAGAATCGATGAGTTATTTTACCAACTTCAGGGTGCTAGTTATTTCTCTAAGATAGATCTCAAATTCGGCTATCATCAGCTCAGAGTTAAGGAATATGACATCCCAAAAATAGCTTGCTAAACTTGGTATGGCCATTTTGAATTACTAGTAATGTCATTTGGTCTTACCAATGCCCCAACCACTTTCGTAGACTAGATGAACCGTGTGTTCAAGTAGTACTTGGACATGTTTGTCATAGTCTTCTTAGATGATATTCTGGTCTATTCCTGTAGTGAGAGTGATCATGCAGACCATCTCAGGACAGTAATTCAGACTCTCAGAGATTATCAGTTATTCATAAAATTCAATAAGTATGAATTTTGGCTGAGGTCAGTAGCATTCCTTGGTCACATTATTTCTGGTGATGGCATTAGATTTGATCCTCAAAAGACTGAAGCAGTAAGAAATTGGCCCAGACTTATCTCTCCATCAAATATTAGGAGTTTCATGGGTTTGGCTGGCTATTACAGACAGTTTATTGATGGAGTTTCTTCTATTGTATCCCCTATGTCCAGATTGACTCAGAAAAAAGTCAAGTTTCAGTGGTCAGATCCTTTCCAAAAGCGTTTTTAGGAGTTGAAGACTGGACTCACCTCAACTCTAGTTTTACCTCTTCCAAATGGTCCAGATGGGCTTGTAGTGTATTTTGATGCATCCAGAGTAGGTTTAGGTTGTGTACTCATGCAATATGGTAAGGTCATAACTTACGCCTCCAGACAGCTTAAGCCCCATGAGAAGAATTATCCTACTCATGATCTTGAGTTAGCAGTTGTAGTATATTCCTTAAAGACTTGGAGGCATTATCTATACGATGTTCATGTAGATGTGTTCACAGATCATAAGAGTCTTCAGTATGTCTTTTGTCAGAAAGATCTCAATTTTCATTAGAGAAGGTGGTTAGAGCTCTTGAAAGATTACAACATGAGTATGCTTTATCATCCGGGAAAGGCCAACATAATGTCCGACGCTCTCAGTAGACTATCCATAGGTAGTGTTTCTTATGTTGAGGATATTAAGAAGAAGTTAGCTCAGGAAGTCCCTCAGCTTTCCAGACTAGGCATTTTTTTAGTCGATATAGATGAGGTGATATGTGGGTTCAGATTAGTTCATAATCATCTCTAGTTTCTGAGGTGAAATAAAAGCAAGATAGAGATCCCAGCCTTGTCAAATTGAAAGGGCCAGTACAGGATCAGAAAATGGAGGTTTCTCCCAAGGGGGAGATGGTGTTTTGCGTTGTCAGGGTCGTCTCTGTGTTCCAGGTGTAGACGACTTAAGAAAGTAAATTCTTGCAGAAGCGCATGGTGCATGCTACTCTATTCACCTAGGGGCCACAAAGATGTACCGCGACTTGCGGGAAATCTATTGGTGGAGTGAGATGAAAAGAGACATTGCAGAGTTTGTGGCAAAGTGTACTACATGTCAGCAATTAAGATAGAACATCAAAAGCCTAGTGGCTCGATGCAGGAGTTTAGTATTGCTACTTGGAAGTGGGAAGTTGTGAACATGGACTTCGTGATGGGTTTGCCTTTCAGTCTGGGTCATTATAGATAGAATGACCAAATCAGCTCATTTGGTTCTAGTTCATACCTCTTATTCATCCGAGGATTATGCCAAGCTCTACATCAAGGAGTTGATTAGATTACACAGTATTCCGTTGTATATTATCTTAGATAGAGGTAACCAGTTCACCTCTCACTTTTGGAAAGCATTCTAAAAGGGTCTTGGTACCCAAGTTCATCTTAGTAAAGCCTTTCATCCTCAGAAAGATGGTCAAGTAGAAAGGACTATTCAGACCTTAGAAGATATGCTAAGAGCGTGTGAAATTGATTTCAAGTGAAGTTTTGATAACCACTTTCCTTTGATTGAATTTGCATGCAGTAACAATTATGATTCCATTATCCGGATGGGTCCATTCGAAGCTCTCTATGGTAGGAGATATATATCTCCAATTGGTTGGTTCGAATTTAGTGAGGCCTCAATAATAGGGCCTAACTTAGTATTTGATGCCTCAAAAAAAGTCCAGTTGATTAGAGAAAGACTCTGGGCTGCTAAGAGCAGATCGAAGTCTTATGCAGATGTTCATAGAAAATATCTCGAGTTCAAGATTGGTGACTATGTCTATCTAAAGATCTCTCCCATGAAGGGAGTGAAGCGGTTCGACAATAAAGGGAAACTCAATCCCCGATATGTTGGTTCCTTCAAGATTCACAGTCGCTTTGGCAAGGTAGCCTATGAGCTTGAATTGCCTTCAGATCTATCCTCAGTTCATCCATTCTTTCATGTCTATTTTCTCAAGAAGTGCATACGTGACCCATCAGTTGTAGTCCCTATTCAGAGCATTGATGTTCAGAACACTCTCTCTTATGAAGAGATTCCAGTCAAAATCTTAGACTATTAGACTCATAGATTAAGAAACAAAAAAGTCCCTCTAGTTAAGGTTCTTTGGCAAAATCAGTCCGTCGAGGGAGCTACTTGGGAAGCAGAGGCAGACATGTGTGCCAAGAATCCTTACCTCTTCTTCACCAAATTAGATCAAGTCAAGATAACAGTTCTCCTTAAGCTTACTCTATTTCATGTTCAATGTTCATCACAAACTTGGTATGGAGTTTCAAGCACATGTTCGCATTATAAACTTGGTATCAAGTACCATTGGATACTCAGTCATGCATTCATGAATCAGTTACATATGCATCAGATATGCATGTTTAGTGTTATATATTTACCTTATCAATCATTTCATTCATGAGATCATGTTCCAGTTATTTATGTTCAGTATGTACGTCAGTTGTCTTTTCTTCCCTCTCAGTCGGTCTCATTCGAGGACGAATGTTCTCATAGGGGAGATATTATAATACCCCAAACTTTTTTAGCTAATTTTATCTCAAGAATTTCTAGTATTAACTTCTAAATTGAATTATGGTTATTCCATGAGGAATATTCAAGATTTTCACTTTTTGTCATGTTAGAATTCAATAAGCTTTCCATCGTTATAAGATTCAACCAAATCCGATAACTGAGTTAGAAGTTATGACTATTTTAAATTCCCATCGTAAAATAGTGCCATATTAGTCAGTGGGGCACTGCGCCATAAGAGGAAATGGCATTTGGAAAATTCCAGTATGGGTCCACAATTATGTCGCGTCATGCCAAGGCCCAAATTCAGAATTGTCCTTTTTCAGTCTCTTAGAGTGATTTCCTCCATGTCGTACCAAAGTTTCAGGTCGCAAAATAAGGGGCAACACGATGGCTCCACATCACTCCATCCCTCAGTTTCCCAATTGTCAAATTTCAGTGACCCGGCGCGATAGCCCCGCCTTACGCCAGGGGCCCATTTTGAGAAAAATTTACTCAAATTCAATGACGCATCTATGGTTAAAAGGGTCAAATTTCCACCCCTATTTAAGTCCTTTAACACGTGATTCATCTAATTTTCAACAAAAATACACTCCCTTCTCTCAAAAACTTCTCAAGAACAACCTAGGGGTTTTCATAGAAGATTAGAATCAAGAATTTCCTCGGTCAGTCTTTATGAAATAACAAACCAAGGTATGTGTAGTGTTCATTCGTGGACTCTTTCCATCCATGAATCCCAAGAATCTCTTTTCTAAGTTTATGTTTATGGATTTCATTATGAATTTCATGTTGGATTTCTTTTGTTTATGTTGATAATGATCAATTGAATTCAAATCCATGTTGGGTGATCAATTTTATGTGAAATTGATTTGTATAGATGTATATTCATATGAACCTATGAATAAACCCTAGATGATGAAATTAGAGATTAATCATGATGATTAATTGTTGTATGATGTTGTCTACATGTGCTATGCCTACCATGTGTTTGATTAAATGCCTAGGTGAAGGAACAATGCCCAACTAGTATGATATCATGAAATCCCTATGTATGTACAAGTTATGCCTATCATTTTTTTTAATGGAATACTTCTATAAATGTATTATGAATTATGATGTTAGTTATGTGTTCAAGTAAGTTATGCTTGGTCAGTTTTCCTTCCATCGAGTCTGGGGGGTACTTGTACCCAAAATATTAGCTGTGTGCCTAGAGCCATATCATGTTTCCTCAATACTCTCATTCAAGCTATGAATCCTTAGACTTCAGATAGTCATAAGACTCAGGAAATCTTCATGATTTTATGAGCTCAGTCAGTTGTCAGATATCAGTAATATTCCATCAGTCAATGAAATTTAGTAACTTAGTCCATGTTCAATTCAGTAAATTATGTTCAGTGTCTATTCATATGGGAGTAGAAATAAGCACCGAGTGAACCCAAGGATGGGAACTCACCTGTTATGTGAAGGTGTGTGATTCTTAGAAGCAATCGTTGCGTTAAAAAACTATGTAGACAGCATAGGTTTAGACATCATAGCCTGCTATATGAGGGTAGATAAGGTATCTTAGCCTTCTATATGAGGGTTCCCACTATTCTTACAAGAGTTACCTGTTATATTAAGGTCACTCACATGTTGTCATTACTAGTGGCACGGTATTGATACCCTTCCAATTAGGGCATAGATTGGACCCGAATTCAGCTATAATGCATCATTTGAGGCATGTCGGTTAGATGACTACCTCCCACAGTCTTAGTATCAATCTCAATAAAAGAACTCAGATAGTTCTTTAGAATTTAGTACAGTCAGATACAGCCAACTCAGATACAGAATGGAACTCAGATAGTTCCATAAGATTCAGGACTGTTAGATACAGTCACTCATGTTATCAGTTATATTCAGATTCAGTAATCATGTTATCACAGTATTAGTGTCAATTGTTATGTCTCATGCATGTATTCTCATGCTCATGACAGTTAGTCAGTTATTATTATTGTTCATGCATATGAACCCCATGCATTAAACCTACCTCACATGCATACCAGTACATACAAAGTACTGACGCATTTGGTCTATGGTGTCTTATATTGTAGATTCAAAAATACAAGCTCCAGAGCAACAGTTTATTCCAGATATCTGCAGATAGAGTTAGAAGTGAGTCCTTATCTTTCGAGGATATGATTATTTCCCCATTATCTCATTAATTAATCTATTAGTTAGAGTTACTTGGGGACATGTCTCATCAACTCCTTACTCAGACAGTTCAATCAGTTAGAGGCTTTTTAAACTATAATGTTTCAGACTTCAGTATTTTTCAATTTTGTTTTGGGTATTTCATATCCCATTTAGATGTTATATTTTACTTCAGTAATGTGAACCTTATGGCCTTTCAGTTCATGTTTTTGCATTATTCTGTATTTTATGCAATATACAAGTATAGATATCAGTCATGGATTAGCTTGTGGTCCTTCGAGGTCATGAGCACCGTGTAGCATTTTGAGTACCAGATTCGGGGTGTTACAAATTCACAAGGAGTAAAGGATTGCCTCTAATCCATATTCTAGGCATACACCCCTGTATACCTAACTAATAATAAGATCAAAAGGAAAAACCCAAAAACTACACTAACTTTTGATCACAACTCAACACCATGTTCCCCAAAAATGGGGCAAAAATTTTGATTGACGTCAAAACAACACCTCCTAGTAGATGATAATATGGCCACTGTCAAAGTATAGTAACCCAATAGAGGTTGGGGGAGATAGTAACCCAATAGAGGTTGGGGGAGAATCCCAAGGGAACATGTGGTTTACAAATCTCCGCAATTGTAGTCAACAGGCAATACAAGAAAACTAAATGGGGGTTTTGATGTAGAAAATTCTAGCAAGTAACTGTATTGACATTGGTTTTAATCACTGTAGGTGAACACTTGGATTGCGTTCCCACTGGATTCTTAATTCAGCAGGCTTATCGTGCATTATTGAACCAACCCAATACCTTTCATGCAGAAATGATAAGTTATGTACCTTCAATAGATTTTTGGACGAGTAGATGGATTTCACTCATTACTTTTTGAGTCGTAAGATGTCGCCTTACATACCCTTACCTTTATTAAGAAATCTATTATAATAAAGATAAATCAGTGCATGCCATGGGTATTAGTTTATATCAATAATCTTACTTCCCCTGCTTCGTTAATCCACCAGGGATTCCACAACCCTAGCTGTGAGTTTTAGTTTCTTATGATTATGAATAAATCAATAACATTCATAGCTAAAAGTATAGATGAATTCATAATAAGAAGAAGTGTAAGAACCCATGACCTGTAATACCCCGTAAGATCCTAAGCTCAGTTTAGTTGTACTTGCATGCATAAGAAGGGGTCCAAGATTTGAAATTTTCACTAAGTATTGAGGAATTAGTCATTTTCATGCAATACCCCATACTAATATTAGCTCGATTTAGCTCTTAGTTGCATGCTTAAGAGGCTTAAGTCTTGAAATTTTCACTAAGTGTTGGGGACTTAGCCATTTTCAGGACCTATAAACTTCGATGATTTTCATTTTGGTCTTCCAGACCTTAAGACATTAGTTTTTGAGTTAATTAATGTTCAGGGGTGTAAGATTTTGTGTAGGAGGAGTTTTGGATTTTTCAAACAACGCTTGGGGCATGTTTGGCTCATGGAACCAGTGGATCATCGTGATAGACCCGTGACATGACATTAGTCCCGATCGCATACTGACTGCATCACGGTGAAGGTGTTGTTTCCAGTTCTTGATTTATAATTGAGTACATATGTCATGATCAATATCCTAGTGTGTGAAGTGATTATGAGGTAAAAAATGTTCATAGGAATCACTTAGAACAAAGTTGAGCTAAGAGCCTTTGCTTTGACCAAATTTTGGTATTCAATTCTTCAAGGGTCAACTTTGAACGTGTATAACCTTTTTAATATTTGGAATATTTCACCTCAAGACCCACAAATTGTATATAATTGAATTATATTTCCTAAGATACTAATTTTTCCTAAATACGAAACCCAACTAAAAAGTTTTGATCATTTTTGTCAGAACCAGTAAGCTACCGCGATAAGACTGTGTCGCGGTGACATAGTTGCATCTAGTTTTTTTATTAAAATAATTGAGGGTCAATTGGATCTTTTCCCCCCTCAACTCATTCATCCATAACACGACTTGAGCATTAGTTAGGGCATAATTTTTTCCTTCTTCTCCAATTTTCCTCTCAAGAAAATCATTCCCTTCCCCCAAGAACAAGAATTCATTTCCTTTATCCCCAAGAAATCAAGAATACAAGATTCCCAAGTTCAAGAACATTTAAGAAAACATCAAGAAGTGTGTTTTCCTCTCAAGTTAAAAGATTACGGTATGTGGAGTATTCATTCATGGGTCTTTTTTCACCCATGGAGTCCAAAAACACTTTTATTACAATTAAAGAGTGAATTTTCTATCATTAATATATTTTATATATTCAAGAAATATTGAATTTCATGTTTTCATGGTGATTTTAATTCAATTCATCGGATGTATGATCCCATGCAAGATTTTGAATTCGTCATGCTATGAATTTAAGTTTCCCATGCTTTATTCATGTGAATTCCATGATAGATCCTAAACTCATTATTTTTAGAAATATTCCTATGTTTTAAATTCATGTTTTCCCCATGTTTGATGAAATACCCATGTCTTGAGTTGAACCATGATTCAATACTACTGTTTTCTATTTAAATGTCATGTTTTAATAATCAGTCAGTGCTTGTGGGTTATGAACACCCGATACCTATGTGGTTTTACATGATTTCTATTTTCAAGTAATGAGTCAGTCAGACCATGATTTTTAATATCATACTTAGAACACCTTGATTATGTTTAGCATTATAAGTTTATATGTTTATAATTACCTTAGAATCCGTATGCATTGTTATTTTAAGAGTATCATGACCTAAGCTTATCAGTTATAAGTTATCAGTGCATGCACCAGTTAGTATTTTAGTGTGTTTGAGTTGGGAATAGAACTTAGCACCGAGCAAATATAGGGATGGCAGCTTCCTTGTCAGTTAGGTAGAGTCATTAGTATCATTCCCTGTGTTCCAGAACTATGTAGTCAGCGTAGGATATGAGGGGTCACCAGTCTGTTTAGGATTGACTTCCTCCTTTCAAGGGTCACCCATCAATTTAGTCTTGACTTTCTGGTCCTTCGAGACATCAGTTTAGTGAACACTACAGTTCAAGTTCTATTTTGATGGCAAAGATATAATAACACCCCATAATATGGGTCAGATAGTGGACTCCAGGATAGGTCACATAGTTTATGGCGGTTATATGATTGCTCCTATAGTTTCAGTACAATATTTAGTGTATTTTTAGTTCAGTATTTTCTTGACTAAGTGTACAACTTTTAGATATTCAATTATACATATTTTAGTGTTTCAGATTATAGATTGTATTAGTGACATAACAGAGATACACTTAGTCTTGCATTCTCAGATATTACAGTTTTCATACATTCATGCTTATTTATCTCATGTTGTTCACTTAGTACTTATCTCATATACCTAGTAACCCACAGTTTCAGTCTAGTTAATCTGACTAAGTACAGTTCAGTTTTGGATAATCAGTATTCATATATTTGCTACTCAACATACTGATGTTAGTTATCTCTTTTCTTAGATTTTAGTTGTTCGATCACACAGACATTAGTCATTCAGTTGATCAGATCTACTTAATACATGTTATGTTGGTTTTATAAGTTTATTCATTCAGGCTGAGTATATTTGTATATTCAGATCCATTAGTTAAGTCAGTTCCTACCACATAGTTTCAGACCCAGTATTCATATGTGATAATCAGTACAACTTTTATAGCATATTCATCCCAGTAAGAGAATGGCTTACAATATTTATGTTTGTATTAACTCCTAGCTTACAAAAAATTTTTTACCTCATGATTTATAAATTCTTTATGATTTACATTTTTCTCATATAGTCATGTTTCAAATGTATATTTCAACAAATAACTTGTATCCTCAGTTTTACAGCATATTTGAAATATTTTCATGATTTAGTGGATGTCTCTATTTAATCATTACATTCCAACACACTGACCATATATATGAATTTATGGCTACATCCTTCATAAAAAAGGTACCATATGTAGCTCTTACACCAGGGTCAGACAGTTTGCAACTTTCAGCCAGCAGGTTATAAGTTCTCCCACTTCGATAACTCTACACAGTTTTAGATCATACACTATATTTTTTATTTTCCATAGGTATTGATTAGTGGTAGTTGGAGGTATGTACCAACTATCTATTATCAGTACAGTAGAGGCTTCATAGATGTCACTCAGAGTTAGTCATGTAATTTAAGTTTCTAATAGAGTCTTGCAAAATGATACATAGATGTCTGTACTTTTCTTAGAGAGGCTACAGGGTATTTAGGAAATGTTTCCCTTCTTTCATGTCTCAGACCATTCAATAGAGATGTTCCATCAGGAACTTATGAATACTCTTAAATTAATCTATTTATACCAACTCTACCTTATTCTTAAGGAAACACAAATATTCAAGCTCAAATCCTTACGAATAGAGCTTTCTCAGAAAGTCCCCACAGACAGCTATGGGATTGTACGCAAGCTTAAAAATATCCCATCAGTTCTTTTAAGTTCCAAAGTATGGAAGATTTCAATCAAGTTCATGAAAATTTTTCATTGAGCGAAAGTCAGATACGTTATCAGATCACTTATCAGAATCCCATGATAGCATATGACCTAGAGTTCGAAGCATGGACCTAGAAGTTTAGCAGTAGTAAAGCGAGATAGTGTTTATTTCGATTTAGCAGATTATGCATTCATAGAGCTTGTGGTATAAAGGGTAAATTAGTAGGCTTGAAATAGTGTATGCAAGAATTTAAGTTGGTTAATTCAAAATTATATGTTATTGATATTGGGTATGTTGGTGTAATAGTAATTCTCATGGTTTAGGGAATCATATAAGTTTAGAGATACGATATTAGTAGGATATGAAGGAAGTACTAGCAATAGGTTTTACACTTTCAAGTGTAGTATTTTAGGTTGAGTATATTATTTATGTGTATTGTTATATCTCGGACTCTAGAGTAAAGTGATTGTAGTCCAGTTTAGAGTTTATTAAAGGGGTCCATAGACTTAGAGTGATGGCTTAAAGCTAAGGGGGAGATGATACGACAAGGAACCAAGTCAGGTATTCAAATTCTAGTAGTGACACCAGTACATTATAGAATAATAGTTTAGGAGGAAGATTCCCGGCCCATTCTCATCTCAGTGCAAAGTGTTGTACTTTAGCCTTCATAATATCTACGTATGCATTACATGTCAGCCCTATGATCATAGTTCATGTTCATGAACATAACAGAGAATCATATATGCTCCCAGTTCCTAGTATGAGGAGTTCTGATTCACTCAGCAGTACGAATCATATTCTATGGAATTTATGAACCCCAAACTCAGGTCATGCTGCTCATGACTCATGTACTCATGCTTTACAGTATGCTAAATTCCCATAACTCACTGTGCATTCTTAATGACTAGTGAAATTCAGATTATATCAGCTGTGTCCTCAATTTTGATTTCTTTAATGAATTCATGCTTTTATGGGCATTTGTTTAGAAGTTCATTTGTGGCTATGAAGATAGGCTTGAATGTCATGATGGTGTATAAGTGGATAAATGCATGCATGTTAGTGAATTCCTAGTAAGAGGTTGAATATAGTTATTGAAGTGGCACTAAGAATTATTCATGAGATGAAAGTTGTGAAAATCCATGGGGTATTGAATTCATGGTTCAGACTAGTGTTATGATGTGATTTGTCGTACCTTGTGATTTTGAGTTAGGCTTGATCATGCTGATAAAATTTAGTTTAGTTTAGGCTTAAGTAATGGAGTTATCAATGCCCATGTAAGAATTATTAGTGGAATCCAACGAGTCTAGTATTTGAGAGGAAAATAATAAGAGAGGGAGTGCTTGAGAAGTGTGGCTAAGCTTTAAAGTTAGCAGTTGCATTGACTAAGGCCTAGTGATTCTATCCTAGATTATGTTTTATAGGCCTATGTTCTTATAGAGTGATAGCCACTTAAGATTCCTTACTTAGATATCCTACTCGAATCATACCCAAGATCCTTTGATCCCTAATATTATTAAAACTTCTTAGAAAGAGTGTTGAAGATATACTCTAGTTGAGTAAGATTTCAGTATAATTCAGTTTGTATAACTAGAAATTTAGTTTGCAGTCAGATAGACAAGTTCCTATGATTTTTTATTTTTCAATCTAGCCTTACTATCAAGAGTTTCATAAATATGGCTATTTGATGAGGTAAAATATTCAGATCTATGAAAATTACGAATTCAGCTCAGTTCATGCATCATGCATCTGTTTTAGATTCTAGATATTCAGTTATGACTCAGTTCATAAGTATCCCGTGCATCATCTCAGTCTTTCCTTAGTATTTTAGCCCAAGTCAGTATCATTTGGGGGACAATGACGCCAAGGGATAATACCCAAAGATTTCATGTCCAAAACCTCTCAAGTTTTCTTCACTAAACTAGATCTACCCTGAGGTAATAGTTACTCATAAGTTGACTCTATTATTTCTATCTTAGCCTTATAACCATTCTCATATCATTACATGTATTCACGAAATTAGTTCAGTTCATGTATCATGCTCAGGATTAGTTATGCACTCATGTTCCAAGTCATTCATGTTTAGTATATGATCTCAGTTATCTTAGTACAGTACTCTCAGTCTAATGAATCTCATTCGAGGAAAAATGTTCCCAAGGGCGAGATATTATAATACCCTATACTAATCATAGCTCGATTCAGCTCTTAGGTGCATGTTTAATAGGCTCAAGGCTTGAAATTTTTACTAAGTGTTGGTGATTTATCTATTTTCAAGACCTCTAAACTTCAAGGATTTTCATTTTTGTCTTTCCGACCCTAAGATGTTAGTTTTTGAGTTAATTAATGTTAAGGGATGTAAGAAGTGTGTCTCAGAGGTGTTTCGGATTTTTCGGACATGGTTTGGGGAATGTTTGGGTCATGAAACTAGTGGGTCACCATGATAGGCCTTCGATGCGGTATTAGACCCGATCGCATATTGAACACATTATGATGAAGGTGTTGTGTCCAGTTATTGATATATAATTGAATACATGTGTCATGATCTTTATCCTAGAGTGTAAATTTTTTATGAGGTGAAAAATGTTCATAGGAATCACTTAGAACAATGTTGAGCTAAGAACCTTTGATTCAGCCAAAATTTGGTATTTAATTCTTTAAGGGTCAACTTTGAACATGCATAGCTTTTTAAAATAAATTGAATTGTTCTGATAAAGACCCACCAAATTATAGATAGTTGAATTAGCTTCCAAAGATACCAATTTTTCCTAAATCTGGTACCCGAGCGGAAAGTTAAGATCATTTTTGCCAGAACCAGTAAGCTACCTCGATAAGATCCCATCACGGTGACGTAGTTGCATACAATTTTTTTAATTTAAATAATTTAGGGGCAATTGGGTCTGTCCCCCCCTTAACCCCTTCGCCCATAACATAACTTAGGCATCAAAGCTCTTAGGAAGATAGTCACTATTCTTGTCTAAAATAGTTCCTATCCGTCCCTTAGCTTGCATTACAACCCAAAAAGACCTATTTGATCCTAATCTTATTAGTTAGGGCATAATTTTGCCCTTCTTCTCCAATTTTCCTCTCAATTAAATCATTACCTTCCTCCAAGAACAAGAATACAATTCCTTTAGACCTACGAAATCAAGAATCCAAGTTTCCCAAGTTCAAGTATCTTCAAGAATGCATCAAGAATTGTGTTTTTCTCTCATGTTAAAAGCTTAAGGTATGTGGAGTATTCATTCATGATTCCCTTTCACCAATGGAGCCCAAAAACCTTTTTCTTTCAATTAAAGAGTGAATTTTCTATTATTTTGATTTTCTTATGTTCAAGAAAGATTGAATTTCATGTTTTCATGGTGGTTTTAATTCAATTCAGCCCAAGTATAATCCCATGCAAGATTTTGAATTCCTCATGCATGAATTTAAGTTTCCTATTCTTTATTCAAGTAAATTCCATGATAGATCCTAAACTTATGATGTTTAGCAACATTGTCATTTTTTAAATTCATGTTTTCCCCATGTTTGATGAAATACCTATGCCTTGAGTTGAACCATGATTCAATACTATAGTTTGAGTTTAAATATCATGTTTAATAATGATTCAGTGCTGCTGGTTTACGAACACCCGATACCTATGTCTTTTTACATGATTTCTATTTTCAATTATTGATTGAATCAGACCATAATTTTTAATATCCTAATCAGAATGCCATGATCCTATTGAGCATTATCCATTTATATATTTATAATTACCTTAGAATCTTTATGCACTGTTATTTTAAGAATACCATAAGCTAAACTTATTAGTTATCAGTTATCAGTCATCAGTGCATGCACCAGTTAGTATTTAGTTTCTTTTAGTATGGAGTAGGATTTAGCACTAAGCAAATACAAGGATGGCGGCTTCCCTGTCAGTAAGGTAGAGTCATTAGTAGCAGTCCCTGTGTTCTGGAACTACGTAGCTAGCGTAGCATATAAGGGATCACCGGTCAGTTTAGGCTTGACTTCCTGCTCTCAAGGGTCACCCATCAATTCAGGGTTGATTCCCTGGTCCTTTGGGACATTAGTTTGGTGATCACTACAGTTCAGGTTGTATTTCAATGGTAAGTATTAAACAACCCTCCTCAATATGGGTCATATGTTGGACTCTATGATAACTTACATAGTTTATGTCAGTTACATGATAACTCCCACATCTCGGTATAGTATTCAGTGTATTTTCAGTTCAAGTTTGCTTGACTAAGTGTACAGACTTTCATTTAGTCAGTTATATAGATTTTACTCTTTCATATTATAGATTGTCTCAGTGACATAATAGATAAACTCTTAGTCTTGCATTCTCAGATATTATAGTTTCATGCATTCCTGCTCAGTTATCTTATGTTGTTTAGTTAGTCCTTATCTCATATGCGCAGTACCCTATAGTTTTAGTACAGTTAATCAGACTAAATACAGTTTAATTTTACATGATCAGTATTCATATATCCGCTACTTAACATACCAATGTTAGTTATCCCTTTTCTTAGATTTTAGTTGTTCGGTCACACAGACATTAGTCATTCCGTTAATCAGATCCACTTAATACATGTTATGTTGTTTTTGTAGTTTATTCATTTTGGCTCAACATAGTTATATATTCAATCTATGAGTTAAGTCAGTTCACACCATAGAATTTCAAATCCTGTATTCATACGTCATCCTTAGTACAACTGTACATCTTCTACAACATATTTCGCCCCACAAAAGAATGGCTTTTAGTATTTATGTTTCTACCGCCTCCTAGCTTAAAGAATTGTTTTCAGCTTATGATTTATAAATAACTTGATTTATAGTTTTCACGTATAGTCATATTTCAAATGTATATTTCTATAAATAACTTGTATCCTCAGTTTTACAGTATGTTTGAAATATTTCCATGATTTAGTGTATGTCATTATATACTCAGTACATTCTAACGTACTAACTATATATATGTGTTTGTAGCTTCATCCTTCTTTATGTATGTACCATATGTAGCTCTTATACCAGAGTCAGATAGTTTGCATCTTTTAGCCAGCAAGTGATAAGTTCATGTATTTCAAGAACTCTAGAAAGTTGTAGATCATGTACTATATTTTTTATTTTCCATATGTATAGATTAGTGGTAATTGGAAGCATATCCCAGATATCTATAGTCAGTATAGTAGAGGCTTCATAGATGTCAGTCAGAGTCAGTCATGTAATTTGAGTTTCTTTATTCAATGTTATCATGATGTAAACTGTTTCAGCATTAACTTTGTTCAAACTTTTCTTGAGTATTCTTTCGTTCAGCAAATAAAGTTTTGTCTAACATATTATATCAGTTTTTCAATAGTATGCCAGTTCATGGGTTAGCTTGGGGTAACTTATGGTTCTAGGCACCGTGTTATGACTAGGGGTAGTCTCGAGTTGTGATATTTCAAGACTCCTAAAACTTCGATGATTTTATTTGTGACTTACTGACCTTGAGATGTTGATTTTTGAATTGATTCATGTCCAAAGTTGTTAAAGGTATGTCTCGGGGGAGTTTAGGCATTTTCATATGGGCGTAGGGGTGTGTTTTCAAAACAAAAATGAAGACCCATTGCAATAGGCCGTTGATGTGGGGCTTGATCTGTCAGACTAGGTGTCGCTGCACAGGGCTTGCTCCGTTGGATTGAAGCTTGTGGCTTGCCAGTGCTATTCCGTCGAGCTCCTTGGTCATTAAAATAAGGGGCATTTGATTCATTTACCTCAACCTAATTCATCCTTAACACGATTTGGGACTACTAAAAGGGCATTATTTTCCCCTTTTACTCTAAATTTCTCCCAATATACCCTCCTCTTTTCAAAGAACAAAATTAAGATTTTTTCCTAAGAATCAAGAGTTTAAGATTCCAATTCAAGAAATCTTCAAGAATTCAGTTATTAAGTTATGTGGGGTGTTTTTCCATAGGTCCCTTTAACTCATGGAGCCAAAACAACCTTTATTTAGTTAAATATATGAGTTTTTCTTTATTATGAAGATGCATATGTTTAGGATGAGTTTAAATTCATGTTCTTTCTTTTTAGTTTGACTCAACTCATGTCCGAGTTTGATTCCATGGAAAGTCAGGTTATCTCATATTTCAAGTTTTGGTTTCCTATGTTGTATTCAATTGAATTTTATTTCATAATATTGAATTGTTAATTTAGCCATGAAGTTATGTTGTTTTCTCACATTGTAAGACATCCCTATGCTCAAGTTCATGCTTCTCACTTAATTGGTGAAATATGTTTTGGTTTTTTGAACCATGACTCCCTACTACGATTTTAAACTTTAATATGGTGTTTTATGACTATTCGGTGCTGGCGGGTTATGAAAACCCGATACTTATGTGCTTACTTACATTTTAGATCTTTCAAGTAACGATTTTAGTTGAACCATGAATACTACTATTTATTCAGTTGTTGTGATCATGATGAGGAATGTCAGTTGTTAAGTTTAGTTGAGTTTAGTTTAGTTCAGTACCAGTGTCAGTTCAATTGGGAGTAGGATTTAACACCGAGCGAACCCAGGGGTGGGGAATCACCTTCCAGTGAGGGTGTGACCCTTAGTAGAAATCCCTAAGTTATAGAACTACGTAGCCAATACAATTTTTAGATATCTACTTGCCAGTTTAGGGTTGACGTATATCTCATAAGAGCACCTGCCAGTAGAGGGTGACTCTTTAGTCCTTCAGAATACTAGTTTAGTGGATCCATAAAACCAGAGTTAGTACCCGTGGAACAGTACTGACACCCTTCTAACTGGGGTTACAGGTTGGACCTCAATTAGCTCAATTGGGACATGCTAGTTTCATAATACCTCCCACAATTTCAGTTAGTATCTTAGTGTATCTCAGCTGAGGTTTGCTTAACCAAGCATGAAGATTGTTTGTTATTCAGTTATACATATTTCATCCATACATCTTAAGGATTACTACAGTATCATGTTTATGCTTGGTCTTGCATTCACTGATATTACATGTTCATGCATTCACGCTCAGTCATCTTATGTATTTCATCCAGTCCTCATCTCTTGTACTAGTACATTCAAAGTACTGACCACATATTTTTCTCTGCGCTATGTTATCTTATAACATAGGTTCGAATGCTTAGTTTCCCGATAGTTTTTAGATAACTCGGTGTTACTCAGCAGTAGCAATGGTGAGTCCTCATTCATTGAGGACATGATTTATCTATCCTAGTTATTTTAGTATTTCCTTATTTTGGTATTTCCTTATATTCAGTCAGTTGGTTATCTATCTATTGACTCATGATGTTTAGAGGCTTTTAGACAATCAGTTAGATAGTAAGTTAGTCTTTTCTATATTATCAGTTTCTTCAAATAGATAATTTAGTCTTTAGTATTATATCTGATATTTCAGACATGCTATTAACACGATTTTCAGTATCTTAAAAGTTTATCTTCCGTTCATATGATGTATTAATATTTTATTTAGTGCTCACAACAAGTACCAATTCATAGGTTAGATTTTGGTAACTTATGAGTGTAAGCACCGTTTTCGCGACTTGAGAGTATCCTCAGGTTATGACACAACCATAACTGAATTAATGGACCAAAGGTAATACAAAAAAAACACAACATCAAAGACGGATCTTGAAATCAAAATATGTTTTTGAATATCCAAAGTACATAACATTGACTAAAAAGTAAATAAAAGGTATTTATAGTACAAGAGGGAATCTTAAAACTAAAGTCTGAATTAAATAGGAGAAAACCGATTCGGTGGACAACTACTCTCTGTACCTATGGTCTGACATAGGGCGCAGGTAGTACCTGTGGTCCTAACACAGGGCACAGGTGTATACCGCAGGTGCAACTCCGGTAGCCTAGTGACATCTCCCAAGCACACATGCAAGTGTACATGGTCTACCAAGTAATACAATGGCCTTCAGGAAAGTCAAGTTATTGAACCAACAGAGACTAGATTTGGCAGATTTGATTTTAGTTCACAATTTATATTTATAATGCAAGAGTAACCAAATAAAGTGTTTGAAAATTGTTATTTAAAACTAAACAATGTGGAAAATAAAGGTCTTAAGACAACCAGTAGGAGAAAACCCAGGGTTGAAGAACTCTGAACAATCATATTATGCTATTGGATTTCATTCATTAACTTACTTATTATGGTTGTTAATTCATAGGGTTAATTGTACGATTATGGTTTCCCAACCTCTAATATTTTACCTAAGTTGAACCTTACAACTACATTGTTGAGTGGGGATGTAATAGTTCACTTAAGCTCTTAACAAATATCATCTTACATATGAATCAAGTAAGGCATCTAATTACATCCCTGTCCTAGATGCTAATTCAAGTTTCTTATTTTATAATGAATCAAGAACCATACTCTGCTCATTCCCATGTTCTATCCCTCTATTCCCTCTCCCGAGTTCACAAGGTTGACAATGGATGTATTCTAAGGGTCGCATATCATTAAAATAGTTATAATAATAATAAAAAAACAACCAATATTGATAAGCAAAGCAAACAAACTTAATCCATAGCAATAATAATCATGTTCTTGGCTTCAATCCCGAAAAGAGGGCATTTAGCCACGTACAGTCATAATCTTAATCAAAAGGTTGTAATTAATGACTAAAAACATGTATGAACTAAATAAAATTAATCAAAACCTAATAATGAAGTTGTAGTGGTCCCTTGATCTCCAAAATATGTCAAAAGATAT
Organism: Capsicum annuum; assembly: GCF_002878395.1. NCBI lineage: Eukaryota > Viridiplantae > Streptophyta > Magnoliopsida > Solanales > Solanaceae > Capsicum > Capsicum annuum. The sequence continues at coordinate 91,913,479 of NC_061118.1, read as the reverse complement.
GTAAAAATGTGATATAACATGTGTATATAGCATAAGGGTAAGCCAAGTCTGTGTAGGAGTCAAATTAGATTGAAAGGTCCAGGTGTGGAGTGGAGCATGCATCGCACCCTCTATTCCATATGAATAGAGCATGTTGCACACGCTAATCACACGCTCTCTCTTGAATTTGTTGTTCAGAATTTTTCTAAGGTATAGGAGCACCGAAATGAGCCTGCATCGCGGGCTAATCACCTTTACGACCACCACACATCTATTATTTACTATTATGGTCTTTACTGAATCCATTGGTATTTCAAAATCATCGATTGGACACTCATACAATCTACACGCACCCAATACATTCCAGGGGTTCAAAAGTTCGTCAATCTGCATATTGTGCCTTTGTTGATCCATTCCGAGCCTTTTTGAGTTGTTACCATTTGATTTTAAGCTTGTATATCCTTTAAATATCATAATAATCCATTAAAAATAATACTATAATATTAAACACAACAATTTAAATCTCAAAACAACACAACATCCAGCAAGACGAACTAGAAACACGAGCTAAGCATAGGCTAATTTCACTTTGATCTTTAATTCAGTGTTTTGACCCTTGGCTTGATCTAATTGACCCTTGAGAATTACCAAAAATTTGTTTCACATATAATAATAAATAAAAACCATTTGGAATACTTTAAATGCAATAGAATCCACCGGAATAACTAGACAAGCACCTAGCTCAAGCAAGTAACACTAGTTTTCCGGGTTAAGTAACACTAGTTTTCCGGGTTGAACTCTTACTGAATGTTTTAGGTACAAACTTGTTTGAAACTCTCTTAACATCATAAGCACATTAGTTAATACTTTTATACACATTTATCTCATTATCAACCCATATAGCACATGAATCATCCTCACTACATGGCTAAAAACTCTAGAATAGTGAAACTGGATACATAAATATACCCAACATCACCACCCACACTTAAAGCCTTGTTTTTCCTCGAACAACTCTTTACTATAAATCTCATGATCTCGAGATTCTACACTTCTACTCATTGCAATACACTAAAGCTAGTACTACAATGACTATACGGAATACAAGTTTCTATGCACAACATATTACAAACACAATTTAAAACTTAATGAACACTACTCCAAAACATCCTAGCCCCAAGAATTGACTCACCAAGTTGGAAAAATTATGCTTATCATTCAATCAAGGAAATCATAAAAGTCACCCACATTCATCAAATATGTGCCCCTCAAAATAAGAGAGATACCAATAATCACTCATAATTAAGTAATTCATAATATAATGGGTACAAGAATCAAGTTATGCTCACTCTCACAAGGGAGTCACAAGTTACACATAATGACCCATAGGCTTGCCCTTAGTGTAATGCTCCACTAATAGTCGAATGTAAATCTTAGGATCACTTAGTTCTTTTTTGGGTTGTAATGTAGGCTAAGGGACGGGTAGGAACTATTTGAGAATAATGACTAACCTATCTAAGCACTTTAATACACTACACAATATATTTAAAACCAATATCCAGCAACCCATTTACTCTAATTTTTGTCTACCCCATACTCTTTATTTTTGCCCCATCTCTTTTAAGCATTTCCACAAACACATGGTGGACGTATAGCTTACTACCACAAAAAATCAATTTTTCTCTTTTTTCACAATCATGGCAATATTTCAAACATCATTTATATCACATCCATATACTACACATCAATTATAAACACATATAACTATTATCTTGGGGCATCTATTTCACCTTTTTCTTCTTTGACTTCTCCAACTCCTCACTAATTCCATTTTTCATTAAAGCACCTAGGTGTTTTTTTTATATCAAATTATTGTCTATCAAAGAAGGGATTAGGCTACTTATGAGGTTGCCAATGAAAAAGCTAAAGGCTCAATGGGGGTTAACTATGATAATGCATAATGGGTAGGTAAAAGAAGCTATAAAATAAGGCTATCAAAGAATTGCCTATGTCATCTCCTAAACCCTCATTCTTTATTTCGCTTTACACATACGCTGGGCTAGTTCTAGACATCACATGCAACAAGGAATATAAAAAATACCTCACACGCACATGGCACATGCTCAAGTCATATGGGATCATCATAGACTCCCAACCAAATAATAGCATAAATTCAAATTTAAGCCAACAAGTACAAGAGTCATAAACATAAGTCTAAGAGTCTCAAAAATAGTAACTGACAAAATCAATATGCTTTTACAAACAAACCCACTTGCATCATGCAATAAAAAATAGCACTAACAAAAATATCTCACTTATTCCTAACCTAAAAAATTTTAATTGATCCAAAATTTGGGAATTTCTCACCCCACACTTAGAAATCTACTTTGTCCCCAAAGTGAATTTAAAGGTAAGAAATAAAAATACTCCCTGAGGCTTCTAGGCCTAGATAGTAGTATCTTCAAACATACAGGAGATCCTTAGGAACCCATACTTAATTTTTTCTATGATCCAAGCTCAATTTTATTGTACTCAGACTTCCCATTAACCTGTCAGTCAACAAAAAACAAAAACTAGATGAATTAAAAATTGAAATCTAAAAATAGAACATACCTAATTAACTTGGGTTACCTCTCAAACAGTGGATGATTTAGTGATGTGGCACGACCCATATCAACTCAACCATATTTCTTTACCTTTTTACTCCATTTTTGGATCCAATTTTTTATTTAATTCTAACCTCTTGAGTTTTCACTCTCAAGGTCACTATCTTTCTTCACTTCAACCTTCACTATGTTGGGTAATGGTGGTTTTATCTTAGGTCTCTCAATTAGGAAGTTAGAAAAGGTCTTCGATGGCTTAAGCATCTCACAATCTTCCCTTTCAATCATATTGATCATGGATAAATCTTTATATTGGGAGTTTTTAATGGGTGCTTTGTAAACATCAAATGCTACCTTTTCATCATTTACCCTCATCTTGAGCGTGCCTTCTTTAACATCAATGAAGGCCCCTCCAGTTACTAAGAATGGACGCCCCAATATGCTTGGTATCTGTTTATCTCCCTTAAAATCAAGAACAATAAAGTCAGAAGGTATAACAAATTTATCAACCTTAATGAGAACATCCTTAATTATTCCTTTTGGATATGCCATGGAACCGTCTGCTAGCTGCAAAACCATTGTGGTTGTCTAGGATTTTCCAAGCCTAATTTTTCAAACAGAGATAGGGGCATCAAATTTATACTTGGCCCTAAATCACTCAATACATGAACCACTTACTCCTAACTTGGATAGGGAGAGTAAACTTCCCCAAATCTATCAAATTCTTAGGGATTTTCTGTGTCATTATCGTACTACACTCTTCAGTGAGTGTTATCACCCCCAAATCCTGCAATTTCACCTTGTTAGCCACCACATCCCTCAAGTACTTTGCGTACTTGGGCATACTCTGCAATATATCTAACAAAGTTAAGTTAATGTGAAGCTCTCTGAATGTATCAAAGAATTTAAATAGTGCATCCTCTTTTGCTTTAATTTTTCTCTAAGGGAAAGGTAATGGCAATGTCTTCTTCACTTCTAATTTTACAACTTTTTCTTTCAACTACTCAGACTTTCTTGAATTTTTAGCAACTCTTTCATTTACCTGTTGGGTCACCACCTTAGCATCTACCTCATTTGTTGCCTATGGAGGTTCTCCTTGAAGCTCTTTACCACTTCTTAAGGTGATTGCCATAACCTGCTTTGGATTTTTTATATTTGCTGGCAACCCATCTTGAGGTCTTGTATTCAGTACCTATGATAATTTTCCCACTTGGAACTCTAAACTTCTTGTGGCCGCTTACTGATTCTACAAATCTGCCTTTTGACTTTTCAAATCCGTAAACAATTATGCTTGAGCAGCTAAGAGTTGTTTCATCATCTCTTTCATATTGCTGCTTGACTGATTTGATTGAGTCTATGGTTGTAGGGCGTTCCATGGCTGATTTGGTGACTGAGTTTTCCACATCATGTTGTAGGCATAACCATAATTTAGCATTTAAGCATTATGTAAATACATCATAGATTCCGGATTTAAAGTACACATGACCGTTGCATGACAACTATTTTTGTATACCTCACACCAACCTGCATCTTGTTGGACGGCATTGACTTTGGCTACAGGTTGTCCTGCTCCTAACTTCATGCTTCTGAATGATGTGTTGATTAAATTCTGTAGTGCAGAAACCTATACTGATAAGGCTGTGAATTGGTCCACCTCTAATACACTAGCAATTCTTTTTATGGAACTTCTACAATCTTAATGCCAATTTGGATTTCCTTGTGCTATGCGATTCAGAAATGTGTACAGGTCATCATAAGTTAACTCTAATGCTTGACCACCTGCGGCTAAATTTAGCAAAATCTTCGTATTGTGATCAAGATCTTCTACAAAAGTGTGATAAAGTACCTCATTCGACAGTTGGTGATATGGACAATCCCAAAGAAGAGTCTTAAAGCATTCCCAAGCATGATAGAGTTTTTCATTAGGCTTTTATTTGAAGCTTACTATTTCACTGTAAAGTCTCGCAGCCTTTGTTGATAGAAAGAATCTGATGAAGAACTTTCTGGATAAGTCATCCCATGATGTGATTGAATTGGCTAGCTCCACATTCAACCACCTTTTAATTTTTCCCAATAGGGAATGGGGAAACAATGTCAGCCTCACATAATTTGGAGTCACCCTAATAAGAGTGAATATATCAGTAAGCACAATGAAAGTCTACAAGTGGACTTGTGGATCCTCATGTGAAAACCTTGCAAACTGTCCACTACTAATAAAATATTACACTATATTGTGTTTCAACTCAAAAATCCCCCCAGTTGTTAGTCTTTCAATTAGGGAAGTCAAGTTCATTAGAAGTGGGACTTCCACTTCCCTAACCTTCCTACTAGCTGCTTGTTGTTCAGCCATAGGAGCAGTATTCTCTTGGTCTTCTTGGATTTACGAAATACTGAGGAGAAGGATTGCTTTTCTCCTACGTTGATGATAAAGTTGCTTGGGTTTTGGGCTTGGTTCTACTAACTCCTGATCCCTTGGAAGCTTATAAACTTAAGAACCTATTTCCTTCTTAAATAAAAAAGACCACGAGTAAAAACACCAAATAAATCTAAAAGTAAAACTAACATAAACAATTGCCAAAAGATGAGTCCCCGACAACGGCACCAAAAACTTGACAGCACCCAAGCGCACATGCAAGTGTACGTAGTCTACCAAGTAATATAGTGGCATTCAAAAAATCCAACTTATCAATCCCACAGAGACTAGATTTGACAACGATTTGATTTCAGTTCATAATTAAGATTAACTTGATGCGAGAGTAACCACATAAAGAGTTTGAAAATTGTAATTTAAAACTAAACAATGCGGAAAATAGAGGTGTTAAGATAATCAATAAGAGAAAACCCAAGGTTGAAATGCTTTGCACAATCATATTATTCTATTGGATTTCATTCATTAAGTTTCTTATCGTGGTTGTTGATTCATAGGGTTAATTTTACGATTATGGTTTCCCAACCTCTAATCTTATACCTAAGTTGAACCTTACAACTACATCGTTGAGCAGGAATGTAATAGTTCACTAAAGCTCTTAGTAAATATCATCGTACATATGAATCAAGTAAGGTATCTAAGTACATCCCTATCCTAGATACTCATTCAAGTTTCTTATTTTATAAAGAATCAAGAACCATACTATGCTTATCCTATGTTCTATCGCCCGATTCTCTGTCCTGAGTTCATAAGGTTGACAATGGATGTATTCTAAGGGTCGAGAATCCTTTAAATAGTTATAATAAGAATAAAAAACAACCAATATTGAAAATAAAAGAAAACAAACTTAATCCATAGCAATAATAATCATGTTCTTGGCTTTAACCCCGGAAAATGAACATTTAGCCATGAATAGTCATAATCGTAATCACAAGGTTGTAATTAATGACTAAAAACATGTATTAACTGAATAAAATTAATAGAAAACTAATAATGAAATTGTAACAGCCCCTTGATCTCCAAAATATGTCAAAAGATGTGTAAAACCGTGATACAATATGTATATATAGCATAAGAGTAAGCCAAGTCCGTGTAGGAGTCAAATTATCTTGAAACTCCAAGGGGTAGAGTGGATCATGCGTCACACCCTCTATTATAAGGTAATAGAGAGTACTGTGCACGATAATCATACACCCTCTCTGGAATGTGTTGTTAAGAATTTTTCTAAGGAATAAGAGCATCGAAACGAGCCCGCATCGTAGGTTAATTGTCTTTAGGACCACCATGTGCCTATTTGTTACTATTTTGGGTATTACAAATACATTGGTGTACTTAATGAATCCATTGGCCACTCCTACCATCTAAACGCACCCAAGACATTCCAGGGGTCCAAAAGTGCATCAATCTATGTATTAGGCCTTCGTCGAGCCATTCTGAGCCCTTTTAAGTTATTCCCACTTGATTTAAGCTTATATATCCTTAATGTATCATCATAATACATTCACCAAGCATCATATAACATTAACCACTACAATTTAAATCTCAAAACAATACAACATCCAACACGACGAAATAGAAACACGAGCTAAGCATAAGCTAATTTCACTTTGATCTTTAACTCATTGTTTTGAACCTTGGCTTGATCCAATTGACCTTTGAGAATTATAAACAAGTAATTTCACATATAATTATACATAAAAACCATTTGTAACACTTTAAACACAATAGAATCCACCGAAATCAACTAGACAAGCACCTAGCTCAAGCTAGTAACACTAGTTTTCCATGTTGATCTCTAAATGAATCTTTTTGGTGCAAACTTGTTTGAAACTCACTCTTAACATAATAAGAACATGATTTAACACTTTGATACATATTTATCTTATTATAAACCCATATATCACATGAATCATCCTCACAACAAGGCTAAAAAGGTTATAATAGAGACACTAGAATGCATAAATACACCTAACATCACCTAGCTCTTAGAATTTCAACCTCTAGTACCCGATCTATCCACCTACGGTCTATAGGTGATACACCCAAATTATAACTCTCTTTATAAAGTGTAAGCGGTTGCTGTCAAATATAGAACCCAACTAGGTTGGGTGTCGACTCCGATTATAAAAACTCTGTTAACTAAGTATAGTGGTTATTACTAGACTGTTGATCAAAGTTTCTAAAATAGAGGGGGATTTTGATTTATCAATTATATTCAAATATTTGACACAGAAAGTAATCTAATTGTAGGTTATATTCTAATATTAATTCAATAACAGAAGTCAAACTAGAGTTATAGTTACCAAGATGCTTAAGCAGCTAGGGTTGTTAACTATTTTGGATTCCCAGAGAACAATTCTTATTGCAAGAGTAATTGAATTCTATGGTTTACCTATTAATTTCTCAACCTAAATGAGTAACTTATCCCTTAATTCTCTTAAACCTTAGGAACATAGTATTAATTCAAGTATAATCTTACATGGGTTGATCCGGTTAAGGCATCTACCCTCTATCCAAAGGTTAAAGCCTTTAGATTTATGTAAACCCTTTATGTTCCCAACAAGCACTTTTCTATTTGAACAAGTGTTGTTCTTAGGTGTACTTTTCAAGTTTGCAACCAAGAAAAGTCAGTAAAGTGAAGAAGAGTTTATGCAATATCAATTACTCATGGGAATCTACTAGATTCAGAACCCAAAATCAGCTTTTCACATCAAGCCTCCAATAACCCTTCTTATGGGAGTTTAGCCACACATTTCCACCTAAGAAAGAGAAAAAAACCATAGTGTTATTCATAAATTAATTCAAAGTTTTGCTTATAAAAGTCACAATTGTTGTTCTGCAATCTTCAATAGAAAATATGAAAAGGATTCTATATCCACAAATCTCCAATGATTCTTAGAGAAAAACTATGTAACAGTTTATTTTAAGTATGGCAAACCCTCATAAAAGATAAAAAGATCGATAAAAAGATGCCTAATAAAACATAAAACTGGGCATTTATATGTTCTCAGGTAAAAAGGAATTAAAATTCAAAAATTATAAAATCCGCATCCACAGTAACGGCCAAAGTGGTGGTCCTTCGAAAGCCTGTCGATTCACCAAATTAGCAATCACTGATGGTCCTTGAAAGCCCAGTTCTACTTAAAATCGATGGCCAAAGTGGTGGTCCATCTCAAGACTGACGGTCCACCATGGGTCGGTACTGATAATCCTGGAGAGGCAAGTTCTGCTTGAAACTGACGGCCAAAATGGTGGTCCATCGAAAGATTGACGGTCCACCATATGGGCCGTCGCTCAGTTTTCTAGAGACATGGGTTCTGTTTAGGCCTGGTTGTTGAGTTGGTGGTCCATTAAAAGACTGACGGTCCACCACATGGGCCGTCATTGAGTGTTTCAAGATGCCTTGTTCTGTTTAACACTGATGGTTGAACTGGTTGTCCGTTGAAAGACTGACGATCCACCATTTTGACCGTTAGAAGTCTTTTTTTGCTAATTTTTTGAGTCTTTTCCTTCAGCTAGCTCCTTAACCTGAAACAATAAAAACCAGCATTAAATGCAACCTTGACTTCTTGAAATTATGCAATTTTCCCTAGAGAAAGATGAAAAATGTTCCGTCAAAAGCCGGAACATCAACACCCTCAACTTAAGATAATTTCTTGTCCTCAAACAACTCTGCACCAAATTGAAAATATGAATAATATAATGATAGACATTTACTACTAAACCAATTTTCACACAACCATTCCCTTTTCATCCACATCACATGGTTTAACATGTCAGAGTCCATAATCGGTATTGTTTCAAATTCAATTTATCTACTCAAACATGGATACAAGAATCTACAAAAATCAGCCAAATTAAGTATAACTCAGTTTTCCCTCACAGTCAAGGAGATCCACTACTCAATATATTTTTTGGATACAAATCACAACCCTCTCACTCATCAAAGAAGTTGTATATATAGAACATGTACCCATAAGTTTGTCTTTATCATCCAATGCCCCCATATAGCTGAGTTATAAGATCAAGCAGGTCTTTTCTAGACCAGTAATGAGGTATCAGGCTTGGTCAGGAAGGAATTTTGGGCAAAATGGACTAAAAACTACGCTTTAACTCTTTTTGCCTACAAATTCTTCTTACGAAGGCCATTGCTTTGCTAGCTCACTTACCCTTTTCACATTTATTCATGCTTAACCATAATAACTCCTTATATATATATATATATATATATATATATATTTATGTACACAAGTATCTTCCACCCTCAACTTAAGATGATGTCGTAAGTCAAGGTGCACATTGTCTTAACTAGACTAGGGCCAAATGGCCAAATTCAAATTCTAGACCAATTTTCCATTAGGCAGTTAACAGCCCTATAATAGCCACCCTTAACTTAGGTGTTTTTCCTAAGTTTAGGTACATATTGCCCATTACTAGGAAAGGGCCAGAGCAAGGAGTCAACAGCTGAAAGGGAGTTAACTAGAATGCTTAGTGATGAACAAAAATTAACAAAGGCTCAAACAAGGGTTCAAAAATGGAAAATTATTTTTGGTGGGGTTAATTACTTTGTCTAAGTGGACTAAAAGCAAAAGGTGTCCTTCCATCACTTGTTATCCCATCAACTACAGAACAATATCAATTGAACCACGCAAATTCTAGGTACTATACTATGTATGAACTACTACAATTACTCGCACACACAGTGGCAACTGAGTCAAACTCATTCTATTGTTCTTAAGATGTTCATCACATATCATGTGTATTTAGAGATTAACGCCAACTACAGATTCACTAACAGTCGACTACATATCCTAGGAGAGAAAGATAAATAGTCAAATGGAAATAGTCATAGTTTGATGCCAACATCATTTGTCATCCATATTTACAACAAGATACTAACACAAACAACACTTTTATTTCATGGACCTAGAACAACATAACAAGACTTAAAAACAAGAAAAATACAAATCTAAAGTTATACCTAGAAAAGAAAAATGTGAACTTATTATGATCCTAGACATGCCAATTCTCCTAGATAGCACATGTATTGCCTCTTATTTATCTAAGGCATCATTGAAGTGTGTTGAGGCTCCTGCATCCTCACCTGATGCAATGTTGGCCCCTATGGTGGTAGGGTCACTCAAAACCTCACCCTTTGAAATTGAAGAAATCATCTCTGAGACTAAGCCTGAACTTTGCCCCTTGCTAGGGAAGCACTAGTAGAAACTCATGTTGCTTCTTTTTTCTCTTTCTTCTTTCTCTTTTCTTCATCTTTCTTTTATTTCTTTCTACCTCTCTTCAGATTGTGTTGTTCCTATTTCTCCGGTGTCATTTCTACTCTCTTTCTCCTTTTTTTAGCTTTTCTTGTAGCTCGTTCATCCATGTCCTGCTTTCCTTTGTCTTTCACAGGCCTTCCCATTAGGTCCACAATACCTTTATCATTGTCACTCACCACTAAGGCTAGGTCAAAAATACTCTTTTATGGTTGCCTTCCCTTTAACTTTGCTATATCAGCCTTCGCGTGCTCAAATTCATCCATGAGCTTTGGCAAGATTAGGGAGAGATAGTGCATCTAGCCTTTTGTTGATGTGGTACTCCAAGCTGTCCATCCTAACTTGAATAATCTAGAATGGATGGATTGCCTTAGCTATAATTTTTTTAACAAAAGGCTTAAATTCTGATGCCCATTTATCTGACTGTCTCTAAAACCTCATTGCAACTTCACTGATTTTGCTAAATTCTCTTACGTTAACCTGTATTCAGCAAAGTCTACTCCTCCCATAGATTGTACAGAAACCGACCTTGCAGAAGTACTTGGAGGCACATACTACGGTGACACATAAGTGGAGATAGGCAAAGGCATACCTATGGGAATTTGTATAGTATCAGGAGCTGGTGCAGATTGAGTCTGGTAAGCTAGAGGCTTGGTGACACGCATCTTGAACTTCAAGTCATCTTTTAAATTCTCAATATCCTATTTATGTGTAGCCGGGATTTCATTGTCAACTCCATGGATCAGCGGTACATTGACCTGTTTGTATAACTCACTGATTAAGCATGGGAACGACAATGCACTTCTTGTTTTATGTATCCTCACAAACATCTCATCCGTAATAATCTAGCTGAAGTCAACTTGTAACCCTGAAACCACGCTTTCCACTAATACGGCTCTGTGTTTATCCAAGTTTCCATCACCTTTTGTTAGCATTAGCCTTAAGCAAATAACAGCCTACCTGAACTTAGCCTTGAAGCTAATGGAATATTTTGCTATACACTTCCATAGATTAGTCAACCAAGAGGGGTTACCATCATCAGTCAATAATGAAGCAACCCAAGACCTCTGAGTGGGTACAGTTCTCAACCTATACTCAAGATCAAGTATAGCAGGTGGAGCCTCATACTCTGGCCAAAACAACATCCTATTAAATGTTCATGTTGAAATATCGATAGTGACTTCTCGGATAGGTATCGACTCTCTATTTGGAAAGCTTGCAACTGACTTCTTCTTTGGAATGTCCTTTTCTACTAGTGCAAGATAATTGGCAAATAATTTTCTTACCCAGTTCAGTTGATATGCTCCTGGTGATCTGTTCATCCATACTAGTTCATACTCATTAAAACGGTGTTCCAACTCATGATACTCATGTAGCTCTATTGTCACAATCTAATATTCCTCTGCGAATGGCCTTTTTATCCCTCTTATTTTAGGTGTCAATCCATCATAGAATTTCTCTCGTGCTCTCTCTATCGGCCATCTAATTACTTCTCGAACTTGAGGATCCTTATGCTTGGTAACATTGGAATCCTCAGGTTCAGTATCCACATCAGTTGATTCCATTTGTTATCCTATATTAGCAGCCTCAATTTTACCCACAGTAGGCTCGAGTTGAGTTGTAGCAACCGTTGCCTCATCTGGGCTCGAGCTGGTACTGCTTGTACTATTATTGCTCTACTGTTAAGACTGGGAGAGTGTGGGAGTTTCCCTTTTATGTTGCCTGGTGTTGTAAGTGGGTATAGGTTTGCCTCTACCTCTTTGAGATCTTTCTCCTCTGTTTAGTTGTAGTTTATGAGCCATATTGCCTGAAACTAAAGTAAGGAATTTGTTTATAATGCAAAAACAACCTAAATAATGAAAACTCAGACTTGACGACCAGACTGGTGGTCCATCGGGTAACTGGTGGTCCACCAGGTGGAAAGTTAGGTCCTATCCAGAAGACCTGAAAATTTAGAAAGTTGAGACGATCAATATGGTGGCCAGTCGCAAAGTTAACGGTCCACCACTTTGGCCATCGCATCTTAACCAGTGGGTATCTTTTCTAGGGTTCTTGCGATGATCCATTTGGTAGTTCATCGCCTAATTAACGGTCCACTATTTCAACTGTCATACCCCGTTCTTTAGATTCAGGATTCACTTTAGTATTTTGTCAAACATTTAGCATACAATCCCATTTTTTTTAGCAAAAATTGACACCAACTTCACATTTATGCACACAATTTCTCGCTTTTAAATGCATGAGTTAGTCAGACTTCACTTAACAGCACATATTCAAGTTTCCAAACTTAAAGAAACTCAAAGCAAACGAATAACATAAGATGGAATTTTAATCAACAAACCACTCACTCATTTCATGTTTTGCAATTCAAAAAGAGAAGACATAGAGGTGCTCATACCTTGGTTTTTCATTAGATTCTTTTTTACTTTCTTGCAACTTAAGAACATAAACTTAACTTTAAATCTAGTAATTTACTCACAATATTTCTTGTGATGAAGATAAAGAAAAGAAATAGGTTTGTTTAAATAGGGAAAAAAAAAGGAGATGGAGAGTCCTGGGGAGCGTAAATATCTTCCGATTCTTTAAATCCAAAGGAATTTGGTCAGTTGAAGAACTTGAAAAGGGTTCAATATAGGTACCCACTCCTTTTTTACCTATTTAAAAAACATTTATGTCAAATACGGGTCATTTAAATAAGCTTTAATTTAAACCCAACCCGACCCGATGCTAGGGTAACAGTAACGGCTTCTCCGACTATCCATCGAACCTACGGCAGACCAGCAGTTGGGCCATCGCGCCTTACCAGAACATGGTCAACTCAACTTAATTTTGATGAGCAATATGGCAGGCCACAAAATTGGTGATGGTCCACCACTTTGGCTGTCGCATCTTACCAGAACCTGGGCAATTCAGCTTAGTTTTGACGGTCAGGGTGGCGGTCCACCAAATTTGTGATGGTCCACCACTTTGTCCATCGCGCCTTACTAGAACCTGGGCAATTTAGCTTGATTTTGACGGTCAGTGTGGCAGTCCACCAAATTTGTGATGGTCCACTATTTTGACCATTAACTTGATCTAGTGAATGAATTTTTCATTATCTTTGCGATGGTGGAAATAGTGGTCCATCAGGTGACTGGTGGTCCACCAAATAGACCATCAATTTTGTTCTAGTTGCTCAGATTTTCAATCCTTTTTCCAAATATTCCTGTACACTTCACAAACACATAAAAAATTCACTGAAACAACAAAATACTTTAACTAATTATCTACAACAACACACTGTGGCTGCCTCCCACTGATGCCTGATACATCATCATAGCACGACTAAGTTATCTCAATTACTCAAGCTTCATCAAGATAGATAGTATCAATACTCCTTATCGAGTCCATTGGTCTGATATACAGTTTCACATGCTGCTCATTTACCTTGAAGACACTTTCATCTTAATTTTCAATTTCCACTACTCCAGATGAGTAGACCTAACTCACTTTAAATAGGCCTGACCATTTGGATTTGAGCTTACCTAGAAATAGTTTGGGTCTTGAGTTGAACAGAAGCACCAAGTCACCTTTCTGGAAATCCCACTTTTCAATCCTGTGGTCGTGGTACTTCTTCATTCTGTCCTTGTAAAGATTAGCCCTTTCATACCCCCCGAGACAGAACTCATCCATCTCATTCAGCTACCTCATTCTCAACTGCGCTACCTCATTCCAGTTCAAATTTAACCTCCTAAGTGCCCACAGTACCTTATGCTCCAATTTAATTGGCAGATGACATGTCTTTCCATAAACTAACTGGTACGGTGACATGATAATTGGTGTCTTGAAAGTAGTTTTGTATGCCCATAAAGCGTCATCAAGCTTTCTAGTCCAATCTTGTCTGCTAGCATTCACTTTTTTAGCAAGCATGGCTTTTATCTCTAAATTTGAAATCTCCATTTGCCCACTAGTCTGTGGGTGGTATGGATTTGCTACTTTGTGTTGCTTGACACCATACTTTGATAGGGAAGCTCGAAACACATGATTGCAAAAGTGAGATCCACCATCGCTTATAATGGTGCATGGCACCTTAAATCGAGAGAAAATGTTCCTTTTAAGCAATGCAACTACCCTCTTCCCTTTGTTGTCAGCCAAAGAAATGGCTTCAACCCATTTCGATACATAACCAGCAACAACTAGAATGTTTTTCATCTCGTATGAGCTCACGAAGGGCCCCATGAAGTTGATGCCACAGACTTCAAATAGTTCTACCTCTATTATTTTTGTCAAAGGCATATCATGGTGTTTGGAGATTGAACCCCTGCCTCTGACATTGGTCGCATCTTCTCACAAACTTATTTGCATCTTTGAACAAAGCTGGTCAATAATAGCCATTTTGTAGCACTTTTCTAGCAGTACGGTCACTATCATGATGACCTCCAACCGGGAACACATGATATGCTTCCAAGATATTCTACATATCTACTTCTGGAACACATCTCCATATGATATTGTCAGGACATCACCACAACCAAATATGGTTCATCCCAAAAATAATGTGCGACATCATAGAGAAACTTCATTCTATGATGGAAAGAAATATTCTCAAGAATCATCTCGCTCACCACATAATTTGCGAAATCAGCTTACCAAGGTATTTTCTCCATAACAGCAGCCAAGATTTACTCATCCAAAAATATATCATTGATCTAAAATTCATCTCTAGTTGCTTGCTTCCCTTTAAACCTAGATAGATGATCCGCCACTTAGTTTTTGCAACCCTTCCTATTCTTGACTTCAAAGTCAAATTCTTGAAGTATCAATACCCATCTAATCAACCTTAGTTTTTCATCCTTTTTTTCCATCACATATCTCAAGGTTGCGTGGTCAGGGTGGACCACCACCTTGATTTCTAGAAAGTAAGCCCAAAACTTCTCAAAAACATAGATTACTGCAAGAAGTTCCTATTCTGTGATGGTGTAGTTCTTTTGAGCTCCATTCAATGCTTTGCTAGAATAATAGATCGGATAAAACAATTTGTCCTTCTTTTGTCCTAGCACAACTCCAAGGGAAACACCGCTTACATCACATATGATATCAAACGGTTTTGACCGATTCGGTGCAACAATAATATGAGCATCAACCAGCTTAAATTTAAGGCATTCAAATGCCTTTAAGCAATCATTATCAAATGAGAAATTGACTTTCTTCTCCAAAAGTTTGCAAAGGGGTTTTGCAATATTTAAGAGGTCCTTTATAAATCTCTGATAGAAGCCAGCCTGACCAAGAAAACTATACACCTCCTTCACAAAAGTAGGATGTGGAAGCTTCTTTATAACCTCAACTTTAGCTCAATCAAATTCAATCCCCTTTTTTAAAATTTTATGATCGAGAAAAATGACCTCCTTCACTATGAAGTGGCATTTCTCCCAATTAAGCACAAGATTGAACTCTCACACCATTGCAAAGCCCTATTCAAATTTACCAAACATTGCTCAAATAAATCTCCTCTTACCAAAAAATCATCCATAAAAACCTCCAAGGTGTCTTCAACCATATCTGAGAAAATAGACATCATGCACCATTGAAAGGTAGCGGGTGCATTACACAATCCAAATGGTATCTGCTTGAAAGCGAAAGTACTACTTGGGCAGGTGAATGTCATTTTCTCCAGATCCTCTGGGGCTATAGAAATCTGATTGTAACCAGAATAACCATCTAAGAAATAATACCAATCTCTTCCCGCCAACCAATTAAGCATCTGATCCATGAAAGGCATTGGGAAGTGGTCCTTCAATGTCCATGAGTTGAGTTTTGTATAATCCATGCATACCCTATACCTAGTAATAGAACTGGGTGGAATCAACTCATTCTTCTTGTTAGCTACCACTATCATGCCCCTTTCTTAGGCACACAATGAAAAAGACTCACTTATTTACTATCTGATATCGGGTATACCACTCCTGCATATAGCCACTTGATGATTTCTTTCTTCACCACCTCCTACATAGGGGGTTCAATTGACGTTGATGCTCAATAGTCAAAACACAATCCTCCTCTAGCTGAATCTTATGTGTACATATACTAGACGGGATACAGACAATGTCTGTAATCGTCCAACCAATAGCCCTCTTATATCTCTTAAGAACAAAGATGAGGGCTTCCAGCTGTTGCTCACCCATATCAGCAATAATAATAATAGGTAGTGTATTCTCA
Source organism: Capsicum annuum (assembly GCF_002878395.1). Classification (NCBI taxonomy): domain Eukaryota; kingdom Viridiplantae; phylum Streptophyta; class Magnoliopsida; order Solanales; family Solanaceae; genus Capsicum; species Capsicum annuum. The sequence goes on along the minus strand of NC_061118.1, from coordinate 91,897,001 downwards.
CTGCCTAATTACACATACCTCAAATGATCGAGCAATTCTTTTAGCTCCAAGGTAGGTGGCTCTTCGATAGAAGGCTTAGCAGGTGGACTTAGATAATTTTTCAAGTCCAAATCCAACTTTTTGGGTGCATATGAATAATACCCCATTCCCGTTAAGGCATACATCATCTCCTCATAATCTTTAATACCGTCATGATAAAAATTCATGAATACAACAGAAAAGATGCTTATGTCTTTATGCTGTGTCATGGACTGATATACATCGAATCAAACTACTTCATCATTCAACCTAAATAGTAGCTTCTTTGCCCTCAAATCAATAAGTACACTCCCAATTGCGAGGAAAGGTCGACCCAAGATTATGGGCACCTCAAAATCCACATCACAATTGAGAATGACAAAATCAGCCAAAAATATAAAACTAGCCACATTAACTATTATGTCATATAGAATCCCCATGGGCCAGTTCATAGATCTGTCCGCCATAACTAATCTCATGTTTGTGGGAGTAGGATCCCCCAAACCTAATTTTTTATACATAGCAAGCGGTATCAAATTTATACTGGCTCCCAAATTACATTGAGCTTTTGCGAAATCAAGAGGCCTAATAGTGCATAGGATAGTAAATACTCTCAGGTCTGCCTTCTTCTACACCAACGACCATGTGGAAATAGCACCACAATGATGGAGATTGTCCACTTTCTCATAACTAAATGTCCGCTTCTTCATAAAAAGGTGTTTTATTAACTTTGTATACCCAAGCATTTTCTCCAATACTTCCACCAATGGAAAATTAATCATCAACTGCTTAAGCATGCCATAAACTTGCCAAACTTTGTGTTGTCGGCCTTCTTTTTCAATCGATGGAGAAATGAAAGAGGTGGTTTTAGGAACATAGTAACCACCATTTTATTCTTTTATCCCTTGATCTTCTCCAACTCATCAACTTGCTGATAGTTGGATGGTGTATTATCAATAACTTCATCTAGTTTCTCAAACTCCACTGGATAACTTTCTTCATGCTCAATATCCTCTTTAATCACATCATCGATCACAGCTTTACCCATAGATGGGTATGGTAATACCTTACCACTCTGTGTGGTAATTTCCCTGCAAGAGCAATTATCTCAAGGGTTCTGAACTGTGTCACTTGGCAAAGTTCCTCTCTTTCTATGATTCAATGCTGCTAAGGGTTGGCTCATTTACTGCTCTAACTATTTGTTAGAAGTAGAGTGTGATTTTACCAACTGACTCATGGAAGACAAATCACTCTTTATAGTAGTCACCCCAGAGTTGGTAGCCTCAACTCCCTTTAATAATTTCTCCATTATGTCCTCTATGGACATCTTACCAGAGCTAGTTGTAGTGTTATCTTTGCTTTCAGGAGGTACATATAGTCCACTCCTATCATTCTTACTCTTCTAGTTCCCTTAAACTCTATCCTTTTAACCAGCCTTATCATAATATTTTTGACATTGATATCCTTGGTTATTGCTTTGGAAACCCCCTAATTATTTAGATAGGTTACCTCTTTTTCTAAATCAGAGTCAGTTTTTCCCTGAGATACAACAGCTTTCACCTTCTTCATTTTTCTAGACAATAAATGCTTAGTCATCAAATCCATCTGCGTCTTCAAGTGTGCCATGTACTGGTCATATTCTTCCTTATTCTTGCATTGCTCTGCATTTATACTACCTGACACAATAGGGCTTGCTACCACAGAATCCCAGGTATGCCAAGATATACTCTGTTTGGTCATCCGGTCAAGCATCTCTGAAGTCTCTAGAAACGTAAGGTCAACAAATGACCCTCCTGCAGCATTATCTATGACTGGCTTCGTAATAGAGTTCAAAGCCCAATAAAGAGTCTCCATCAAATGAATATCTCTCCAGGTCTCATAAAGAGCTTCAGTAGGAAGCTGCCAAAAATTACTAATTTTATCTCACAATTGTACCCTCCTGGAGGGTGGAAAGAACCTTTCTAAGAAAGTCTTTTTCAACTGCCTCTAGTTGGTTATAGAGTCGGGAGTCAGTCTATTAAGCCATAGTGTCACCTCTCCAGACAGAGACAATGGAAACAAGTACAGGTGGATAGCATTCTGACCCACTCTTGGATTATCAAAAGAATTGCAAATGGTAACAAAGTTCACCAAATGTATGTTTGAATCATCTCCGGGAAGACCAACGACCAACCTCTTAAAATAAAGGAGTTGAATCATTATACTTATAATATTAAATTTAGTTATAGGTTCTAGAGGTTGAGGAATGATAGATCTAGTTGTACTTGCTCTGTCCATTCTATCTTTATCATCATTCAGATTAAACTACACCAGTTGATGCTCTTGCCTTACCCTAAAGGGCCGATTCCTCTATACATTCTAATTTACTGGTGCAGCCATATTCTCTGAATGCCTTGTGCTAACAGGATCTAACAAACCATCATCCCCCAAATTGCCATCATCAGGATCAGGATGACTTGCTTATTGGCTGTCATTCTGCTGATTTAATTGAGTTCTAGCCAGAGCGGCTAGTCTTTTAGCATCTTGGGGGTCTGCCATTCTATCAATTAACTATGGTTCTAGATGGATTGGTAATAATGGTGCACCCGATCTCTGTGTATTTGGCATACACAATAACTACCCTGCATAGAACAAAAACAACAAACAAAAGTAAAGTTTAGGAAACTGGACCAGAGGTCAATTAATAAACCCAAAATTAATTGACAATCGTATTCCTTAACATCGTTACCAAAATTTGATATGCCCAAATTACAACTCACGTTAGAAAGTATAAGCGACCGCTGTCAAATATAGAACCCAATAGGGTTGGATGTCGAATCCCACACATACTGTGTTCACTAAGTATTGTAGTTATTACTAGATTGTTGATCGAAGGTTCCAGAATAGAGGGGGATTTTAATTTATCAATTATATTTAAATGTTTTTAAGAGAAAGTAATCAAACTGTAGGTTATATTGCTAATAGTAATTCAATAAGAGAAGTCAAACTAGAGTTATGGTTACCAAGATGCTTAAGCAACTAGGGTTATGAACTATTTTGGATTCCCAATGAACAATTCTTATTGCAAGAGTAATTGAATTCTATGGTTTACCCATTAGTTTCTCAACCTAAATGAGTAACTTATCCCTTAATTCTTTCAAACTTAAGTAACATAGTATTAATTCAACTATAATCTCACATAGGTTGATCCGGTTAAGACATCTACCCACTATCCAAAGGTTAAAGCCTTTAGATTTATGTAAACCCTTTATTTTCCCAACAAGCACTTTTCTATTTGAACTAGTGTTATTCTTGGGCTCACTTTTAAAGTTTGCAACAAAGAAAAGTCATTAGAGTGAAAACGAGTTTATGCAATATCAATTACTCATGCGAATTTACTAGATTCACAACCCAAAATCATATTTTCATATCAGGGCTCCCATAACCCTAGTTATGCGAGCTTAGCCATATATTTCCACCTAAGAAAGAGAAAAAAGCCATTATGTTATTCATATATTAATTCAAAGTTTTGCTTACAAAAGTCATAATTGTTGTTTTGCAATCTTCAATATAAAATATGATAAAAGAATCTAGATCCATAAATCTCCAATGAATCTTAGCAAAAAACTACATAACAATCTATTTTCAGTATAAAAAACCCTCATAAATATAAAAAGATCGATAAAAAGATGCCTAATAAAACCTAAAACTGGGTATTTAAATGTTCCCAGGTAAAAAGGATTTAAAATTCAAAAATTATAAAATCTACGTCCAAAGTGACGACCAAAGTAGTGGTCTGTCGAAAGCCTAATGTTCACTAAATTAGCCATCATTGATGGTCCTTGAAAGGCAGTTCTGCTTGAAACTGATGTCCAAAGTGGTGGTCCATCACAAGACTGATGGTTCACCATATGGGCAGTCGCTGATGATCTTGGAGAGGCAGGTTCTGCTTAAAACTGATGGCCAAAATGGTGGTTCGTTGAAAGACTGACGGTCCACCATATGGACCATCACTGAGTATTCTGGAGACATGGGTTCTGTTTAGACCTGATGATTGAGTTGGTGGTCCTTTGCAAGACTGACGGTCCACCACATGGGCCATCGCTGAGTGTTTCAAGATGCCTTGTTTTGTTTAACACTGATGGTTGAACTGGTGGTCCATTGAAAGACTGACAGTCCACCATTTTGACCGTCAGAAGTCTTTTTTTCTAATTTTTTGATTCTTTTCCTTCAGCTATCTCCTTACCCTAAAACACTAAAAACCAGTATTAAATGCAACCTTGGTTGCTTGAAAACATGTAATTTTCCTAAGAAAAGATGAAAAATGTTCCGTCAAAAGCCGAAACATCAATAGGTCCTACATATGGTCTGTAGGTTGCCTTGTAGGTGCCGAGAGTCATCTTTTCAGTTGTTTTTCACTTCTCAAACATAGTTTGATCACGAACAAGCTAAAAAATATCTTGAATATCCATAATTGCTCCAAAATATAGCCAAAAACACCTTTTTCACAAAATTAGCATCCAAAATATGATTTCCTACAAAACTTACCCAAAATAGATCATATCTAACAAAATAGCCTCAGAAACTTTCATATTTTCCTCCTTTTAAGCATCGAAAGTGCTATATTTCTATAACACATAAATACGTATTACCACTACCCGAGATATTGCCTAGGGATCCTATTGCTATCCATGGATGACCTAGAGTTCATAGATAACTTAGAGATGTATACACCACTAGGGGCTAAGATTAGGGGATTTCTGCAAACCTTATTCTTTCTCTCGAGCCTGAGATTCTTTTGCCCAAACTAATGGTGAGCTAGGGACTAGCCTAGTCTCTACCATATTTATTTATTCTTTAGTGCTCAGGGATGAATTGGCTTATCTTTTGAAATTAGTTCGTGGTGAACCATCTAATGGTTCATAGTCTATGGATAAGAGTAATACCGAGGCAATGGTGTAGCCTATAGATGTAGCTTCTATAGTTGAGGTCCCTCCTTCCTCGGTGTTTAGTTAATCGATAACTGCGCAGCCTACTAGGTTTGTTGAATAGGATAAAATCTTGGTTAGATTCTTGATATTAGCTCTGTCTAGAGTTTAAGAGCACCTGGCAAGGATGCTTATGAGTTCTTGATTACTTATGAGGATCGGCTTCGTGATTTGATACTAGTTAAGACTTATGGTATGTATTACACTACTTTTCAGTTGGACTTGGATGCTCAACATTGGTGGTGAGGTCATCCTGATTCCAGGCCACCCGGACCTCCCATATTTACATAGATTTATATCTTTGAGATCTTCTTTGAGAATTATATATGGAACAGTCTTAGGGATCATCTGAGGGATAAATTATCAAGATTAGAGTAGGGCTCCATGATCATTGTGGAGTATTAGTCTCAATTTTATGAGTTGATAGACATACTACATCTATTCTGACTATTGAGTATGAGAGAGTTCTTTGCTTTTTGTTGAGGATTGAGACTTACTCTTTACAGGTCTACACAGAGTTTAGTTGCTGTGGGTAGTATTTTGCTGAGGTTTCTGAACATTCTCAAGTCATAGAGGAGATGCAATGTGAGGCCCAATGGGTCAATGATAAGAGGTCGCGATATCAAAGTAGTATCAATGAAATTCATAGTGGATCATGATTCAGAGGTAGTATTTTTTAGTGTAAGTACCCTTGTCATTAGCCGTATCAACATCGAGGGTAGTCTAATAGACCTGTTCAAGATGCATAATAGTTTATCGATAGAGTCCACTTTTGTTATAGTAATTATCTTGGCCAGAGTAGTGGTCCGCTTTCAAGGTGTTCGTCCTCTATTTATTCTAGTCATGGTGGTTATTCTAGGCCATTCAAATATTTCGTTTTCTATACAACACCTAGGGCATGTTATAGTTGGGGGATTTTAGTCATTTTTTAATAGTATACCCCATTCATGGAGCAATGGTTTCTTCAGCTCAGATTGCTCCTCTAATTTGGCCAATTTCGCTTACAGCTAGAGATGTGTGCATGGCATCGAGGTAGTCCTCAGGGTGGTCAAGGAGGTTTTTAGGTAAGTAGGATAGAAGATTAGTTAGGATCCAAGAAAGGTAGCAAGCATAATCAGTAACATGTCGTACTTGCTAGAACTGAGGTTGATTCATTGAATATTATGATTACAGGTATAATCTTTATATGGAATCAATTGTCTTTCACTTTATTTGATCTAGGATCCACCTAATCTTATGTGTCTTCTTATTATTCCCCATGGTTAGCATTATCTAGGGACTCATTATTTATTATATTATATGTATCTAATTTCGTGGATGATTCCTTTGTAGTGGATCGGGAGTATAGATCATGTGTTGTGACTATTTGAGAGTTTGATACTCAAGCTCATTTTATTATGTTAGATATAGGGGATTTTATGTTATTATAGGCATGGTCTAGTTATCCGACTATCATGGGTCTTTGATTATTTTACCAAGACTGTTACCTTAGCTATGCCTAGCATACCCTCACTTATGTGGTTGGGAGATATTATTCGCGAGCTGAAGGGGGTTATTTCCTATATTCGGGATAGGAGACTTTTTTTGAGGGGTTCCAATTCTTATGTCGCTTATATTCATGATGTTAGTGTGGAGAGTCTATCACTTGACTCTATTCTAATAGTTTGTGGGTTTCCTAATGTTTTCCCTACTAATCTACCTGGTTTTTCTCCTGAATATGATATTAAGTTTGTTATTGATCTTGCGTCGACAACCGAACTATCTCTATGGCTCCTTACTATATGGTTCTTGTAGAGCTTAAGAAGCTAAATTCTCAGCTTTAGGACCTTCTTTATAGGCGTTCCATTAGACCGAGTATGTCTCCTTATGGAGTTCCTATGTTTTTTATGAAAAAAAAAGATGTTTCCATGCATATATGTATTAACTATAAGCAGCATAATAAGGTGACAGTGAAGAACTAATACCTTATGCCTCATATTGATGATTTGTTTGTCCTGGTTTAAGGTGTATTGGTGCTTTCTAAGATTAACTTGATATTAGATTAGAATAAATTGATGATTCAAGTTGAGGATATCTTAAAGACAACCTTTAGGAACTTTTATGGTCATTATGAGTTCCTAGTGATGTCTTTTGGATTGACCAATGCCCTAATCACATTTATGGATTTGATGAACCACGTGCTCAGGCCTTATTTGGATTCTTTTATGGTTGTGTTCATCAATGACATCCTTGTGTATTTGAGGAGTAGAGAGGAGTGTATGCAACATTTGAAGATTATGCTATAGATTTTGAGAGATCATAGGCTTTTTTCCAATTCTCTAAGTGTGAGTTTTGGCTTTATTTGGTGACATTCCTTAGACATTGTTGTCTTCGGATAAGATATTTGTAGACCCAGTAATGATAGAGGGTATTCATGATTTGACCTGGCCTGCATCTCCGTTTGAGGTTTGTAGCTTCATTGGTTTGGTCAGCTACAATAGATAGTTCATTGAGAGCTTTGTTGCAATTACAGCACCGATGACCAGATTGACTTAGAAGGTGTTCCTTTCTGGTGGTTTGAGAATTGTGAGTCGAGCTTTGGATAGCTCAAGGTATTTCTTACTTCAGCCATATATTGTCTCTTCTTAATGAGGGTGAGGGATTCACTATGTATTGTGATGCATCTGGATTTAGTTTAGGTTGTGTGTTGCAATAGCAGGTCAAGTTATTGCTAATGCATCAAGGCAATTAAAGATGAATGAGTAAACCTACCTCACTCATGATTTGGAGTTAGTGGTGCTAGTTTTCATGCTTGATACTTGGAGACAATATCTTTATGGAATGTATTGTGAGATATTCATGGATCATTATAGTCTTCAATATCTTATGACCCAAAGAGAGCTTAATTCTAGCAGCATAGATGGATGGAGTTGGTTATGGAATATGGCATCTCTATTTTGAATCATGCGGGCAAGTCGAACGTGGTAGCGAACACCTTGATTCGGAAGACGGTGAATACAGGTTTTTTGGCTTCTATCTAAATTTCTCAGAGTGTCATGACCTGATTATGAGTCATGATGGCACTTACTATATCCCACTAGTAAGTAAGCCAAACCATAGTCCGAAGCTATAAGTAATGGGTTAACTTGGTGGAAAATGGCCTAAAAGTCGAGAATAAAAAATTTAAGGCTTATAATAACAATATGACAGTCATAATAGTGTAATTGATAGATAAAGATCAACAATCATTCCACAACCTAGTAGTGTCACTACACCATTTTTGTCATGACCTAACCTAGGGCTTAGTCGGGATGGGTATCTCAAGCCCATCGTGAGCTCGAGACCACCCCCTTATCCTAACATCTAGAACATAATAAAATAATACATCAAAAGACAACCAAATAGTAATAAGAAGATAAATAGATAACTCAAATGAAAACTAATAGTCAAAACAACGACCAACCTACACTTGTCCAAAAAAGCCTTTAAAACCAGAATACCAACTGAGTAGGGACATGCCCGGACTATGACCAAAATCAAATCCAAAATACTAAAATAGTACTAAAACTAGCAAAATGACTATGCCTTCAAAGATATGGAGGCTCACCACTACATAGAAAATCCACAAGAGTACTCAGACATCTAACATTGCACAAGAGCAATAGAAAACTCTTCAGAACCTATATCATGAAATGATGTACCATCTAGGGAAAGTCAATGGGATAAGAACTATCATGTAACTCAAGGAAAGTCATAAAATAATGTCAATGCCATAAACCAGTCAAAACCATGAGCACAATAATTATATATACATATATAGGATGCCAGGATAGGGATAAGGGTCATAAACGTGAGGCTTTAAACCATTAACCTAAACTATATAGCTAGCCCCGTCCTAAAGAAACACATGGGCTATATGGGTTCATCTTCTCTAATTGAAAGAACCCTAGTGTGTGTTAGCCGTACGAACCAAGGAATCTAAAGGAAGGGATAAAGACACCAAGTCTATATCTATTCCAAAATATAATGTATGAACTAAGCACACGATCATATGGACAACCCTAATGATAAACTTAGTTTCCAGTGTTAGCTCCCCCAGGAATACACTTTCACGATGAGCAACACAATTTCCTGTAAGCATAATTTAAAATAGTTTGCACATAATCCCAACCATTACACAGGAGTCTTATATTAAGGCATTTACCACTTCGTATCGTCATACCAATTATGATTGAAGCTAATCCAATTATTCCAAACCAAAATCATTTAACCAAATCAACTCCCAAGTTCCATTTATAATCAATCCATGGCTGCCAAGGCCCTTTTAAATCCGTTATAACAAATTATCCATTAATGCAATGCAGCGGGTTCATGAATAAGTGGAATTATGAATTATGCATGTTTAAAAAAAATTACAAAGTGGGTTGGGTTAATTCAATTACCAAGACAAAATTCATCAATTTGGGGAAACACATATTCCCCATTCCAATTCCATAAAAATGCACCCAATCAGTCCAAAAACTAAAAATTTAAAGCTTAAATCATCAATTTAAATCATTGGAAAAGTATTCAAGTGATACCAATCAAAACCCCTTAACCCAATTTCAATCCCATCAACTCAAAACACATGGAGAATGATTAAATATGTTCCACAATGTAAAATTAAAGTTTGTGAATGAGATACACTCCTAAAATGCACAAGTAATTGAAAATTATTTGTAGTTTAGAGCCTGGATGATGAATTCACTAGAAAACCCTTGAATGCTTTTCGGTTTTAAGTTTGAGAAAGAAGGAGAATGATTTGCTCTTTGAAAATTGAAGGGAATGAGTTTATTTTGTGTTTAATGGTCGTAAAAGGGGTCAAAATACCAAAATCCCTTTATCCCAAGTAAAAAAAACAAACACTAGATGAAATTAAAACATTGACATGACACACTATTATCGCGGAGGGTAGCCTCATTCCACGCTAATATCGTGCAGGCTAAACTTCGTGGTACACTAATATTGCAGATCCTTAGTACCCAGAGGTCCCAAAATGACCCCGAACCCCTTCCAAAAATTCTAAAACTTTTCTAAATTACCATTTTAACATCCCTAAACACAATTCAAGTCAAAAATTAACATTGCCAATGCGGGAGAGTCAGAAATAAAAATCATTGAATGAGGAGTTAGGATATTATTAGCACGATAATAGAAAGAATTCACCAAAATCATATGAAAATTTTCAAAATAAAACAAGAGGAAAATAAAACTCATACCTCAAGAACCTCATCCAACACGTGGATAAAACACCTTGGGTTTTCGTCCTTAAAAATTTCCTGAGTTTTGAACTCACTAAAAATCATACGACTAGGGGTACTAGTTGTATGCCATGATATGGTTTAGGAGGGTCTTAGTCTTACCTTAAATAGTGTAGTGGGGATAGGTTTCTGTCCAAGGTACGAGTGGAGAACATACATGTTGTATGTTAGGGTAGGAGTCATATGAAGCTAACTCATATGTTAATCAGTGTGTCCTTAATCACATTCTACCAAAGGTATGGGTTGTAGGATACTTTTGTACCTTAGGGTATGATTTGGTATTACATGGTCGTATTTTGACTAGTATGGGGTTCTAAGGTGAGGCCTAGGGTATGAGTTAGGGTAACACTAGTGCCCTAAGGTACGGATGGATAGGGTGGTCGTACCCTCCTATGGGACTTTAATACATTTTAAGTTAAGGGTAATCTGGACATTTTCGCTTATAACTCCTTAGCACCCCACAACCTAAAACACCTTTTGGGGTTTTATTTAACCTATTTATGATCAATTAAATACTCTATACTCTCTTAAAATCTCTCAAAACTCTTGGTTTTAGCAAAAGCTAGGGTTTCTTTTAAAGTGGTCAATTAAGGCTCACATTAGTGATTTCTTTCTATATTCTTATTAATCTAAGGTAAGATACTTCAACCTCATTGTTAGTTCCAGCTAAAGGAATATTTTATGAATTATTTTCATGGTATAATTGTTGTATGGTTTTGGGTTTTCAAATATATGATGGGGTTTTGGTTATAAATGATTGGTCATGGTTTTCTTATATTTTAATTATGGATTTACATGTTTTAATTGTAGTGTGGAAATTTGGTTGTATCAGAATGGTTAATTGGTACTTGGATTTGGTTTTAAAAAACTATGGCCCCAATGTGTTTGAATAAAGGACTATGAGAATGCTTTTACTAAATTGTTGGACTTTTAATGGAACTATTGCATTGTTTAACTTGGTAATGGAACCCTAAATGGTATAAATAGTTTAAATGGTTTGGAATGACTAAATGGTAAGTTCTTTTTGGTTATGTTTGGTTTAATAGAAGGACTTGTGGGGTAAGAGAGAATCCCTAAAGCAAACTTAATAAAAAACATCTTGTGGGATACATGAGATTCCTCCAAGTCAACTTAATAATGCAATCTATGTGTATATAGGAATTCCTTCTTCTTAAAAATAATGGCCAAATACATTGCTTACAAGATATAGTCTTTATAATGTTACCACATTGTAAACCCCGTACTTTTTCCAAGCTAAAAATCTTCTCAAGAATGTTAGAAACTTACTTTGAAAGATGAATCCACTTTTATAAATATGATATTTTCAAGATTTTAACTTTTTTTTCATATGGGAAATTTAATAAGCTTTCCATCGATATGAAATTCACCTAAATCCGATAACCAGGTAAGAAGTTATGACTATTTCAAGTTCAGATCTTAAAGCAGCGCTATATTGGTCAGTGGTGCACCGCGCCATAAGCTAAAATGGTAATTGTTCTTTTCCAGTGTCTCAGCATGATTTTATCTGCGTCGCGCTAAAGTTCTAGGTCACAAAAGAAGGGGCAATGCGATGGCTCCGCATTGCTCCATCCCTCAATTTTCTAATTGTCAAAATTCAGTGATACGGTGCGATAGTGCCGCGTCGCGCCAAGGGTCCTATTCGGGAAATTTTCACTGAAATTAAATGATGCATCCAGGTTTAAAAGGGTCAACTTTTCACCCCTATTTAAGCTCTTTAACATGTGATTCAGCCACTTTTCACCCAAAATATACTGGTTTCTCTCAAGTTTCTCTCAATAACAAGCTAGGGTTTTCATAGAAGATCCAATTTGACGAAAGTTTCACCATCAATCTTCACGAAATCACAAACTAAGGTATGCGTTGTGCTCATTCATGGATTCCTTCCATCCATGAAGCTCAAGAACTTTGTTTTATCTATAAATCATGGTATTTATGTTGTGGGTTATTTGTAATCATGTTGTTGATGTTGATTGATTTTAAAGTTGGAATATTTGTGTGTTTATCATGATATTATGTTACCATACAAGATAAAATCCATGAATTTAGTTGCTTATGATATGTAATTTGATGAATTCACTTATGCCCTAAGTTGTGCATGCAAGGTGGTTGATAAAATGCTTGAAAAATAGAAATCATACTTTATAACTCAAGACATAAGCTAAATGTGACATGCTTGTCATCCTCCTATGTTTAAATGGCTTTCATGCTATCATTGTGAAATGTGAATATTGTTAGAATTTCCATGATATAAGACTTTGAGATTATGATATGATTATTAGCATTCTCGTCCATGCTAGATAGTATGATAACACTGTACTTCGTGAAATCCACAACTTATTAAATTATGTATTGTTGATATGGGTCTTGTACTTGATAAAGTCAGACTTCGTTAGTTCCCTTCTATCGAGTCCGAGGGGTGCTTGTACCCAAAACATTAGCTGTGTGCCTAGAGCTATGTTATGTTTTCACGATACTCTCAGTCAAGCTATGGATCCTTAGACTTCAGACAGTCTTATGACTCAAGAAATCTCCAGGATCTCATGAACTCAGTCAGTTGTTAGATTCAGTAGTATTTCGTCAGTCAACAGAATTCAGTAACTTAGTTAATGTTCAGTTCAATAAATCGTGTTCAGTGTCTATTCAGATGGGAGTAGAAATTAGCACCGAGTGAACCCATAGATGGGAACTCGCCTGTTATATGAGGGTGTGATTCTTAGAAGCAATCCTTGTGTTCCAAAACTATTTAGGTAGAATAAGTTGAGACATTATTGTATGCTATATGAGGGTAGATAAGGTGTCTTAGCCAACTATATGAGGGTTCCACCATTCTCACTAGAGTTACCTGTTATATTAGGGTCACTCACATGTTGTCCTTACTAGTGGTATGTTATTGACACCCCTCCAATCAGGGCTTTAATTAGACCCTAATTCAGCTATAATGCATTATTTAGGGCATGTTGTTTAGATGACTACCTCCTACAGTCTCCATAATAGTATCAGTAAAAGAACTTAGATAGTTCTTCAAAATTCAGGACTGTCAGTTACAGTCAACTCAGATACAGTATAAAACTCTGATAGTTCCATCAAATTTAGGACTATCAGATACTGTCACTTATGTTATCAGTTATATTCAAATTCAGTAATCATGTTATCACAGTATTAGTATCAGTTGTTATGTCTTATGCATGTATTATCATGCTCATGTAGTCAGTTAGCTATTATTATTGTTCATGCATATGAACCCCATGCATTCAGCCTACCTCACATTCATACCAGTACATTCAAAGTACTAATGCATTTTCACTATAGTGTCTTATACCATAGGGTCAGAGACACGAGCTCCAGAGCAATAGTAGATTCCCCATATCTGTAGATAGAGTTAAGAATGAGTCCTTAACTTTTGAGAACGTGATTATTTCCCTATTATCTCATTAATTAGTTTATTAGTTGGAGTTAGTTGGAGACATGTCCCATCAACTCCTTACTCAAATAGTTCTGTCAGTTAGACAGTTTCCAGACTATTATGTTCAGACAGTTATTTCAATTGTTTTGGGTATTTCATACCCCATTTTGATGTTATGTTTTACTTTAGTAATGTGAACCTTATGGACTTTTAGTTCATATTTCCACATTATTCAGTATATTATGCACTATACAGGTACAGATATCAGTTATGGGTTAGCTTGTGGTCCTTCGAGGTCATGAGCACCGTATAGCATTCTCGGTACTAGATTTTGGACGTTACAAACTTGGTATCAGAGCCTAAGGTTCAATAGAGTCCTAGGAAGTCTGAAAGCCGCATCTAGTAAAGTTTTGTACATGGGTGTATTGTGCACCACATGTATGTGCAAGAGTCTATAAGATGATTTAGGAATAATTTCCCTTCTTTTAGTTTTCATATCGTTCCAGTGAGTATAATCTCAATCAAATCTCTCAGTCTAATCCGTTTCTTGTTCTTATTTTAGAATATACCTCCTAAGAGAAGAACTCAGCCTATCCAAGAAGATTCCTTGGATGAATATGTTTCTCATGCGGAGTTCAGAGCCGTATTCACTACTCTTGCTCAGTTAGTTGCTGCTCAGAATGAACGACCAGCTATCATTCCAGCCAACCCAGTGGCCAATTTAGCTGATCAGGATTTAGGACTTTACCGAATGAATCCTCCATCCTTTCTTGGGTCTAAGACAGATAAGGACTCTCAGAAATTTCTAGATCGAGTGCAGAAGATTACAAACATAATGGGGGTTAAGTTTAGTGAGAGTGCTAAGCTAGCTGTATATCAATTGCAGGATGTGGCTCATACTTAGTTCAAGTAATGAAAGTTAGAGAGGGCAGACGATGAAGGGTTAGTTGAATGGGAGGAGTTTGCTTCAGCGCTCCTTGATAGATTCTTTCCCCTAGAGCTTAGAGAAGCTAAGGATCTAGAATTCATCAACCTTAGGTAGGGTAATATGATAGTGAAAGAGTATTCTCTTAAGTTTACTTAATTAGCCAGATATGCCCCTCATATAGTTGCAGATAGCAGGCCAAAGATGAGTAAGTTCATTTCAGGGGTGAATGATAGCTTGGTTAATGAGTGTAGATCTGCCACGCTGAATAGTAACATAACTTTAGCCGAGCTTATGACTCATGCTCAGCAGATAGGGGACCAGAAGATTAAAATGAGGGAGAATCATAATAATAGAGCAAAGACAGGTAGTTTCAACTTTGCTCAGCCTAAGTCAGAAGGAGGAAACCGTTCTCAGTTTTGTCCTAAGTCATCAGTTCTAGCTCTTTCTTTAGCCAGTGCTCCAGTTCCTAAGTTTAGAGAGGGTAAAAAAGATAGAAAGCTACGCTCTAAGTCCCAGGGTAGTGTTAGAAGTGCCCGCACCTATCTTCTTTGCTAGACTTATGGTAAGCACTATCAGGGTATTTGCAGAGTTGGAAGTGGTATTTGTTTTGGATATGGCAAGCCAGGACATAAAGTCAGAGACTGCCTTCAGTCAGGTCCTCAGGGTCAACAGAGTCGCTCCTCAGCTCAGTCGGATCGCCAAAATTAGCAGGGTGCCACCTCTAGTTCTACTAGTGGGTATCGCCCAAATTATATCTATGCTTTTCAGTCCCAAAAAGATTAGGAAAATTCTCCTGATGTGGTTACCAGTATGTTATAGATCTTCCATATGCATGTTTACGCTATGTTAGATCTAGGAGCTTCTTTGTCTTCTGCCACTCCTTATATAGCAGTCCATTTTGGAGTCAGTCCTAAAATTCTAGCAGAGCCTTTTTCAGTCTCTACCCCAGTGGTTAAAACCATCATATCCTGGTGGGTATACAAAAATAGCCCGATTATGATATCTCAGAAAGTCACCACAACACACTTAATTGAATTAGAGATAACTAATTTTGATATCATTCTCGGCATGGATTGGATTCATTCCTGTTATGCCATAGTTGACTGCAGAAACAAAATAGTCCAATTTAAGTTTCCAAATAAACCCATCCTAGTGTGGAAGGGTAGTGTATCCACTTTCAGAGGTCGGCTTGTTTGGTACCTTCAGGCATAAAAAATGATATCTAAAGGATGTATCTATCATCTTATTTGAGTTAAGGACACTAGTTCCAAAACTCCCAGTCTTGAATCAGTCCCAATAGTGAATGAATATTCAGATATTTTTCCCGAAGATCTTCCAGGAATTTCTCTCAAAAGGGAAATAGACTTTGGTATTGATCTTCTTCTAGATACTCAACCTATCTCTATTCTACCATATAGAATAGCACTAGTAGAACTCAAAGATCTGAAGGAATAGTTGAAGGATCTGTTAGATAAGGGATTCATCAGACCCAGCATTTCGCCATAAGGCGCTCTAGTATTATTCATGCGCAAGAAAGACGGTTCTCTTAGAATGTGTATAGACTACTGTCAGCTCAATAAGGTCATGGTCAAGAACAAGTATCCTCTTCCTAGAATTGATGACTTGTTTGACGAACTTCAAGGTGTTAGTTATTTCTCTAAGATAGATCTCAGATTCGGTTATCATCGGCTCAAAGTTAGGGAATGTGACATTCCAAAATCTACTTTCCAAACTCGGTATAGTCACTTTGAATTTCTAGTCATGTCATTTGGTCTTACCAATGCCCTATCCGCTTTCATAGACTTGATAAATCATGTGTTCAAGCATTACTTGGACATGTCATTATAGTATTCATATATGATATTCTGGTCTATTCCCACAGTGAGCGTGATCATGTAGACCATCTCAGGATAGTACTTCAGACTCTTAGAGATCATCAGCTATTTGCCAAATTTAGTAAGTACAAGTTTTGGCTAAAGTTAGTAGCATTCCTTGGTCACATCATTTCTGGTGATAGAATTAGAGTAGATCCTCAAAAGACAAAAGCAGTCAGAAACTGTCCTTACCCTGTCTCTCCATTAGATATTATGAGTTTCTTAGGTTTGGTTGGCTATTATAGATGGTTTATTGAGGGATTTTCTTCTATTACATCCCCAATGTTTAAATTAACTCAGAAGAAAATCAAGTTTCAGTGGTAGAATCCTTGTGAGAAGAGTTTTCAGGAGTTGAAGACTCGACTCACCTCAGCTCCATTTTTAGCTCTTCCAGATGGTCCAGATGGGTTCATAGTATATTGTGATGCATCCATAGTAGTTTTGGGTTGTGTCCTCATGCAGCATAGTAAGGTCTTTGACTTGAAGATTTGGAGGTATTATCTCTATGGAGTTCATGTAGATGTCTTCACAGATCAGAAGAGTCTTCAGTATGTCTTTTCTCAGAAAGATCTCAATCTTTGTCAGAGAAGGTGGTTAGAGCTCTTGAAAGATTATGACATGAGTTTTATCTTTCACCAGGTAAGGCCAATATAGTGGCCAACACTCTTAGTAGACTGTCTATGGGTAGTGTTGCTAATGTGGATGCAAGTAAGAAGAAGTTAGCTCAGGAAGTATATCAGCTTTCCAGACTAGGCGTTTGCTTAGTCGATATAGATAAGGGTGATATATGGGTTCAGAGTAGTTCACAATCATCTCTTATTTTTGAGGTAAAAGAAAATCAAGATAGAGATCCCAACCTTGTCGAGTTAAAAGAGTCAATTTAGGATTAGAAAGTAGAGGTTTTATCCCAAGAAGGAGATGGTGTTTTGCGTTGTCAAGGTCATCTCTGAGTTCTAGGTATAAATGACTTAAGGCAGTGAATTCTTGAAGACACGCATGGTGCATGCTGCTCTATTCATCCATGGGCCATAAAGATGTACCGCTACTTGCAAGAAGTCTATTAGTGGAGTGGGATAAAGAGAGATATTGCAGAGTGTATGACTATGTGCTCTACATATTAGCAGGTTAAGATAGAGCATCAAAAGACTAGTGGTCCTATGCAGGAGTTCATTATTCCTACTTGGAAGTGGGAAGAAGATAACATGGGCTTCGTGATAGGTTTGCCTCGAACTCATCATTAGCATGATTCAGTCTGAGTCATTATAGATAGATTGACAAAATCAGCCCATTTCTTTCCAATCTATACCTCTTATTCAGCCGAGGATTACGCCAAACTCTATATCAGGGAGTTGGTCAGATTGTACAGTATTTTGCTATCTATTATCTTAGATAGAGGTACCCAGTTCACCTCTTCTTTCTAGAAAGCATTCCAAAAGGGTCTTGGTACCTATGTTCATCTCAATACAGCCTTCCATCCTCTGACATATGGTCAAGTAGAAAGGATCATTCAAACTCTATAAGATATGCTAAGGGCGTGTGCAATTGATTTCAAGGGTAGTTGTGATGACAACTTGCCTTTGATTGAGTTTGCATACAACAGCAGCTATAATTCCAGTATTCATATGGCTTTGTTTGAAGCTCTCTACAGTGATCTCTAATTGGTTGGTTCAAAGTTAGTGAGGCCTCAGTTGTAAGGCCTGACTTGGTATTAGATGCCTTAGAAAAAGTCCAGTTGATTAGATAAAGACTCTGGGCTGCTCAGAGCCGACAGAAGTCTTATTCAGATGTTTGTAGAAAAGATCTTGAGTTTGAGATTGGTGACTATATCTATCTAAAGATCTCTCCCATAAAAAGAGTAAAGTGTTTTGTCAAGAAAGGGAAACTTAGTCCCTGATATATCGATCCCTTCAAGATTCTCTGTCGATTCAGCAAGGTAGCTTATGACCTCAAATTGCCTTCAAATCTAGCCTCAGTTCATCCAGTCTTCCATGTCTCCTTGCTCATGAAGTGTATAGGTGACCCAGTAGTTGTAGTCCCTATTCAGAGCATCGATATTCAGAACAACCTCTCTTATGAAGAGATTACAGTCAAAATCCTAGACTATTAGACTGGTAGATTGAGGAACAAAGAAGTCCCTCTAGTTAAAGTTCTTTGGTGAAATCAGTCCATCGAGGGAGATACTTGGGAAGCAGAATAGATATTTATACCAAGTATCCTCACCTCTTCTCTACCAACTTAGATCAAGCTCAAGGTAACAGTTCTCCTTAAGCTTACTCAGTTTCATGTTCAGTGTTCATCATAGACTTAGTATCAAGTACCATTGCATATTCAGTCATGAATTCATATATCGGTTCAGTTATATAATTATACATCAAACATGTATTCTTATTGGTAGAAACTTAGTTCCTAATAACACCCAGTCATGCATTCATGAATCAGTTACACATGCATCAGATATGCATGTTCAGTATGATATGTTCAGTTATCAGTTATGTCAGTCATGAGGTCATGTTCCAGTTATTCATGTTCAGTATGTACGTTGGTTATCTACTCCCCTCATTTTTAGTCTCATTCGAGGATGAATGTTCTCAAGAGGGAGATATTGTAATACCCCATACTTTATCCTAGCTTAAAATTATCTCAAGAATATTAGAAACTTACTTTGAAAGATGAATCCACTTTTGTACATATGGTATTTTCAAGATTATAATTTTTCTTCTGTGAATAATTCAATAACCTTTACATCAATATAAAATTTTTCTAAATCCAATAACCAAGTAAGAAGTTATGACTATTTCAAGTTCACATCATAAAATAGTGCCATATTGGTCAGTGTCGCACCGCGCCACAAGATAAAATGGCAATTGTCCTTTTCAAGTGTCTCAGCGCAATTTCCTCCAGGTTGCACCAAAGTTCCAAGTCGCAAAATAAGGGGCAATGCAATGGCTCCGTATCGCGTTATCCCTCAATTTTCCAACTGTCAAAATCTAGTGACATGATGCTATAACTCCACATCACGCCAAGGGTTCAATTCGGGAAATTTCTACTGAAATTAAATGACATGTCCATGGGTTAAAAGGGTCAACTTCCCACCCCTATTTAAACCCTTTAACACGTGATTCAACAATTTTTCACTCAAAATATACTAGTTTCTCTCAAGTTTCTCTCAAGAACTAGCTAGGGTGTTCATAGAAGATTCAATTTCCAGAAAGTTTCACTATTAATCTTCACAAAATCATGAACTAAGGTATGTGTTGTGTTCATTAATGGATTCCTTCCATCCATGAAGCTTAAGAACCTTGTTTTATGGATAAATCATGGTATTTATGTTGTGGGTTATTTATAATCACGTTGTTGATGTTGATTGATTTCAAAGTTGGAATCTATGTGTTTATCATGATATTATCTTATCATGCAAGATAAAATCCTTGAATTTAGTTGCTTATGATGTGTAATTTGATGAATTCACTTATACCCTAAGTTGTGCATGCAAGGTTGTTGATAAAATGCTTGAAAAAATAGAAATCATGTTTTATAGCTCAAGACATAATCTAAATGTGATATGCTTGTCATCCTTCTATGTTTAAATGGCTTCCATGCTATCATTGTGAAATGTGTATGTTGTCGGAAAGGCCATGATATTAGAATATGAGATTATGATATAATTATCAGCATTCTCGTCCATGTTAGATAGTATGATAACTATGTACTTTGTGAAATCCACAACTTATTAAATTATGTATTATTGATGTGGGTCTTGTACTTAATAAAGTCATTCTTCATCAGTTCACTTCTATCGAGTCCTGGGGTACTTGTACCCGAAATATTAGTTGTGTGCCTAGAGCCACGTCATATTTTCATGATAATCTTAGTCAAGCTATGAATTCTTAGACTTCAAGCAGTCTTATGAATCAAGAAATCTCCATGTCACTTAGTTGTCAGATATCGGTAGTATTTCATCAGTCAACGGAATTCAATAACTCAGTCCATGTTTAGTTTAGTAAATCATGTTCAGTGTGTATTCAGATGGGAGTAGAAATTAGCACTAAGAGAACCCAAGGATGGGAACTCACCTGTTATATGAGGGTGTGATTCTAAGAAGCAATCTTTGCATTCTAGAACTATGTAGCAAGCATAGGTTAAGACATTACAGCCTGCTATATGAGGGTAGATAAGGTGGCTTCACCTGCTATATGAGGGTTCCCACTGTTCTCACTAGAGTTACCTATTATATTAGGTTCACTCTTACTAGTGGTGCGGTATTGACACTCTTCCAATCAGGGCATAGATTGGACCCTAATTCAGATATAATGTATTATTTGGGCATGTCGATTAGATGACTACCACCCACAGTCTCAAAATCAGTCTCAATAAAAGAACTCAGATAGTTCTTCAGAATTTATGACTGTCAGATAAAGTCAACTCATATACTGTAGGGAACTCAGATAGTTCCCTCAGATTCAGAACAGTCAGATACAGTCACTCATGTTATCCGTTATATTTAGATTCAGTAATCATGTTATTATAGTATTAGCGTCAGTTGTTATGTCTCATGCATGTATTCTCATGCTCATGATAGTTAGTTAGTTATTATTATTGTTTATGCATATGAACCCCATGCATTCAACCTACCTCACATACATACCAATACACTCAAAGTACTGATGCATTTACGCTATGGTGTCTTATATCATAGGTACAGAGACATGAGCTTCAGAGCAATAGTAGATTCCAGATATCCACAGATAGAGTTAGAAGTGAGTCCTCATGTTTCGAGGACATGATTAATTCCCTATTATCTTATTAATTAGTTTATTAGTTAGAGTTAGTTGGGGACATGTCCCTTCAACTCCTTACTCAGTCAGTTCAGTCAGTTAGTGGCTTTCCAGAATATTATGTTCAGATTGTTATTTCAGTTGTTTTGGGTATTTCTTACCCTATTTAGATGTTATGTTTTACTTTAGTTATGTGAACCTTATGGACTTTTATTTCATGTTTCCACATTATTTAGTATATTATGTAGTATACAGATACAGATATCAGTCATGGGTTATGAGCACCGTGTAGCATTCCGGGTACCAGATTCGGGGCATTATACACTACTTATAGTCTTGGTTACATATAAATGGAATGGTGGTTTGGTTGTTTGATAATCCTTTTAATTGGGAAATAATGGCAGGCTGGAAAAGCTATCTGTTAAGGTGTGAGTCTAATGGATGGAAACTGGAAACTCATGGTTGTTGACATAATGATTGGTCATCTTAATCGTATATGATACTTATGGGGTACACAGGAATCCCTTAAGTTACACTTGCATAAATGTGTCATGGAGAGCAAAGTATACTTGGGAATCCCCTACTCTTATAGGGTCTCTGGTTCATGTGGCTACATGCATTAGGGCCTATTCAGGGGGTCACACTGATCCATATAGCCTGTGGGTGGTTATAGGATGGTTAAGCTACATATACCATGGTTAATGGATTTAAATTAATGCTAAACCCAGTTCCCTTTCCCAACATGGTTTTATATATATATATATATATGTGCGTATGTATGGTTGTAAATGCATATAGTTGGTTTACTTGGTTTGAAAGGTTTGCATTATTTTATCCTTATTCTGAGTACTTGCTAGTGTTCACCCGCTAACCCATCTTAAGGTGGTTGTATTCCCACGCAATGCCGAAACCAGCTATTCTACTCTTCCTTCTTAATTTTTGAACCCGAGATCAGCTTAGCTGGATTGAAGTGGTGAGCTTTCATACTTTGGAAGGCTTAATGTTACATCATTGATGTCTTTTCATACTTTTATTATTTTATTGACATTATTTTTGGGAATGGTTGGGGGCATGTCCTAATAGGATACTATTTTACTTTCAATTAGAGGCTTTGTTGAACTACTATAGGTTGGATTCGGCGATGACGGTAGCAATGTCAGCCTTAGTATTGGTATTACTATTGGGGCTTATATTATTTGATAGAATTTATGATTGTTCCATCCTTTTATGTTATGTTATGGACAAGAACATGGTTATTATTTTGATTTTGGTATGGTTACTGGATGGGTGGACTTGCTTGGTTTGGTAATAGTTATGAACCTATCCTAGAGTCTGTATTGGTATATTTACGTTATCTTATTATATGTTAAAATTCCTCAAACTCTGGGTATGCATTTAGATGGTTGGGTTGGGTAATAGGGGTAGTCCCCAGTCCTGGTTAGACTTGGGATGCCCATTATAACAAGGCCCTAGTTCTGGTCGTACCAGGTTGGTATCAAAGCTTTAGGTTCATGGTCAATTGAGATTCCACAAAATTGTGTTGAGTAGAGTCTCTTTTAAGGGTATGTAACATGCCACACAGATAATGGAGAGGCTATGAGGCATTTAGGAAATATTTCTCTTCTTTGTGTTCTATTTTCAAGCTTGGGGTCTGAGCCCTGGAATCTTCTCTAATTCTATTTGTTCGCCTTTCAAATCTTGCCTCGATGATCTAAAGCTCACAGAAACTCATCTATCTCAACAAGAGACAATATTTATGGGACATATTCTACTCAGAGGATCCATACTTGGTCTAGTGGTCCAGTCTCTGATTGTTCTAGAGTTCCACCATTTGTTCAAGTCCTACTCAAGCTAATGTGACAAATGCAAAGTTTTGTCAGTCGATTCATATAAATACTTAATTAGTAGTTTCTCAGGCTAAGCGTGGTACATCTTGTGTTACCTCTTCTAAAGCCACAAGGGTTGGCCAGTTTATGAAGTTGAATTCTCTAACTTTTACTAGTGTTAAGGTAGAAGAGGACCCTTAGGGTTTTTTAGATGAAATGGAAAAGTTCTTCAGGCTCATGCAGACCATGAATGTGGAAAGGGTGAATTTTATTACCTACTAGCTAAAGGATATGGTGTACTGATGGTACGAGGAATAGGATAAGGCAAGGGATGATATTGAGAAAGTAGTCTGATATAGGTAAAAGGCAAGGTAAGAGGTTCAGGTTCTCTGACCAAGGAGGTGGTCAACAATAAAGTAGTTAGGATGGTGGTATGTGGACAAAGAAAAAGTATGGGATTTTGGTTCCTTCTCCACAACTAGTGCTCCTTACCTGAAGCAGTTGGGTGATAGGCGTCGGCAGGTTGGAAATAATTTCAGAGCAACGGGTTTTCAATTTCAGGTATGTGGGGCACAATTGTCTTCATCATATCCTTCTTGTAGGTTCTCTGGTCAATTGCATCGAGGCATTTAGGATGAAGGAAGGGATATGTGCTTTAAATTTGGTAAGCCAGGTGATATGCTTAGAGATTATCCTATTGGTAAGGTTGCTTTGTGAGAGAATAAGGTTCCTGTTTCTTTATTATCTGCTTCTGCACCAAAAGGTGCTAGTTTTGCATATGTTTCTGCTTTTGGTACCGGCACATACCAGAATTGGTAATATACTCTCACTACTCGATAGGAGTGATATTTATTATTTACTTGATATAGGGTCCACTCTCTCTTATGTGACCCCATTTATGGCTAAGTATTTTTCTTTTGATCACGGGGTTATTTCAGATACTTTTTCTATTTGTACCTCGGTAAGTGACTCTGTGGTTGCTAAAAGAGTCTATAGGGGTGTGTGGTATCTGTTTGTATTAAGAAGAACTTGGTGGATTTGTTTGAATTAGATATGGTGGATTTTAAATGTCATCTAGGATGGATTAGTTACATTCGCACCATGCATCCTTAGGTAAGGTTCTCTTTAGGTTTTCGATAGAACCAGTTATTGAGTTGGAGGGTTCTTCCCTAGATCCTAAGGGATGGTTTATATCATATCTTAGAGCTCATAGGTTGATCTCTAAAGGGTGTCTTTATTATTAAGTCCAGGTTAGAGAGTCTAACATGGAGGGTCCTTTTTTACATTTAGTTTTGATGGTGAACGAGTTTCTTTAGGTCTTTTTTGATGATAGTCCTGGTGTTCCTCCAGATAAGGAGATTGAGTATGGGATTGATTTGATTCTGGACACTTGTCCAATATCTATTCCTCCTTATAAATGACTCTAATAGAGTTAAGGGAACTCAAGGAGCAACTTAAGGATCTTTTGGATAATATCATCCTAGTGTATCTCCGTGGGGTGTACCAGTGTTATTCATGCGTTAAGATGTATGGTTCCTTTCAGATGTGGATTGACTATCGGCAGTTGAATAAGGTGACTATTAAGAACAAATATCCTCTTCCAAGGATAGATGATTTGTTTGATCAGTTGCAAGGTGCCAAATTTTTTTCTGAGATAGATCTTCTGTCTGGGTATCATTAGCTTAAGATTGTGGAGGCGGATATCCCTAAGACAACTTTTCATACTTGGTATGGGAACTTTGAGTTCTTAGTTATGTCATTTGATTTGAATAATACCGCGGCGACATTCATGGATTTGATGAATCGGGCATTCCATCAGTTTCTTAATCTTTTTATCATAGTGTTCATTGATGACATTTTAGTGCATTCTAAGAGTGAGGTGTATCATGCCAATCATCTCTATTTAGTGTTGCATACCTTAAAAGAGCAATAGTTGTATGCTAAATTCTTTACATATGAGTTCTAGTTGAATGCTTTTACTTTTTTGGGTCAAATTATTTCAAGTAAGGGGATCATGGTGGATCCACAGAAGGTGGAAGTGGTTATAAAGGGTCCTAGACCCAAGACTCCAATCGATATTCAGAGTTTCTTGGGTTCGTTTAGGTATTATATGAGTTTTATGGAAAATGTTTTGACGATATCTTCCCCATTGACTAAGTTGACTCAAATGGATGTAAAGTTCTCTTAGTCAGATGCTTTTGAAGGTATTTTCAAGAAGGTGAAGGATAAGCTAACTTCGGCTCTAGTTTTGACATTGCTTGAATGCAATAAGGTATTTGTGGTTTACTGCGATGCATCCTGGGTGCGACTTGGTTGTGTTTTTACGCAACATGGTAAGGTGATTTCCTATGCTTCTAGGTAGTTAAAAGTACATGAAGAATTATCCAACTCATGATCTGGAGCTTTAAGTGGTGGTGTTTTCTTTGAAGATCTGGTGTCTTTATTTGAATAGAGTGTACGCGAGCATTTTTTCTGATCATAAGAGTCTACAACATGTGCTTACTCAGAATGAGCTTAACCTCAGGTAGAGGAGATGGCTTAAGATTCTCAAGGACTATAATATAAGTCTTCACTACCATCCAGGTAAGGCTAATGTTTTTACTGATACTCTTATCGGGTTGCCCATGGGAAGTTTAGCTTATGCTGAAAAAGAGAAGCGGGAGTTGGTGAAGAATGTTCACCATTTGGATAATCTTGGAGTTTATCTCTTTGACTCTGAGAATGGTGGTGTGATGGTCCAGGAAGAAGTTCGATCGTCTCTTGATGCAGAGATCAAGGAGAAGAAAATGCTAGATCCTGTCTTGATGAGGATTATGGGTAATGTAGATGGACAAAATGTTATGGTATTTGAGATTTATGGCAATGGTACCTTAAGGTACCAAGGGAGGTTATGCATTTTGGACGTCGATAGGTTACAAGAAAGGGTATTAGCTGAGGTACATGAATTGCGTTATGTTGTTCATCCCAGTTCGACAAAAATATATCATGATCGTAAGGAGATGTATTGGTTGGTTGGTATGAAAAGGATGTGGATAATTTTGTTTTGAAATGTTTAGTGTGTTAACAAGTGAAAGTTGAGCACATGAGGCCTGGAGTCTTATAGCGGGAGATTGAATTACTAGAATGGAAATGGGAGGTGATCAACATTGATTTCATTATCGGTCTTCTTGAGTCTCGAAACTAATTTGATTCAGTTTGGGTCATCGTGGATAGGATGAAAAAGTCGGCTCACTTCTTCCCAGTAAGAACTAACTTTTCAGTGGAGGATTATGCGAGGTTGTATCTTCATGATATTGTAAAGATAGATGGGGTACCTATTTTGATTATCTCTTATCGTGGTACACAATTTTTATCTTAATTTTGGCGATCATTTTAGAAGGGGTTGGGTACTAAGGTTAGTCTGAGTACTACTTTTCACACGCAGAAGGATGGGTAAGAAGAAGGGCTATTCTAATGTTGGAGGATATGCTTCGTGCATATGTGATTGATTATGGTAGTACTTGGGTTGAGCATCTACCTTTGGTAGAGTTTTCTTACAACAGTAGCTATCATTGTAGTATTTGTATGGCCCCTTTTGAGTCATTGTCTAGCAGAGGTGCAGATCACGTATTGGGTGGTTTGAGCTTGGTGAGATGGATATGTTTGGCCTGGATTTATTTTATCATGCTATGGAAAAGGTTAAGGTGATTCGGGATAGGATTAAGCCTGCCCAAAGTTGCTAAAAGTCCTATGCGGATGTAAGGCGTAGGTACTTAGAGTTTGAGGTTGGGGTAGGGTGTTCCAAAAGGTATTTCCCATGAAGGGAGTAATGTTGTTTGAAAAAAAAAAAGAAAGCTTAGTCCCCAATATGTTTTTCCTTATATGGGTTCATGGAGGGTTGGTAATGTGGCATATGAATTAGAGTTTTCTTCTATTTTAAGCTCCATTCATCTGTTATTTTATGTCTCTATTTTAAAAAAGTGTTTAGGTGATCCTTCATCGATTGTTCCTATGAAAGATTTGGGTATCTCGGATTCTCTATCTTATGAAGTTATCCTAATTAAGATCTTGGATCTGCAGGTTCATCAGTTGCGGACCAAGGATGTAGCTTCGGTGAAGGTTCGTTCTATGGCAGAACCACAAGGTGAAAGAGGCTACTTGTGAAGCGAAAGAGAAAATGAAGTCCAAGTATCCAAATTTGTTTGCTACTCTGGATATTCGTGCAGAAAGTATGTGTTATTGATCACATCTTTGTTTTCTAACATGGTTAAAAGTAAGGTTAATTTCCTTGCATCTGTATTTCTAACTTTGTTAAAGGTTGAAATGGTTATGTTTAGGTGTAATTCATGCTTCTACTACTTTTCCCGTTATTCGGAATGAATAATCCTAGTGGGGGAGACTGTAACACCATGGGTTTTGATCCTTTGAAATTTCTTGAGTTTTTAACTCACTAGAAATCATACGACTAGGGGTACTAATCGTATGTTATAATACGATGTTCGAGGGTATTAGTCCTACCAAAAATAGTATGGTAGGGATAGGTTTCTATCTAAGGTACGAGTGGACAACATACAGGTCGTATGTTAGGATACAGGTCGTATGGAGATAACTCATATGTTAATCAATGTTCCTTGATCACATTTTGTCTAAGGTACGGGCTCTAGGGTACTTTTCATACCTTAGGGTACGATTTGGTATTGCATGGTTGTATGTTGACTAGTGTGGGGGTCTAAGGTGAGGCTTAGGGTATGAATATGGGTACCACTCGTACCCTAGGGTATGGATGGAGGGGGTAGCCATACCCTTTTATGGACATTTAGTACAGTTTAAGTTGAGGGTAATCTGGACATTTTCCCTTCATTTAATCTTTTTTCGATCAATCAAACAATCTAAACTCTCTTAAAATCTTTAAAGGCTCTTAGGTTAAGCAAAAGCTAGGGTTTCCTTCAAGGTGGTCAATAGAGGCTCATAGGAGTGATTTCTTCTCATATTCTTCTTAATCTAAGGCAAGATACTTCTCCCTCATTGTTAGTTCCAATTAAAGGCATGTTTTATGAATTGTTTTCATGGCATAATTGTTGTATGGTTTTGAGTTTTCAAATATATGTTTGGAATTTTTGTAATATTTGCTTGGTTATGGTTTTCCAATGTTTTAATTATGGATTTACATGTTTTAATAGTGGTCTGGACATTTGGTTGCATGGAATGGGTAATTGGTACTTGGTTTTGGTTTTGGAAACACTATGCCCCCAATGTATTTGATAAAATGCCTATGAGAATACTTTTACTATATTGTTGGACTTTTAATGGAATTATTGTTCGATTTGACTTGGTAATGGAATCCTAAATGGTATAAATAGTTTAAACGGTTAATTGGTAAGGTATTGGTGGTTATAGTTGGTCTAATAGAAAGCCTTGTGGGGTACAAGGGAATCCCTCAAGCAAACTTAATAACAAACATCTTGTGGGGTACATGGGATTCCCCCAAGTCAACTTAATAATGTAATCTATGTGTACATGAGAATCCCTTTTTTCTTAAAAAGGATGGCTAAGGACATTGCTTGCAAGCTATAGTCGTTATGATGATGCCACTATTTATAGACTTGGTTACTAATAAATGGAATCGTGGTTTGGTTGTGTAGTAATGGTTTTAATTGGGCAATAATGGTTAGGTGTGATAGCTAACCGTGAAGGTGTGAGTCAAATAGATGGACACTGGAAACTCATGCTTGCCTACATGAGGATTGGTTATGATAACCGTATATGATATTTATGCGGTACACGGGAATCCCCTAATTTACACTTCTATATATGTATCATAGAGAGCGAAGGGTACTTGGGAATCCCCTACACCTATGGTATCTCTGATTCGTGTGGCTATAAGCATCAGGGCTCATTCATGGGGTTACACTTGACCATATAGCCCGAGGGTGGGTCTAGGACGGTTAAGCTACACATACCCAGGTTAATGGTTTAAAATGCATGCTAAACTAGGTTCCATTTCCTAGCATGGTTATATATATATGTATTTATGGTTGTGAATTCACATAGTTGGTTTACTTAGTTTTAAAGGTTGGCATTATATTATCCTTATATTAAGTACTTTATAGCGTTCACCCGCTAACCCATCTTTGGGTGGCTGTATCCCCATACAATGCAAGAAGCGGCCATTCTACTCCTCCAGCTTAGTGCTCGGACATGAGATCAGCTTGTTTGGATTGAAGTGGTGACCTTCCATACTCTGAAAGGCTCTATTTCATATCATAGATGTCTTTTCATACTTTAGTCATTTTATAGACATTAATTTTGGCTATGGTTGGGGGCATGTCCCAACCGAATATTGTTTTACTTTTGGTCAGGGGCTTTGTGGAACTACTACGTGTTGGAATGGGCAGTATTGGTAGTGGAGTCAGTTTTAGTATTGGCATTGGTATTGCAATGATACCTTTTGACTGAATTTTTGATTGTTCCATCATTTTATGTTATGTTACAGACAGGAACTTGGTTTTTGGTTTTGTTTTTGTATGGTTATTGGTTGGGTACTGAATGGGTGGACTTGCTTGGGTTGGTCATGGTTATGGACCTATCCCTGAGTCTGGATTGGTACATTTACGCTATCTTGTTATACGTTCGAAATTCCTTCGACTCAGGGCATGCATTTGGATGGATGGGCTGGGTAATGGGGGTGGTCCCCAATCTTGTTTAGACTTGGGATGCCCATTACGACAAGACCCCGATTCGGGTCGTGTCAGGGGAACAATAATGGGTATTTGGCCTTCATATAATCCCCAACTTTCCATGTAGCTTATTGCACCTTTTGATTTATCCAAAGGATTTTCACCGAACCTACATTCGTTGACCTCAATCTACGAACTTGCCTATCAAATATCTCAATCAGTACCTCCTCATAAGTCAAGTAATTTGTAACACCGACATCCTTAACTGGCACTATAAAGGAAGGATCACCCACATAACTTTTTGGTATAGATACATGGAAAATAGGGTGAAAAGAAGGAAAACTTGTTGGTAAC
The DNA here is from genome assembly GCF_002878395.1 of Capsicum annuum. Classification (NCBI taxonomy): domain Eukaryota; kingdom Viridiplantae; phylum Streptophyta; class Magnoliopsida; order Solanales; family Solanaceae; genus Capsicum; species Capsicum annuum. The sequence continues at coordinate 91,866,900 of NC_061118.1, read as the reverse complement.
TCTAACTCATATGCGACATTCCCAAGTCTCCTGACAATCTTGTATGGACCAGCATACCGGGGGTTGAGCTTACCCTTCATCCCAAACCTCATTACCCCTTTTATAGGACACACCTACAAGAATTCCCCATCACTTACTTCAAATTCCAAATCCCTTCGCCTCATATCTATGTAAGGCACCTGAAAACTCATCCCACACTACATATTCAGCATCATCACTACTCATTACTTCATATTTCTCATACCACTAATAAGCTACATCTTTTAAGTGATATACAACAAAATTAACACCTTCTAAATCAATAGCATTAATCACCCTAAAAATCTTCTTCATCTCATCGAAGAACCCTTGAGGATCTTTCTCAACTTTAAAGCCTATAAATATTAGGGGATTTAACCTCATAAACTGGACAACCCAAGTAAACTCAGATAAATGAGCAATAGAACCAATACGATCAGACTGACAAGACTTGAGGCTACCAACTGAGTTTTCATATGAATATACTAACGGAACTCCATATTAGAGATATCTCCTTGAGTTGTCTGGTCATGATTATCAACGGCCCAAAAAACTCGAGGAGGATAAATAGTGATCAATTAAACTCCACATGGGGGCACCGTCAGGAGTAGGGGCGTTAGACCATGTCTGCACTCCATAAATAGGGATAGTTCCCTCCACATTTTCCATAGGTAGGACAGTGGGTCTAGTAGAGTTTCTACGAATATCAGATCATTGAGGAGGCATGATCTGAAATGCGAGTAAGAATGGAGTTAAAGAAGTTTCAAGAAAACTAGACTCTATAACCCAAAATAGAAAATAAGAAAGGGAAACATTCCTAAATGCCATGTAGCCTCCTCCTTATAAGTGTGGCATGCTACATACCCATAAAAAGGAGTCTACTCGTCATGGCTCTATGGAAACCCAAAGACCCTGAACGATGCTCTGATACCAAGCTTATCATGACCCAAACTAAGGACTAGTCGTGATGGGTATGTCAACCCCATCGTGAGCAGAAGATCACCCTCTTAGCCTAACATCCAAAACACAATAAAATAATACAGCAAAAGCCAACCAAATTGTAATAAAAAGATGAATAGATAACTAAAATGAAAACAAAGAGTCAAAACAACAACCAACCCACACTTGACAAAAATGGCCTCTAAAATTAGAATAACAAATGAGTCGGGACATGCCCTCGACTATGGTTGGAAAGGAAATTCAAAATAATAGAACAATAATAAAACTAGTAAAATGACCAGGCCTTTCAAAGGATGAAATATCACCACTTCACAGCAAATCCATAGGAGTACTAAGCCACCTAACACTGCACATGAGCAACAGAATACCCTTTGTACTTTATATCATGGAATGATGTAACGTCTAGGGACTGTTAGTCTAATGCACACTTTCATGTAACTCAAGAAAAATGTTAAAATAATGCCAATGCCATAAACCAGTCAAAACCATGTGCATAATAATTATATATACATATAAAGGATGGCGGGATAGGGACAAAAGTTATGTATAACAATTAACCTGAAGTATGTAGCTCGCTCTATCCTAAAGGCACCCACGGGCTCTAGAGGTCCAGCTTCCCATCTTGAAAGATCCCTAGTGCGTGTTAACCACACAAACAAAGGAATCCAAAGGAATGGATAATCACATCAAGTCTCTAGCCATTCTGAAATATAATGTATGAACAAAGAACATGGTCATATAGACTCCTATGCTGATATAATGTGTGAACCAAACACATAGTCATATAGAACCCCACGCTGGTAAAATAATACATTAAGACATTTACCACTTGGTACTGTCATACCAATTATGCTTGCAAGTCAATTCAATTATACCAAAGCAAAACCATTTAACCAAATTGACTCCCAAGTTTCATTTAAAATCTAGTCCATGGCTACCAAGGCCTATTTAAATCTGTTTTAACCAATTATCCATTAATGCAATGCAATGGGTTCATGAATAAGTTGAAGTATGCAATTATCCATGTTCAAAAACCAAAATTACAAAGTGGGTTGGAGTTAATGCTATTACCAATCCAAAATTTATCAATTTGGGGAAACCCATGTTCCCCATTCCAGTTCCCATAACAATTCACCCAATCAGTCCAAAAACCATAAATTTAAAGCATAAATCATCAATTAAATCATGAGAAAAGTAGTTAAAGTGATACCAATCAAAACCCCTCAAACCAATTTCAAATCCATTAATTTAAAACATATATATAATGATTAAATAAGTGTCACTATGTAAAATTAAAGCTTACGAATAAGATACATGCCTAAAATACATATAGAGTTAAAAATAATTCAAAGTTTGGTGCTCAGATAATGAATTTACTATAAAACCATTGAATGTTCTTGGCTTTTGAGTTTGAGAGAGAAAAAAATGATTTGATCTTTGAAAACTGAAGAGAATGGGGTTACATTATGTTCAAAGGTCGTACAAGGGATAAGAAGACAAAAATCCCTTTATCCAAAGTGAATAAAACAAAAATCAGATGAAATTAAATCATTAGTGTTGCATGCTGTTATCGCGAAGGCTAGCCTCCATTCCACACCAATGTTGTGGAGGCCAACCTCTGTGGCACACCAATATCACAAACCCTCACTACCTCGAGGTTCCCAAATTACCTCGAACCCCTTCCAAAAATTTTGAAACATTCTTAAATTACCGTTTTAACATCCCTAAACACAATTCAAGACAAAAATTGACATTACAAATATGGGAGGTTAAAAATAAAATCATTGATATTTTGAGGGGTCTTATAATTTTGGTCTTTTGGCCACATTAAATCTGCACCACGGTTGTTAAGTGTTTCCTAAAATATATTAGGGTACGCTTTTGAAATGTAGCCTCAATTTTTAGCATCTAGCCACATTAATATTGGCAACACTTTTAAAACGTGGTTTATAATGATATAGGCCAAACTTTATAAATAATGCCACATCAGTATATAGTTGGTAATGCTTCTTTACATATATTATTACACTTTTAAGCAAGTTATTTTCATAATTCTATGTACAAAACTTCAAAATTATGGCCTAAACTTTTCATTAAAATACTTAACTCTCCCTCCAAAAAATATTTAGGTTTTCTCTCTAATTTCTAATTGGTCTAAAGGAAAAAAGAAAATAAATATCCTATCAAATAGGAAGAATACATATATAGACCCCTCAACTATTCAAAGTTTTCTATATAGGCACCTAAATTAGGCCACGTACCTATTAAACCATTTACTCCTTCACAAAATATTTTAATTAAGCACAATTGCTAATATGATGCTGATGCGGCATAGTGCGCGCGCTACACTCAATTTAGGAGAGTGAAAAGAAGTCTCAAACGATGTAATATCGAATGATATCATTATAACTACAATAATATAACTACAACAATTTAGGAGCATGAAAAAAAGTTTCAAACGATATCAATATAACTACAACAATAAAATATAATCAGTAGTTCTATCTGAAAATCACAATCATTATCAAATATAGAGTCAATTAATGACCGATATAAAGGAAAGACAACATCTATAATTAGATAACTAGTTATTTTGCCAGAGATGGAAAAAGATTTCTCTGATAGATCTATCCAATATACAGGCCTTTAATCAATCATCGTGCTATTGAATTTCAAATAGCAAAAAAGAAAAAAAAATTAGAGCTAAGTGAAAGAAGTGCTTCAATGATGGGTAAAAAAGAAAAAAATTAGAGATAAGTGAAAGACGAAGTAGATACTATTTTTATTTTTTTACTTTTCTATGCTCAAAGATGGAGAAAATGACATTTTAAAGGGAAGAAGGGGGGATTGGGTAGGTTGCAGTGGTGGGGTGGGGGTGTACTAATGATTTTTTAAAAAAATTAGATTTAATTATATTAGAAAATTAATTTTATGGTTATTTTAAATTAAAATATCACGTGTCGTTATTTAATTTTTCACTTTATCATATCATTAGCATGTGTATTACACGCATTTTACATTGTTTGCCATATCGACAGATAGTCAAAAGACATCGATGGGCTAGGGCAAGTCAAGACTCACGAGGCAACTAATAATCATATTTAGGGAAACCTAAAATTAACTAGCTTTTTTGAATTTAAAATTACTCATTTGCCCTGGGTATATCTTGTTGTTTTTATTTGTTGGATTATAACATGATATGTAATAATTCTCCACCCTCTTCATTGGTCTATAGATTGCAAGTTTTGTGAGTATTTTTCAATAATAAGTTTTAGGCTCTTTTAAAAACCTTTATTGTGATATGTCTTTTCTTACTTTGTGTACTGAAATATGACAGGAGATTTCTTTTGCAATTTACTTAGCTTTGGCTTGCCATTTTCACATCAAAATAGATGTTCTGATTGGAATAAACTTAATGTTTATAACTTCAATCTGAAGTCCTATCTGTAACATATTAACACATATCTATCCTAGTATCATAACAAATGAGAATTTCAAATATTTGTCTGTAACTCCAAACTTCCCCATTGATACAATTTTCCCATGCTCATGCATATTTGCTTCGCTTAACTATTTTATTAATGAAGAGGAAAAGACAAGTTGCAGTGCAAGTTGACACTACATAGAGCATTTTCTAGTTTGTTTAACCCTATATGTCCACAAACATGTAATTATTGGATTTAGAGATACCAACTTGTCTTCTAATTCTATTGACCATCAATGATCATCTAATAGCTATAAATCAATGCAAAGGCAATCGCTTTTTGAAGAACTACTTCAAAAGAATCTTGGGCTCCTAACTTGTTTGAAGTACATTACCCTGTGCATCAATACATTAACAAATATGAATAAGTAAAACGATGTGTTGAGAAACTTAATGGAGATATTTCATCAACTTATCAAGTTTTAAAACTAACTGTGGGATGAGTTTATATTCAGTATCTACTATAGATATTGATGTTTACTTGATATCTTCCCTTGTTTTTTTTATTTTAACCGTACTTTATACTTATGCTACTTAATTAAAGGTGTTAAAAGGGGGAACGGTAGATTTTAAATCACATTAAGGAAAGTTGTCTTGAAAGATGTAGAATCTATTCGGATCAATGCAAACTTGGCTGCAAATAGCACAAGGGGAAGAAAATAATCTATAAGATGATACGTACTAGTTGGAATTAAGTTTTAGACATGGTTGTACATTTATTATAGGTCTAGTGTCTTCTTAGAGTCTTTTGGTTTTTCCAAAATCTTATTTTTTAGTAGCAAAAATAGAGAAACAAATTTTAATATAATATTAGATTAAGACGAAATGAAGAGATAGAGCCCAACTTGCTTAAGTTTAAGGCATATGTTTGATATCTTTCTAACCATTTTCTTTTAATGCTCCCTAAAAAACAACCATTTAATTTTTGGTTCATTTTTTGGTTTCATATCTTACATCTTTTTTACTGTACTTAGGAGCTTATATGTTGAATTCTTGCATTGATTCTTAGATTCTGAGGATCAATATATAGTTGACAATATCTTCTCCAAACAAAAGAAGAGATGTTATGAAATTGTATGAACATCAAAGATAGGATTTTCTTGCTTTCATTGATGTGTTTTTGTAGATTAAAGACAGGATTTTCTTGTTGTTATTGATATGTTTTTGTACATGTGAACATTGAAGTTTTTGATTACTTTCATGAGGTTTCATTATGTCATTTTCATTTCATAGGATGATGAACTAAAAATGTCATTTTCATTTCAAAGTAAACTAGGAGGTTTAAAGCTATATAGATACAAGTCATTCTTTTTGGAATGAACTATATTGAAACTGATGCAATATAAACTTGGTTGTACAAGAATGTGTTCTATCTGTTTAGTTCTCTAGTATGGAGAATCATAGTTGTTGTTGTTACATTATATGGTGGTTAAAATATTTGCATCTTACTTGATACTATTTTCTTACAATGGTTGACAATATTCGTGTGACTCGTTATCATACTATTTTCTTAAAGTAGTTGCCAATATTCTTGTGACTTATTATCTTAACAGGAAGAGACATCATGATTTCTTAGCTTAAATAGAGTCGTATCTTGATAGGTGTGATTTTTTATTATTTCCTTAAGAGATATAGAAATTCTATTTTCTTCGTAGATTTAAGCGTATATTGAGAATGTAGTTTAGAAGTTGACTTGACCAAGAAGCTAACAACCCCTTTAGAAAATATTCATGAACTAGAAGTCAAAAATACTTGAGTATATAGTAACATTAAATAAATTTCCTTCTGCATGTTTTAGGTTTAGTAGCCGTTTCTACTACTATTGTTTAAAAGTAAATTGATTTTCAGGCTTGTTTTACGTCATCAAAAAAATGTTGGCCACCACTAATATGACGGGAGTAGGAGAAGTGGGGCAAAGTGGCCAAGGTTGCAACTAAAGGCAGTGTATGTCTTCATAACCTAAAATTTGTTCATTGTTTGAAACTCTATTCATACTATTTATTTGGTACCCTCGCCTCTCACTGATAAGATAGAGAAATATGCTTTACTAGATTATAATTTTGAAATTTTTGATCTCATAAGACGTGGTGTTATGGAATTAAAACACCCTTAAGGGTATCCTCCTCTTATGAGCAAGAAATTCCATTAGAATTATTTGAACACTCAATCTGGATGCCTCTTTTTGGAGGCCCTCTCAGGGAATAAAGAGATAGGGAGTAAGGGGGTCCTGGTTTTTTGAAGTATTCTTAGTGCCTATTTTGGTTTTCCAAATTACTGATGTCTTGTTTCCTTTCTGTACTTGTCTTCTTTAGTGTGCTCTTATGTATTCTTTCTTTTTCTTTCTTGTTTCCAATTTCATTAATTTATTTGCTTGTTGAATGTTTTTTCATGCAGATGGTAGATCTTTCATGGTTGTTAGTCCACTTCCTAATATGTCCAATTGATGATCAAAGTATAATTACTTTTGGATATTTAATTCTTGAGGATCCTCATTCTTTTCCATTTGCTGAGAGGTTTTTCTTCTTAAACTCATAATTTTTTTTCTTTCCTATGGTTTGTTACTCGTTAACTCAAGTTATGTTTTCAAGAAGTCATCAAGAAGATGGATTTGTGGTATGATTTAACATGATATATTTTTTAATCACTTGTATCTCTTTTGTTTGATTCTTTTTATATTTTAGTGAAACCGATAATGTTCATCTATTATGATATATGTTGAAGTGTGTGACCACAATAAAAGCTTAATTTGTCAGTTATACAAAAAAAAATTTATAGTCAACTATGTTGTTGACATTCCAAAATGACGTTTAGGTTCTAAGAAGTTTTATATTAATGAGGTCAGATTTCATTCTACCTAATATGCTATATGTCTCTCCAGACCTCCGCTATCAAGTTATAAGTAGGGACATCTTCTAGTTTTTTAATTACAGCAAGAAAAGTAATAAATCTATTTGTAGGTGGGTAGCTCTTCCTCCTATGTATGGGGAAACTTCTGCTGGCAGTTCAAGTCCTCTCGTGCAATGAGTTACCAGCAATCTCCAAGCTCGTATTATGGTTATGGAAGTACTAAATATGCAATTTTTCATTTTCAGTAGACTTCAAGTTCACATTATCATAGCACTTGCCGAATCGACACTACATCTTTTCCTAGCTCTTCTGACACTGCTCCTAGTTCTACATATGACAATCAAGTAAACCATATGACAATCAAGTAAACCATAAACCTTACATTTTCTTTATACTATTGTATTTTAGTTTCTTTTAATATTTTGTTTCTAGCATTACAAATAAACTACACTAGTTGCCAGAAATGATTATTTTCTATCATTATTCAGGTATTTCCCATTTGCCGTAGCAACCCAAAAGACATGGCCTTCGACTGTAGGCATCATGTATGTGCTTTCTTCTTCTTCCATTCAGTGAAAAGCAAGCCAGTTTTTTGGTTGAAACCAAACCTTTAGTGTGACTTAATAATTTTTTGTTCTTGATGTATACATGTTTGAGTGCAGGAGAGTGCTTGAGAATTGCCTAATATGTCAAATTTCAACTTAAATTTAAATAATACTTTATTAACTGGCTTGTTTTTTCCTAATTCATTTTGCTGCACCAGCCTCTATCATTTGTTTCGATCAATTTGGATGTTAAACTTAGTGGTAAATCTGTTTTGTAAAAAAATTTTTGGATGTTACATTGGCATGATGCTGATGAGATTTTATTTTGTAAATATTTGACTTTTGTTTGTTTTTTTACTCTTATATTTTACTTCCAACGATAGAAGCTTAAGATCCCGTAATACCAGGAGATTTTGTTGCAAATCAATTATTTATTACTGCATGCAGTTTGTTTTAAGAGTCTTAGGCTGCTACGTGGACCTATCGTATATAGTGTTCTTTTATCATGTTATAGATGGTAACTTATTTTATAGATGTTTCATTTTCAGAGTTTAGGACTGGACTTCTGAGTTAATACTATGGTGGGAGATGAAATGTCAACAAGTATTAAAATGGTGGCCATATATCGATTCAATCAATTGATGTTGATGATGAAATCTTTTGGAATAATTACCATATTGAATTTATATATGATTTTGTGGAATTCACTGCTAGTATACGACATGAAATACTACTTTATTACTACGGGTACTAAGATGTCACTTTATCAAAACTTATTGAAAATATATATTTTTTAGTTATTAATTAATTAATTAGGAAATTTTGTGTTTGCGATCATCTTTGTGTAATGTGTGATAATAGGGATGACATAAATTATGTGGATCATTAATAGAAAATTGTGAGATGTTCATTATTAAAGGCTACACTTGATAAATGTTGCTTTAGACGAGGTAACAAATGCCACGTTTTGAAAGTATGGCCTATAAGCTTTAGGTTATGTAAAGTGTTTTCATATGAGTTGATATAAGTGTGGCCTTCATACTATATTTGACACGACACGGTCCCGGTCCTTGTCGTAATGGGCATCTCAAGTCCAATCAGGACCAGGGACCACCCCCGGATACCCATCCTAACCACCTATATCTAGCCTTAGGTGGGCTGAATTTTGAACCTATAACAAGATAGCATTATTGTTCCCATTATGACTTTGGGATAAGGTCACAACTATGACCGACAAAATCGAGTCCAAACGTACCACACCAACCACCCAACCATACCAAATCAAACTATATGCCATAAACCAGTGAGAATACCAAAATATAATATGATTAGTCACCAAATGTAATATAATGGAACAACGAACAATATCGTCCAAGGGTGTAAGCCCCAACACTAATATTGATTCCAAGGAAAAACCAATTTTGATCCTGCCTATACCAACCCCCAGAAGTACCACAAAGCCTCTATCTAAGAGAGTAAACAAATCTAATTAGGACATGCCCCCAACCATGGCCAAAACCAATATCTAAAGTAAAAGAAAAGTGTCCAACGAAATCCATAGCATAAAATGATGCCTCCTAATAGGATGGAAGCTCACCAGTTCAGTACAAATGCTGATACTGAATCCGCGTGCTAAACAGGAGGATTAGAATGTCGTTCCTACATAGCGTTGGTATACAACCGCTAGTAAACGAGGTTAGCGATTGATCGCTAGCATGAATCTCAGGATAAGGATAAAATAATGCCAGTTATAAAACCAAGTAAAACCATCCATAATGCATTCAACCATACATATATAAGTGCTAGGAAGGGGAACAGGATTAAGCATGTATTGAAAACCTTTACTAGGGCTTTGTAGCTTTGTTGTCCTCACCATCCACAGGCCATATGGGTTCATACCCTCCTGCTGAAAGGGTCCCAGTGCATATAGCCACATGACTAGGCAATATCCCATGGGATGGCTAATACATCCCCCAATATAAAATGGGAAACATACAAACAGTCATCAAGACCCCTTATATCAGAAAATATAAGTTTTCAGTTTGCCCCTCTCTCGGGGACTGCCACATTCCACAACTTAGCTACATACCCCACCATTAATGCCTAATTAAAACCAGTTTTCAAATAACCAAACCATTATCCATTTATTAACAAAGGACAATATTAGTTGTATCATCATACCACCCCTTACTTGCAAGTAATATCCATAGCCAAACCATTTAGGTTAAAGGGACCTTAGGTTCCCTTCCAATTACCATATTAATTCCACTTGGAAGACTTCCATATTATCCACAAGCATACCTATTTAGATTTTAGCCTTTTCAAACCATTTAAACCATGTATAAATCCTTTATCAAGTTTAAAACATGCAAAAGTTCCATTAAAATAAGTCAATGCAATGCACATATATTTATAAGCATTTTATCAAACACCTTGGGAGCAAAATATAACAAAAACCAATTTCAAAGACCATTAAACCATTACCATGCAACCTAATTGTCCAAATCCACCATTTAGGCATTTAAAAGCATAAGTAAAACCTTTGGAAACCATAACCAAGCATTCAATATCAAAACCCCTAAATAATAGTTGAAAATCATTATCATAAAAAAGTAAAATCATGAAATCAATCATATAAACCATGCCTTTAGTTGAAATTACAATGAGAGAAGAGAATTATATATTGGACCAAAGAATTAATGGAAAGAAATCTCCAAAGCCAGCCTCAAAGAAATCCTCAAGATGAAACCCTAGCCTTCTTGCCCTAAAAGATCTTGACAGAATTATGGAATGTTTTGGAATTGTTTCTAAGTGTTGATGAATAGAATAATAGGGTAAATAGCCTCCAAAGTGTATTAGAAGTTTGGGGTCTTTACTAGGATAAGTAGGGAAATGTTTGGAATAGCCCCACTTTAATCTCGTAAAAACCCATCGTAGGGATACAACTGACCCATACGAGTCGTACCCTTCTATACGATTGGTACCCACCACTCATATCACAACCTCAACCCTTGTATCAAACATTGTCCAGTATACGACTTATCAAACCAACTCGTAACCATAACATACAATCTGTATCCATAATCCGTATCCCAGGTGGAATGAAATACCAAGAGGATGAAGCACTGGACACCATACAAGTCCTTGATATAACTCGTACCAAGTAATATGACTCATACCCCTAAATCGTACCCATTCCTATGACCAAAACCATCCCACCCACTAACACTGGTCAGCATACGATAGAACCATACCACTCGTACCCGAGCTTATGGCTCGTACCCATGATTCATATTGGGTTGGGAGAATGAAATTCCAAGAAATTTTCTTAGTGTCAAACCAAGGATGTTTTAGTCTCCCCCACTAGGAACATTCGTCCCCGAATGACTGATGAGGTAGGGGTAACCACACACAGAGTCATTTGCATTATCAAACATACCTTTAATTAAGTTTGAAAACAAAAAGGCAAAGATGTAAATCATTCCTTTAACAAACTCAAAAAATAAAGATATGTTGAAAACACATACCTTCCGTATGAATCTTAGGAGAAGAAAACAAATGCGGATACTTGGACTTCATGTCCTCTTTCGCTTCCCAAGTAGCTTCTACCACCTTATGATTCTGCCATAGAACCTTAACCAAAGCCACATCCTTGGCCCATAATAAACAAACTTCCCTAACTAATATCTCAATATGGACCTCTTCATAAGATAGAGAATCCAAAATACCCAATCCATCCAAAGGAATAACTCAAGAATGATCACCAAGACACTTCCTCAACATAGAAACATGAAAGACCAGATGAACCAAAATTAAGCTTGATGGAAACTCTAACTCATAACCTATATTGCCAACTCTCCACAGAATCACATAAGGACCAATGAACTGAGGACTGAGTTTCCCTTTTTTGCCAAACCGCACCACTTCCTTCATGGAATACAACTTAAGGAACATCCTATCCTTGACCTCAAACTCTAAGCCTCTATACCTAATATCTACATAATCCTTTTGGCGACTTTAGGTAGCCTTAAGTCTATCCCTAATCACCTTGACCTTCTCCACCGCTTGATAGACCAAATCTGAACCAAACATGTCCACCTCTCTAATGTCAAACAACCCAACAAGAGATATACGCCTTCTACCATACAACGCCTCGAAAAGAGCCATACTAATACTTGAATGATATCTATTGTTGTAAGAAAACTCCACCAAAGGTAGATGCTCAACCCAATCGCCACCATAGTCAATCACACAGGCCCAAAGTATATTCTCTAATGTCTGAATAGTTCTCTCCTATGGATGAAAACCAGTACTCAAAGTTACCTTAGTCCCTAAACCTTTTTGGAAAGACCGCCAAAAATGAGATGTAAACTGCATACCAAGATAAAAGATAATCGAAACAGGCATCCCGTGCAGCTTCACAATCTCTTAAAGATATAACCTCATAGAATCCTCCGCTGAAAAGGTAGTCTGCACTAGCAAGAAATGTTCAGACTTGGTCATCCTATCCAGGATGACCCAAATTGAATCATACTAATTTCGAGACCAAGAAAGACTAGTAATAGAGTCTATATTGATCATTTCTCACTTTCATTTGGCAAATCAATTTCTTGATACAACCCTCCTGGCCTCATATGCTCAACCTTAACCTATTGACACACTATACAATTAGCTACGAAATCAGCCACATCCCTTTTCATGCCATTCTACCAGATCTTCTTGAGATTATGATACATCTTAGTCAAGCCGGGATGAACAACATATCATGACTTATACGCCTCAGCTAAAACCCTTTGCCATAGCCCATTGATATTAGGAACACACAACCTCCCTTGTTATCATAAAGTAACATTACCATTCATCTTAACCACCACTACCTTTTTCCTACCATCATCATCCTTGATTCTCATTAAGATAGGATCCAGCACTTGTTTTTCCTTAATATCTATACCAAAAGATGATTAAACCACTTCTTGCGCCATCACACCACCATCCTTAAAGTCTAAGAGATGAACTCCAAGATTAGCAAAGCGGTGAATATCCTTTACTAATTCTTTCTTGCCTTTCTCCACATGAGCCAAACTCCCCATGGATAACCTACTAAGAGCATCAACAACCACATTATCCTTACCTGGTGGTAGTGAAGATTCATGTCATAATCCTTGAAAATATCAAGCTACCTCCTCTACCTAAGATTAAGCTTTTTCTAAGTGAACATGTGTTGAAGACTCTTGTGATAAAAAAAGATATCCACGTGAACAACTTACAAATAACGGCCCTATATTTTCAAAGCAAACACAACCGCCAATAACTCCAAATCATGAGTAGGACAATTTCTCTCATGTACCTTTAAATACCTAGAAGCATTGGCAATCACCTTCCCTTGCTACATCAAAACACAATCAAGTCCTACTTTGAGATACATTACAATAAACCACAAACCCATCATTACCTTCCGGCAAAGTTAGGATTAAAACCAAAGTCAACTTATCCTTCAACTTCTCAAGATTCCATTCACATGCATTCGAGAAAGAAAACTTAACCTCATTCTCAGTCAACTTAGTCAAAGGAGTTGTTATCGAAGAAAAGCTTTGTACAACCTGCCTATAATACCCGACTAAACCCAAGAAGCTTCGAATATCGAATAGAGTCATGGGCCTAGGCCTAGAAATAATATGGCCTAAGAAAGTAACAATATTCAACCAAAACTCACACCTAGAGAACTTGGCATACAACTATTGCTCTCTTAAGGTCCGCAATACCACACAGAGGTGATTAGTGTGATCTACCTCACTCTTCAAATAAACCAGAATGTCATCAATAAACACAATAATGAATAGATCCTAATACTGCCTAAACACCCTATTCATTAAGTCCATAAATGCTGACGCAGTGCTAGTCAATCCAAATGACATCCCCAAGAACTCCAAATGCCCATACTGAGTATGAAAAGTCATCTTAGGGATATCCACCTCTCTAATATTAAGTTGATGGTACCCAAACATAAGATCTATCTTAGAAAAAAAGTTGGCACCTTGCAACTAATCCAACAGATCATCTATCCTCGGGAGATGATACTTGTTCTTGATTGTTACCTTGTTCAACTGTCTGTAGTCCATGCACATCCGAAGGGAACCATCCTTCTTGTGCACAAACAACACTGATGCACCCCATGGAGAAATACTAGGATGAATAAACCCCTTATCTAGAAGATCCTTAAGTTGCTCCTTGAGTTTTCTCAACTCAGCTGGAGCTATTCTATACGGAGGAATAGATATTGGATGAGTGTTTGGAAGAAAGTCAATACCAAACTCTATTTCCCTATATGGAGAAACACCAAGAAGATCATTCAAAAATACCTCTAGAAACTTATTAACCATGGGGACCGAAGACAAGGAAGAACCTTCAATGTTAGTATCTTTAACCTGGTCTAAGTGATAAAGACAACCTTTAGAGATTAACCTTTGAACTCTAAGATAAGAGAGGTAAGAAACTACTTTCTCATTCTTTAATAAGTTCACCAGGGAACTTAAAGATAACCCTGCGAGTTTGCCAATCTACAGACGTATAATAAGAATGCAACCAATTCATACCCAGAATTACATCAAAATCTATCATATCTAACTCAAATAGATTCGCCAAGGTTTGCTTGCTACCAACAGATACCACACCTCCTATAGACTCTTCTAGCAACAACCGAGTCACCTACTAGGGTAGAAAAAACTAGATATGAGATAAATTTTGGATTAAAATCAAAAGACACAGCTACATATGGAGTTATATAAGAAAGATTGGACCCCAAATCAAGGAAATAATATATGTCATGAGAGAAAAATTGTATCATACCAGTAACGATATCAGGTGTTGCCTCAGTTTCCTGTTAGGACGCCAAAGCATACAACCTGTTTCGACCAACACTAGAACCAGGAGTTGTAACAGAAGTAGATGCTAGCCCACTAGGTATCAGAATAGAAGAAGAAGCCACATGAATCTTATTCGTCCCCACAGCAAACTTATTGATCAAAAAATCCATGAGCCGATAGCCTACCTTGCCACACTTAAAGAATTTGTCCTTTTCTTCCTCGCTATAGCCCCGATAAGGATGACAACAGAATAGACAAAGAGGATACAAAGAAATTGACTGACCTTCACTTTCCTGAGATTGGGCAACCTGTACCTGAGAATTGTCACCACATTGATGTCACCTATCTCCCAACTGGTAAGGAGCACTAGCAGAAAAAAGTCAAAAATCCCTCACTTCTTTTCTGCCACTTGCCATAATTTCTACCACTATGAGAATGAGCACCTCCTTGATAAAAAAAACCCGCTCCTCTTTCTCTGCCTATCCCTAAACTTTGCCTGCTTGCTCTTCTCATCCTCAACCCACTATATATAAACAGTTAACCTCGAGATATCCATATCTTTAATCAGCAAGGTAGTCTTTTTCTCCAGAATCAAATCTTTATTCAACCCAGAAGGGAACTTCATCATTCTCTACCTCATATCAACCACCAGATCAAGAGCATACCTTAATAGCTGATGGAACTTTGAAGCATATTTCTTTACTAGCATCCTTCCCTGCTCGAGGTTCACAAACTCCTCTATCTTAGCTTCCCCTTAACTCCTGAGGAAAGAACCATTCCAAGAAGTCATTAGAAAAGGCTTCCAATAATACTTCCTCTTATATATCACCTCTATCACTATCACACTCCTCATACCATTGATAAGTAACATCCTTGAGCTAATAAGCTGAGAAGTAAACCCCCTTTACATTAGTTGCCTACATTACCTAAAGGATCTCTTCCACCTCATCCAAGAAGCCATGTAGATCCTCCTCCACCATCACCCCAGTAAAAGTTAGAGGACCCATCTTCATAAATTAACCAACTCTTATGGCCTTATTAGAAAAAGCATAAGCCGCACCTCGCTCATCCTGAGCAACAAACAATTAGGAAATAACATAGATAGACTGATAAAATTCTGCATTCATCACATTACTCTGAGGAACTTAAAGAGAACTATCCAAAATAGGAAGAACTTCATCACCATCAGTAATCCAACAATGAGGTCAAAGATATACTCCAAATGTAGGATGTACCCCTTCAGCATTATCCCTAGATAGGACGAAAGAATTTTCTTGTGTTTTAGATCTAGGTGGCATAATCTGAAAGACAAATAAACAAGGATTAAAAGAGATTCCAGGATTGAAAACTCAAGTTTGAAGATAGAATACCTAGAAAGTAAAACAATCCTAAATATCTTGCAGCCTGTCTCTTATAAGTGTAGTGCGCTTTACATCCTTAAAAAAGACTACTAGACACAGCTTTGTGGACTTCCTAGTAGAGCATGAACTTAATCTTTGATACCAAATTGACATGAAGCAACCCTGGACCTTTTCATAATAGGCATCCCAAGTCCAACTAGGACCGGGGATCGCCCCCTGTTACCCATCTCAACCACCATTAGGTGGGATGAATTTTTAACATATAACACGATTACATTATTATTCCTATTATGAATCTAGGATAGGATCACAATCGTAACACACTCAATCGAGTCTAACCATACCATACCATACCAACTGCCCAACCATACCAAACTAAACTATAGGCCATAAACCATTGAGAATACCAAAACAAAATATGATCAATCCCAAAATATTATATGATGGGACAACCAATAATATCATTCAACATTGTAAGCCCCAACACCAACATCGATCCCAAGTCAAACACCAGTATAGATCCCACCCATACCAAACTCCGAAAGTATCATAAAGCCTCTACCCAAAAGAGTAAACAAATCCAGTTGAGACATGCCCCCAACCATGGCCAAAACCAATATCCAAAGTAAAAAAAAAGTGTCCAAAGAAATTCATAATATGAAATGATGCCTCTCGAAAGGATAGAAGCTCACCACTTCAGTCCAAATGTTGATATCGAATTTGCAATCTAAACAAGAGGAGCAGAATGGTTGATTCCTGCATAGCGTGGGTATACAACAACTAGTAGATGGGCTTAGCGAGTGACCACTAGCATAAATCACAGGATAAGGATAAAATAATGCCAGTTTTAAACCAAGTAAAACCATCAATAATGCATACAACCATATATATATAAGTGCCAAGAAGGGGAACCTGGTTAAGCATGCATTGAAAACCTTTACCTGGGCTTTGTAGCTTTGACGTCCTAACTACCCACGAGCCATATAGCTTCATCTCCCCTGCTAAAACGATCCCAGCATGTGTAGCAGAATGACCAGGCAATATACCATGCGATGACAAGTACATACCTAAATATAAAATGTGACACATGCACACTGTCATCAAGACCCCTCATATCCGCAAATATGAGTTTTTGATTTTGGTTCCCCTCGGACCACTACCTTCCATAGCTTAGCTACACACCCCACCATAAATACCTAATTTAAATTAGTTTCCAAATAACCAAACCATTATCCATTTATTAACCAAGGCCAATATTAGTGGTATGATCATACCACCCTTTACTTAAAAGTAATATCCATAGCCAAACCATTTAGGCTAAGAGGACCTTAGGTTCCCTTCCAATTACCATATTTAATCTACTTGGGAGACTTTCATGTTTTCCACAAGTATAACCATTTAGCCTTTAGCCTTTCCAAACCATTTAAACCATGTATAATTTTTTTATCAAATTTAAAACATGCTAGAGTTCTATTACTAAAAGTCAATGTAATGAATATATATTTCTAAGCATTTTATCAAAAACCATGGGGGCATAATATAACAAAAACCAATTCCAAAGACCATTAAACCATTACCATGCAACCTAATTATCCAAACCTACCATTGATGCATATAAAAGTATAAGTAAAACCATAGGAAACCATAAAAAAACAATCAATATTAAAACCCTTAAATAATAGTTGAAAATCATAAAAATAAAATAGTAAAATCATGAAATTTGACATATAAACCATTCCATTAGTTTAATTTATAATAAGGGAAGAGAATCATGCCTTATACTGAAGAATTAATGGAATGAAATCACCAAAGCAAACCCCCAAGCAATCTACAAGATGAAACCCTAGACTTCTTACCCCAAAAGCTCTTGAGAAATTTATAGAGCGTTTTGGAATACTTTCTAAGTGTTAATGAATAGAATAAATAAATAAAATTCCTCCAAAGTATATTAGAAGTCATGGGTCCTAATTAGGGTAGGTACGGAAATATCTGAAAATACCCTTGCTTAAATCCCTTAAAAACCCATCGCAGGGATACAAATGACCTATATGAGTCACACCCTTCTATATGATTGGTACCTACCACTAGTATCCAAGCCTTAACCCTTGGATCAAACACTGTCCAGTGTATAACTCATCCAACCAAGTCATAAACACAGCATACAATCTGTACCCATAATCTATATCCCTAGAAGAACTAAATACCA
This sequence comes from Capsicum annuum, assembly GCF_002878395.1. Classification (NCBI taxonomy): domain Eukaryota; kingdom Viridiplantae; phylum Streptophyta; class Magnoliopsida; order Solanales; family Solanaceae; genus Capsicum; species Capsicum annuum. Next base: position 91,848,616 of record NC_061118.1, on the reverse strand, counting down.
GGAGAATCAAACACTTCCCACTATATAAGTCCTTCATATGAATCGTACCATGCCCTACGACTCATACCCCTATCTCGTACCCATTCAAGTGACCAAAACTATCCCACCAACTAACACTGATCAACATAAAATAGGACCATACCACTCGTATCCCAGCATATGACTCATACCCATGAGTCATATTGGGTTTAGAGAATGAAATTCCAATAATTTTTCTTAGGTTCAAAACCCAGGATGTTTAAATATTTGCCTCGCTATTAAAGTATAGATTATAAAGCAATAATTAAAAAGTGTGGCCTTCGATCAAGGGTTACTCCAATTTAGCCCACCCCCATAAAAGTGTTGCCTAAAGTTGGAAAGTGTGACCTTTGATAGAAGACTACATTTTTTTTGATATTTTAGACCATTATTTTATTGTGTAGGTAAATGCATAAAATGTTGTAGTGTGTCGGTCAAGAGCTACTACAAATGGAACATAAGTACTAAAATAGTCAAATATAATCTATCTCAAAAATTAGATGACTAGAAATAGATAATAGAAGGAAAAAGGGGCAACTCTGGCTTCAAGAGCTCACCCAATCTCAAAAATCAAGTCAGCACAAACTCCATGTCACCATTAGCTAATAGTACTCAAATCTGTACCAAAAAGCTACTGAAGTTTAGTATGAGTGAAAAATCACGTGTACTCAGTAGGCATCATTGGCTGATTAATATAAATCATGAGATAAATATGTTAAGATACAAGAAAAAATAAGGTAAGTTAAAGTAATAGGGCAAAACTGGATATAATCTCCAATACCATTAATAAAAAACTTGAACAGACATAATAATTAAAGAAAGTGTAATTAATACTACAAAATGGTGTAATGACATAATTTTTTAATGATTTATGTGAAATAAATATTTTTATATGAATTAACCATTTTACCCCTCCAAGTGGTTGTACTATGGTAATTTTGGGGTGTGGAAATGATTGCCATGGTTCCCAATGCTTTATGATGAGGTTTATGTGAGATTATGGTTTTACATAGTTTTAACGACTTATTAATGATTTTGTTTGACATTTTTTACTTGTGCATAAGATGGTAAAATAGATTGTGCAAGCAAATTAAGAACATTGATTTTAGGGTAGTAACATGGTTGGTATGGTTTTATTACCTTTTTAATTTCATTTTTACCCTTAATTCAGAGAATTGCAAAATTAAGTTTTGGTGAACAATTTTGTGAAAATGACATTTTTCATAAATTTAATATCACCATTGAGTTTGGAGCATCGAATTTAGGGTAGTATTATTTGTTTGTGTACTTGAGATTTTGAATAAATCTCGAGGGGTACGCGGAGACTTCTAATTATCTAAGTCTCCAGTTGGTGCACCACTCAACTGGTGCACTTTCTTAGGTGATAGTTTGGTTTCTTAATCCACTTGGCTTGACAGCCAAAATATCACCTAAGCGTCACCCAGATCCCTGAGAGATAGCTGCTGAAGCGATGGCCTTGTCGCTTAAGTTACACTGGCATGCCAAATGCCCTATCTCTTAAGTGACAATCGTATTGTGTACGTGATGAGGGGGGATTCGTTTAAGCGATGCCTGGTCACTTAAGCAATAGCAACCTAAGTGACCCTGTAGTTTCTTAGGTGATGCCTGGGTGACTTATTTTCCTATTTTAGATATTCTTGCACCATTTTCTAGACTTGGAGCTGGGGGATCGAGTTTTTGGGAATTTTGTTAAGCTTGGGTAAGCTCCAAGACTTCTATTTCATCTACTTTCTTCAATGTTAATCATTTAAATTTTCTTTAAAAGTGGATTAAAGGTAGAATTTTGGGGGATTTTGGCTTGGATGGCCCAAACTATCATTTCTTTGGTTCAAACCCCAATTTTACTTTATTTTCACTCGGGTTTTCTCTTATGATTTCCTTTAATCTTGAAAATTATTTTTAATAAAAAAATTCTTATTTTACCCTTCTATTTCAAAAACCCATTTTGTGGGTCCATTTTGACCCTAATTTGAAAATAGGAAATATGAGTATCGTTGGCTTTGTTTTGACATGTAGATTCTCTATTTACGTATTTTAGTTGATTCTTGGTCTATTCGTGAGGGGAAAGCTCTAGATTCAAGGCATTTCGGACCAATTTTTATCATTTAAGGTAGGTTATAGATTAATTTCTTTTAGACTTGATTGGGTAGTTGATAATAATGTAAAAAAATGCTATTGGTATGGGGTTGTATCATGGAAAATGTGTTTAGGTGAGTTATGTGCCTATGTGGGGGCCTATGTGAATAATATTTGGTGGTTTTGAGACATTATTTGCTATGTGTGATCGTGTGGGGTCTTATCTGATGTTGTAGTCTTGTATTTGATATATATATGTTTGGTTGCACTCTTTTTAGTGGCAAAATCCTAGATTTTGGTATTTATGTGGTTTTTATTACTTTTCTTGCATTTTCACTTGATGGATTTTCAGATTATGTGGGATCTTTGATGGTTAGTTGATTTTAGTTGATTTTGGATCACATGGTTGGTATATTGGTTAGATAATGGATATTCTCATCTTAGCTAGTTGTGAGCATTACATCCTCATGTCATATTCATTCATGACACATTGGTACCTCCATGAAAATACTAGAAACACTGGCTTTTTTAATAGAAATATGATATATTTAAAAGTGTCACACCCCAAAAATATACTCTGGATGCCACACGATGTTTGCATTCCCGAGAGACCACAAGCTAACCCATGAGATGGTACCAAATGTGAGCACTAAATAAAATAGGTAGAAAAGTAACATGTGCAAAATTTATCTAAAAATGCCTTAAGGTTTTAAATACTGCAACATGCGATTAAAACACATAATTCTTAAAGCATCTGAAAATAATACTGAAAAGACTGATAATAACAACTAGTAAACTGACTAACTATTTGAAATTGTCTAAGAAGTATCTAACTAACTAAGGAGCTGATGGGACAAGTCTCCAACTAACTCTGACTGACTACTTAGCTAAAAAACTGAGATAAACATAAACGGTCCTCGATATACAAATACTCGCCATTCCTACTACTGCTGATATGCTAGAATGTCTAAGTAAAATCATGAATCTTAGTATCCAAACCTATGATATAAAATATCATAGAATAAGAAATAAGTATGTAGTAAGTACTTTAAATGTACTGGTATATGAGATAAGGTTAGGCTAAAATATACGGGTTATATAGATGAGATCCTGACTAACTAGGTAGCATAAGGTAACTGAGTATGAATGCATAAAAGTTGTAAAAATCTGAGAATGCATGACCAAGCATAAAACATGATTCTAATATAGTCTGTAAAGCTAAAATACTAAAATACTAATACTGAATAATTGATATCTATATGTTATGGTCAATCAAACCTGAAACTGAGCACTATACTAAATACTGAACTGAGACTATGGGAGCTAGCTATAATCGACATGCCCCAATGTGCTATTAGGGTGCAACCTATAACCCCCGTTAGAAGGACGTCAGTACTATGCCACGACTATAAATATTTGCTATCTCGATCTACTAATCTGATATCTCGAAGGATGAGGGTGTCATGCCTATATAACGGGGGATCCCTCAAATTCTATGGTGGTGCCAGAGGCATAGAACCTACGGACTAATACTAATGTCTCATGCTTACTAATAGGGGAGACAAGTGCCTCATGCCTACTGATGGGGAAGATGTCATCCCTACGTTCACTCGGTGCTAAGTCTTTACTCCCAACTAAAAGACAGTGATTACTGGACTGAACTAAACTTAATTGAACTCACAACTAACTCTAGTAACTAACTAAATAATATTGCTTATGGAATAACTGAAATCATTTTGTAGATAATGAAAACTAGGTAACCAGCTAAATTTTGTGTATTCATAACCCCTAGGACTCAATAACAATAACAATAGGAACATACTAAAGGTTCGAAAACATAATAAGTAGTCATCGTTCAAAACCCAATTCATCAAACACTTGAAATTCATAGTCTTAAGCATGAGAATAGCTAAAACATGTGATTCTAACATAATTGAAATACTAAAATCATGGATTTAGGATTTAACATGCGAACATCATTATACAAATGTGTCAAGGACAATTTCCAACAAAAACACATTGGAAACATAATTTATAATCAAGATTCATAATAACATCATGAGGATAACTCATAATAACATGTAAAAACCTTGTCTTTACACTTGAAAATGGATTCTTGGACTCCATGGGTAAAAAGGACCCATGAATGAACATCACACATACCTTAATTGAAGAATTTGTGAAGGTTCTTGGTGATTTATTAAAGTTTGAGCTTGAATTTTTAAGAGGCTAGGGTTTGTTCTTGAGAGAAGATTATTTTCTTTTGAGAGAATTATGAATAAAATGATAAATTTTTCCTTTTGGGACCCTTAATCCCGTGTTATGGAACAAATGGATGAAGGGAAAAGACCTATTTTCCCTTGCATAAATAAGAACAAAAGCTAGAAAAATTGAGGGGCGGGTGATAGAGTAAGTACTGCAGGCTCTGGTGTGGTGCACTGGAGAAGGCGCTGTGGAATCCACTACGGTGCACTATAGGGTGTGCCGTAGGCGTTTCCTTCTGAGGCTACTACTTTGGACTTCCAAACATGCCGTTACGCTAATCCAAAAATTCTAAAACTCACCCGATATGTTCTATCAATATTCCAGATCATGAATCAACTTAAAAATTAACTTTTTAATGTCGAGAAGGTCAAAATTAAATTATCAAAGTGTAGGATCTTTAGAAATGACTAAGTACTGACACTTAGTAAAATTTTCCAAGTCATTAACCCCTTTAACATACTATGGTAAGCTGAATTAAGCTATGATCTTACGAGATCTTATAAAAAACCATCTAATATTTTTATGAGAGAGGAGAGATGGATATTTTTATTGGATATTGGTTTTATATGGGTTGATAAACCTCCATGGGTCCAAGCTCTGTAGCATAACTCGGTACGCGTATATGGAGGATGCGTGATGACCTCATACATCATTATCATCATTATCCTAATTGTATTTCATATATTATGCTTATTTTGTGATTGTATCTCTATTCTAGACTTGATATCAACCTATTTGTTCTATCTTCTTATATTTGTCCTTGGTGTATGTGCATAATTATTATTTCGTCCCCTACTTATATTTGTTTTATGTGTGTATATAGTATAACTATTAGTGGAGATGGTATGGGACACCATTTGGGATATTTTTTGATTGCAAGTAATGTGCCCATAGCTTATGTTTATATTCTTTATTTTCTACTTTACTCAGTCGGCTTATGATACCTACTCATCCCTACTACTCTTTTTCGGTGCAGATCTTGGTACAATGCACCAGCATGGATAGTTGAATGAGGCAACATTCAGAGTATTTAAGGTAGCAAACATCCTATGCTTCAGGAGTTGGCCTACAACCTTCTTCTATCTATTTCTATGTTTTATTTAGTATTCTGGGAAAGATTTTGATCCTTTTTGGTATATCATTATATCTTTTGACATTTCGAGATATATTTAGTAGTTCTTACACTGTGACACTGGGTTTTGGGATTTTGTTTGGTGTCTTAATTATGTTTCCATATTTTACTATATATATGTGCTTTAACTCCATTCTAGGGGTCTTGCCTTAGGTTTTGGTATTGATTTATCATTTTAAATTAGTTTGGGTAATAGGCACACCTATCAAGGCTTGCCGTGACAAGTGCCATCATGACCTTTGGTTTTTAGGTCATGACAAATTGGTATCACAACATCTATGTTTATTTGTCTCAATAAAGTATGAAGGGGGTGTCTAATTGAGTCTCAGAGATTGGTACATAGACATTCATATCAATCTTTGAAAGACTATAAGATATCTTAATAAAACATTCATTATTTCATTCTATATCATGTGGATCTTTCATGCCTTATGTTCTAAGTCATATTCTACTCTTTTGTGCATAGATGGTGAGTACTAGATCCAATGAGGCTAGATATTTAGATCCATTATCTAAGGATCCATCCCAGTCTAAAAGGCAAATTATGAGGTATGGTTGGGCTCGACATGGGGAACAGGCAAGAGGGTCTACCCTATCTAGAGATAGTACTAGAAGGCTCTCTCCCGAGCCTCGAGATTAGTATTTTATAGATATAGGTCTTACTTAAATCCCATCAAGTTCTTCTACCCAAATCATGGAGGGTTTACTAGTTTGCTTGTTGACCCAGTTAGAGAGTTCCCCTTTAAGTACCCCTAGTGTTCCTCTTGCTTCAATTATTATACCTCTATCTATGCTAAAGTATGCTTATGGTTTCCTTCCAATCCCAAGTATGGATCCTTCTATTGTACCAATATCTGCTTATGGTACTCCACAGACTTTAGATGTGGCTCCTCCTTCAGTACCTGTATCTAAGCATGGTGCTCTAATATCTAGAGTTCATCCTTCTTCTATTATTCCACCTTAAATTGGTTCTCGGCCTATCAAATTTACTATGACTCTTATTATTGCGAGTATAGTTATGTCTTTTAAGTATTAGAAGAGGTTTGGAAAAGTCACTTATTTGGGTCCTACTAGGTTTTGTTGTGCAGTAGCCAAGGATGCCTATGAGTTCTTGATGGATTGTCGTAAGAATTAGGATAACCTTGGTATGCTTGAGTCGCATGGGGTTTCTTATACTACTTACCAATTTATAAATACATCCATAGATTGGTTGAGGTCACTTACTGGTTACCGACTTCTTGGCTCGTCGGAGATGACTTGGAATTAATTTATAGAGGCCTTTTTGGATAGATTTATTCCTTTTAGTTTGAACGATTAGATGGGAGATGAGTTTGATTACTTGGAGAAGGGTTCTATGATTTTTGCAGAGTATGAGGCATGATTTCATGCCTTGTCAAGATTTTTATGCTAGAATTGCCAATGAGTTTAAGAAGATTTAAAAGTTTGTGAATGGGTTAAATGTTTCTCTTCAGCTTGCTATAACTCAGATGGTAGTTCATGAAGAATTATTTCATAGTCTTGTCAATAATTCTAAGATGACTGAGGCTATTCTTTAAGAATATTAGGGAGGGGACAAGAATGTGCACCATTAGGGTAAGTTCAGAGGTCATACCTTTCGAGGTAGATATTCTAGAGGATTTCATAGGTATTATAGTAGACTAGTGCAGGAAACCTTGCATAGTTTAGGTAGTTGGTTGTCTAGTTTGGCAGATTTAGGTGTTTACCCTAGTTCAGTCGTACCTCCTTCCATTATGTTTTGCTATATGTGGGATAAGATTAGCTATTTGATTAAGGACTATTCCTAAGTGTTTTAGAGCCACTCCTATATTATCTATGAGAGGTAGAGGTTGTACTAGGGGTATGAGAGTCAGAGGTAGTGGTGCCAAAGGTCATGGTTGAGGGACTACCTAGTCATATGATGGACGCAGTCAATGCTATGCTATACCTTACAAGTTGGAGAGAGAGGATTTTGATTTTGTCATTTGAGATCAAATTTCTCCTATGTATATACATATTTTCTTTGGGTTTTGATTCTTCTTATGAGCCTCTTGACACGCCTATCTATGTATCTACCCTTATAGAAGATTCATTAGTGGTAGATCGGGTGCACTGATCTTTTGTTATTACTTTTGCTGTATGTGAGACCTAGGATGCTCTAACTGTGTTAGATACGGTAGATTTTGATGTCATCTTAGGTATGGATGGGCTAGCTCCTTATCATATTGTCCTATATTGTTATGCTAAGACCATGTCCTTAGCATCGTCGGGTATGCCTAGGATAGATTTGAAGAGTGTGCTTCATTTGAGTCCGCAGAGAGTTATATCTTTTCTTTAGGATCATCGTTTAATTAAGATGGGTTTCTATCTTATTTGGATCATATCTATTACACTAGTGCTGCATCAACTCCTTCTTTAGATTATTTTTATGTTGTTTATGTGTTATTAGATATTTCCCTATAGTTTTTCCCGGTATAGCTCTGAATTATGATATTGACTTTGCTATGGATGTTGAGCCGGGCACTAAGCCCATCTCTACTCTACCTTATAGGATGGCCGAGATAAGTTAAAGAAATTAAATAACAAATTGCAGAAATTGTTAGATAGTAGATTTATCCAACCTAGTGTATCACCTTACGGTCTACCTATCTTATTTGTAAAGAAAAGAGATGATTTGATACATACATGTATTGATTATCGATAATTAAATAGGGTGATAGTTAATAACAAGTATTCTCTTGCTCATATAGATGATTTGTTTGACCAACTTCAGGGTGTTTTAGTGTTTTTGAAGACTTATTTGACATTTAGTTATTGCCATTTTAGGTTTAGAGCCTTTCATATTCTGAAGAAAACTTTTCAAGCTTAATATGATCATTATGAATTCTTGGTCATGTCTTTTGGGTTGACCAATGCCCCAACCGCATTCATGGGGTTAATGAACAGGGTATTTTGACCATATCTCAACTCTTTTGTCATTGTATTTGTACATGATATCTTTATTTATTTCAAGAGTGAGGTCGATAATGAAGAGTATTTGCAAATTGTGCTTTAGAGATTAAGGAATAAGGAAATATATGTTATGTTCTCTAATTATGAGTTTTGGTTGGAGTTTGTCTCTTTCTTGGGTCACGTGGTGACCAAGGAATGTATTATGGTCGATCTGGCCAAGATTTAGCAGTTTATAATTGGGCTTGTCCTACTTCTCCTATCAAGATTTAGAGTTTTGTTTGATTACTAGGATACTATTGTCATTTTGTTGAGGGTTTTTCATCATCCCATCCCCATTGACCAAGTTGACTCAAAAGAAGATTTTTGTAGTGGTCTTATTTCCTTTTAGTGGTCTAATGATTGTGAGACAAGCTTTCAAAAGCTCAAGGATTAGTTGATATTAGCTCCTATCCTAACTTTGCCCAAGAAGGGTGTGGGTTATACCATCTTTTAATATACTTTGTGTTAGGTTAGGTGTCATGTTGATGCAGGAGGGTAAGGTGATTGCATATGCTTCTCATTAGTTGAATCCCCATGAGATAAAATACCCTACCCATGATTTAGAGTTATGCACGATTGTTTTTTCTTTTAAGTTGTGGAGGCACTGCTTGTATGGGTTTAATTGTGAGATTTTCTTGGATCATCAGAATCTTCAGTACTTCTTCACCCAGCGAGATCTAAACATGAGGCAACATCATTTGTTTGAGTGGCTTAAGGATTATGATTTAACTATTCTCTGACACTAAGCAAGGCTAATATAGTTGTAGATGACTTGAGTTGGAAGTCGACTAGCATAGGTAGCTTGGCACACCTTTTGAGTCAGGAGAGACCTTTGGCCTTGGAGGTTTAATCTATGGCTAGGCAGATGGTTAGGCTTGATATATCTACACCTGGTGCATTTTGGCATTCATGGAGGCTAGGTCTGCCTTGATAGAGAAAATTTGTTCTAATCAGTTTAATAATGTTAGACTGAGAGTGATTCAGGATAAGGTATTGATTGGTGAGGCTAAGTATTTCTTGCTTTATCTGGGTGGTGTTTTGAGGATTAGAAGCCATGTTGGTGTGCTAAGAATAGGAGATTGGTTTTGATTGATTTTGGAGGAGGCTCATTGTTCTAAGTATTTTATTCATGTAGGAGTGACTAAGATGTATCATAATCTGAAATAGCATTAATAGTTGGGTGGTATGTAGAAGGATGTAGCGGATTTTGTAATTCAATGCCTATGTTACCAATAGGTGAAGGCCAAGGATTTGAGACTTGGTTATTTGCTTCAGAGGTTACCCATTCTCGAGTAGAAATGGGAATAGAGTACTATAGATTTTGTGAGTGGGTTGCCTCATACTTCTCATGGTTTTATAGTGTTTGAGTCATGTAGATTGATTGACCAAATTCGCTTTCTTAATTTTTGTTTAGATTTCTTTTAGTGTTGAGAGATTGGCCCATATCTATATTCGTCACATAGTCTATCTTCATGGTGTGCTAGTGTCTATTATCTCAGATTAAGGTTCTATGTTCACATCTCACTTCTAGAAGACTTTAAAGAAGGAGTTGGGTACTCGAGTTGATCTTAGTATAACTTTTCACCCCTAGACCAATGGTTAATCAGAGGGACTATCAGGTTTTGGAGGATATGATCTGCACTTGTGCCATAAACTTTAGAGGTTAGTGGGAATCGCATCTAGATTTTGTAAAGTTTGTATATAATAATAACTACCACTCCAGTATTGACATGGTTTCATTTGAGGCTTTCTATAGTAGGTGTTGTCACTCTCCAGTTGGTTGGTTTCATGTTTCTTAGATTATACCTTGAGGTAAGGACTTGCTTTGTGAGTCTTTAGATAGATATTGAATCATTCAATGTAGACACTAAGCATCTCAAAGTAGGTATATATGTTATGCTGATCGTAGACTTTGTGCCTTAAGATTCAGTCTTAGTGATTGTTTTTTCTTTATGTTTCTCCAATAAAGGGTGTGATGAGTTTCAGGAAGAGGGGAAAGCTTGGCCCTAGGTATAATGGAACTTTTAAGATCCTTCAAACTATAGGGGATGTGGCCTATAAGTTAGTATTACATGTAGATTTATCAGTAGTTCATTTAGTTTTTCATGTTTATATACTTCGGCGTTATATTCCAAATGAGTTTCATGTCATTCATTGGGATTCAGTCCAGTTGGATGAGTGGTTGTCTTTTTTTGAGGAGTCTATCTCTATTCTAGCTAGAGATGTTAGACGGTGGCGTTTTAGAGTTATTCCTATAGTTAAGGTCCAGTGGAGGCATCTTCCTATAGATGAGTCTACTTGGGAGGTCAAGTCTAATATGTGTAGTTGTTATCCCCGCCTTTTCATTGATTCAGGTATTCCTACTTCCTTTAGTTTGAGGAAGAACTAGATTCTTAGTGGCGGAAGACATAATGACCAGATTTTTTGGGAGATTTATGTGAAATAATAATTTTGGTGTGAAAAGACCATTTTACCCCTCCTCATAGTTTCATTATGGTAATTTTGGTGTATGGTGATGATTGGCATGGTTTCTAATGTTTTTTTGGTATGGTTTATGTGAGATAGTTGTTTTTGATGGTCTTAAAGGCTTATTAGTGACTTCAGTTGACATCTTTTTATTTGTGCATCGGATGGCAAAGCAGACTATGCCAGCAAATTCTGAACGTCTATTCTAGGTGTTAACATGGTTTGTGTTGTTTTAAAACTTTTATAACTCATTTCGTCCCTCCATTTGAAAAATTGCAAAATTAGGTTTTAGAGGGCAATTTTGTAAAAATGACATTTTTTTGAAAATCTAATATTGCCATTAAGTCTGGTGCATCGAATTTAGTGGGTTAGCAGAGTTCATTTTAGTACTTGCGATTATAGATGAATTTTGAAGGTTCCACAAAGACTTGAAATTCTCCAAGTCTCCAACTGGATCACTCGGTTAAGTGATGCTTTGGTTATTTCAATGACATGGCCAAACATCCAAAATATTGCCTAAGAAATACCCGATTTGCTTAAGCGACAACCGCTTAAGTGATGGCCTAATCACTTAAGTGACACTAGCATGCCAGACGCCTATCATTTAAGCGACAACCATGCAACATACACGATGAGGCAAGCTTTGTTTAAGCAACACCTGGTCGCTTAAGCAATAGCCTTCTAAGCAACCCGGTAGTTGTATAGGCTATGCGTGGGTGATTTATTTTCCCATTTTTGAGATGTTTACACTATTTTTGAGACTTAGAGCTTGGGGATTGAGTTTTTGGGAATTTTATTCCAATTCTCAGCTTGGGTAAGCTCCAATACTCCTATTTAAACTATTTTCTTCGATTTTAATGATTTAAATCTTATTTAAACACGGGATTAAAGATGGAATTTGGGGATTTTGTCCTGGAAGGCCCAAATCATCATTTCTTTAATTCAAACCCAATTTCGCTCCATTTTCACTTTGTTCACTCCTATGAGTTCCTTTAATCTTGGAAAACATGTTTTAAGACAAAAAATCCAATTTTACCCATCTTTTTAAAAACTCATTCTGAAGGACTATTTTGACCCCAATTCGAAAATAAGAAATATGGATATTGTTGGCTTTTTTTTGATTCTTAGATTCTATATTAGCATGATTTAGTTGATTCCGGGTTCGTTCAAAAGGGGAAATCTCTGATTGAAGGACTTTGAGATAAGTTTTTGCATTCATGTTATATTATGGCTTAACTTCTTTTAGACTGGGTTGGGTAGTTAATAATAATGTAAAAGAATACTATTTGTATTAGGCTGTATCATGGAAAATGCATTTAGGTGATTTATGTTCCCGTGTGGGGGACTATGTGAATAATATTTGGTGGTTTTGAGACAGTATTTTCTATATGTGACTATGCGGGGTCTTATCTGATATTGTAGACTAGTATTTGATATATATATGTTTGGTTGAACTCTTTTTGGTGGGTAGATTTTTTAATTTATGTGGTATTGAGGACTTTTCTTAGATGTTTCACATGATGGTTTCTAGATTATATGGGATCATGGATGGTTTGATGATTTGAGTGGATTTAGGCTCAAATTGTTGGTATATTTGATGGATATTGGATATTATCATCTTGGTTGGTTGTGAGCATTACATCCTTTTATCATACTAATTCGTGAAACATTAGTACCACTGTGGAAATACTAGAAACAATGGCCTTTGCTGATAGAAAGTGTGACATCTTTAAAAACGATCTAATGTATGTGCTGAAGATGAGATATGGATATTGGTTGTATATGGGTCGATGAACCCCTCATGGGTCCTACCTCGTGACCATTGTTCAGTAGGTGTATACGGAGGTTGTGCAATGACCTCGTGAATCATCATCTTCATCATCATCATTATCCTTCTTGCATTTCATATATTGTGTTTATTCCATGATTGTATCTCTGTTCTTGACTTGATATCTGCCTCTTTGCTCTATATTCTTATACTTGTGCTTGGTGTATGTGTATAATTATTATTCGACCCCTACCGATATTTTTTATATGTATGTATATAGTAGAACTGTTAGTGGAGATGGTATGGGCTACCATTTGGGCACTATCTAATTGCAGTTGACGTGCCTATAATTTGTACTTATATGTTTTATTTTCTATTTTACTCAGTTGGCCTATGATACATACTAAGTACAAGTGGACCATGCTCATCCCTACTGCGCCCTTTCGATGCAGATCCAGGTACGAGTACGCCACATAGATAGCTGACTCGAGCAGTATTTAGAGTATTTGAGGTAACGGATGTCCTATACTTCAAAAGTTGGCCTACTACCTCCTCTTTTCTAGTTTCCTACCTTATTTATTATTCTAAGATAACTTTTGATCCTTTTTGGACTATCATTGTATCTTTTGACATTTCCAGATTTATTTAGTAGTTCTTTCTCCGTGACATCGTATTTTGGAATTTTGTTTGGTATCTTGATTATGTTTTTGTTTTTTACTATATATATATGTGGTTTGACTTCGTTCTAAGGGTCTTGTCATAGGTTTTTGTACTGATTTCTCATTCTGTATCATCTTGGGTGGTAGTCTTACTTGTCAAGGTTGTCACAACAAGTGTCATCACGACCTTTGTTTTTTAGGTCATGACAACTCGCCCCCATAAGCCAATAAGTGCAAAAAGGTAAATAACCCAATGCGGGCCCCCATCAGCCCGGAGGGTATAATCAAGGAAATAAATAATCAAAGGCCCATAAATTTACCGAATATCAACTATAATCATCAAACCATCCATATCGTATCATATCATACACAACTCTTAATGTCGAATTCAAATCGAAACTCATATCATCATCATCATAACATCCTCGATAGTATCAACATTGTAACATCATTTTTTTGACTTAAACCAGATTTTATATTATCAACATCATCATCAATTGTCGAACTTGATTCAGAACTCATATTATCAATGCCATATCAATTGTCGATCCTAAATCAGAAATCATATCAATAAACCATATCAATTTCCGAACTTGAAATGAAACTCATATCAATAAACCATATCAACGGTCAGACTTGAACCAAAAATCATATCAATAAACCATATCAATTGCTGGACTTGAATCGAAACTCATATAAATAAACCATATCAAGAAACATATCTATAAACCACTGGTTTTACTTGGAATTAGCACCAACTCTTAAATATCGAACTAGCATAATCATTAAGTATTCAATCTCCTTAAAGTCCCACAATAATCATTAATAAGGGTATAAAATGTGTATAAAGGTCTATAAAAGCTAACACAAGTCTTGGCGTAAGGTAAGCCAGAGGGGCCCACTTTTAATCCCCAAAATCTATTTTTAAGAAAGTTCTACCCCTGACTAGACTAAGGTATCTAAATTCATTTCTAAATGTTAAAAAGCCATAATTATCCCAAAGATAGAAATTCCCCCAAAAACATGATCAACTAGGTCAAATCCACCTAAATCATGAGCAACTAGGTCAATTTCACCTAAATCATGAGCAACTATGTCAGGCACACCTAAATTACAGTTTCAACATAGCCTAAACAGCCTAAATAAGACTAATCATACTAATGATGCATCCAAAACAGAAATACCACCCTATCTCCAGAATAATATCATAATTATACGATGAATTAACCCAATCTATGAAAAAGGTAAACCTAGCCTACCTGAACATCAAAGAAAAGCTCAAATAATCTGCTAAACCACCACTCTCCACTTTCGAGAAGCTTTTACAAGGTGTTACTCTATCAAAATCACAATTTACTCATAAAAAAAGAGAACAATGATACCCATATTTCACTATTGTTCTTTAGGTCCCATTTGCAGAGTCGCACATTCGAAACCGTTAAAACGCCCTTCTATGCTCAAGTAAAATTTATCCTTAAGAATGGATGAATTCTGAGATCAAATGGTGCTATAATCAACCCACAATTATTTTAGAAATTTTTGGGAAATCATGAGATATTATCCATAGAATTTGGTGAAACTTACCAAGAATTTGGAGAAGAAACACATTAATCGAGCCTATGAACACTCCAAAATCATCCAGTAATGATTTTCCCAAGTTCTCACACTTTTTAGGGTTCCATACACACATTTTTGGTAGAAAAATAGAAGAAATTAGGCTAAGTGGGAAGTTTATGCCCCTTCCAGTTATTAGGATACCACTTAAGCAGACACTGGCAGCTTAAGAGGTGACCGCTTATGCAACCTAGTGTCGCTTTAGTGACACCTGGTTGTCTGCACAGGTATGACATAAGTGGTCCCTTGCCTCTTAAGTTGTAGGGGTTATGCTTAAGTGGACCTCCACTGGGCTAGCCTGATCTCTTAAGTGATGGGCCAGCTGCTTTAGTTCCCTCTTCACTTAAGCGGCCCAAATGAACGCTTAAGTGGTGCACCAACACTAGCTGAGACTTGGAAATTTTCCAAGTCTCTGCAAATCCCTTGGGATTTATTCAAAATCCCGTATACGCAAAGGAGTTATGCAAACCTATCAAATTTGACATTCCAGATTCAATAGCGTAGTTGAAGTTTCTATATGAGGTCTTCTCGATGAAAAGTGGGTCTCATACCTATGTGCCATTTTTCTACACTTATAGACAATATCCCAAAAAAGTTTGAGAGTCTCGGAACCTTAAACAAGGGTTGACCATACCTAAAACAAACGTTTCAGTGTTGTTGGAACTATCAGAATTGGCATACGAGGTTGTTTGACTAATGTTTTGGTCCGATAGCCAATTTGATCTAGCGAAGACTTCAAAATAGGTAATTGGCTCTAAAAACTTAATAAACTACCCTATAACTGAACTATCAGTTCCATCAAGTCATAAATAACTTGGGAAAGCTATAGAGAAGCTCTAAATAGAAAAATGAGTATAAATACAGAAAATAACTTGAAGGGTCATTATAATATCCACTACTAAATGAACTTTCGTCCACAACAATAAAGGATTAAAATGAACCAGAAGCCTCTAACAGGTGAAGATACAAGATCCACATCTCACTCTTGATCTCCCAAGTACCCACCTCTACTGGGTGATGCCTCCACTAAATCTTAACCATTGGAATCTTTCTAGTGAGTAGTCACCTGGCATTACTGGCCATTATGAGCATACGTTCTTCCACGAGGGTCAACCGCTTACCCAACTGAAATGAGTCCTATCTAAGCACATAATACAGGTCAAGAATGTATTGAACAAAATAGAAACATGGAAAAATGAATGAACAACTGAAAAATCTAGGGGTAAGTCTAACTCATAAACCATCTCACCAACTATGCAAATAATCTAAAAAGGTCTAATATATTTGGGCTGAGCTTGACTTTTCTCCAAAACCTTATCACACCATTCATGGGCAACACTCGAAGGAATAACCGTTCATCAACTCTGAATCTCAATAAAGTTTACGATTTGCATAAGACTTCTTCCTACTCTGAGTTACCCTTAACCTATCCTGAATTATCCTTACTCTATCCAACAACTCCTGAAGCAAGTTAGTACCACGAGGTCAAATCTCAGAGGTCTCAAATGACCCAATTAGAGAATGACATCTTCTACAATACAAAGCATCAAAAGACGCCATCTCAACATTCTAATGATAACTATTATTATACGGAAACTCTACCAAAGCGAAGTGTATTTCCCACTAACCTACAAGATCCATAACACATGCTTGAACTATATCTTCGAGAACCTGAATAGTCCACTAAGACTGCCCATCGATTTGTAGATGTAAGGCTATATAAAGATCCACCTAAGTACCCAAATACTGTTTAAAATATGTCTAAAATCTTGAAGTAAACACCAAACCTTGATTTGAAATAATAAATATAGTAACACTATACAAACAAACTATTTCACTAACATTGATAAGGGCCAACCTCTTGGAACTGAAAAATATCTTTATAGGAATGAAATGTACAGACTTGGTCAACTGATCCATAATGACCCAAATACCAGCAAAACCATGAGAAAAATGAGGTAAATCGCCAATAAAAGTCCATAGCAATCCACCGGAATTTCTATTTAAGAATGGACAATCTATAAATAAAGCCACCAGGTCTTTGATGCTCGATCATCATATGTTGACAACATAGGCAATAAGCTAAAGTCTGCCACATCTATCTTCATACCAATCTACCAACAATGTTGCCTTAATTATCTATACATCTCTGTTGTAATCGAGTGAATAGATATCTAGAGTTGTGAGCCTCACGCAGAATCGACTAAATCAAGTCATCAACCCTTGAATCACAAATGAATAGATTCTTAAGACACACTCAAGATATATGGTATCTCTCTTGGAATCACCACTCAACACCTGATCACTAATGATACAAAGTCTCATATTCTCAAACTGAAAACTCTAAATCTACTCAAATAGTTAAGACCTCACTTCAATACTAGGAATAATCCTCCTATGGTCTGAAATATCAAGTTGCACTATCAAGTTGGCTAAGGACTGAATGACCCATGGCATGACCTCTGAGAAACGTAAATACAAGCCAAGCTACCCATACTCATTGCCTTCTATCTCAAGCCGTTAGCAACCATATTTGCCTTACCCAGATAATACAAAATAAAGATGTAATAGTTCTTAAGAAACTCCATCTATGTACACTACTTATAATTAAGCTCTGTCTGGGTCAAAATATGGCAAAGACTATGATGATCCGGGAAGATCTCACTATACCTTCCATAAGGATAATGTCTCCAAATCATAAGCAGCTAAAACTATCATCGTCAACTCTAAATCATGAGTGATTTAGTTGCACTCATGCATCTTTAACTACCTTAACTCATTGGAAATAACTCGAACCTACTACATCAATACACAACCTAATCTGACCCAGACGCATGATAATACATGAGGAATCCTTCACCCATAATAGAAAGAGAAAATATATGAGCTAAACTGAGAAATCCCTGAAGATTTTTAAAGCTCAACTCACACTCCTATCCCATAAAAAAAAAAGCCTCCTTTTGAGTGAATCTGGTCATTGGTACTGCAATAGTAGCAAAACTCTCAATGAACATCCTATAGTAATTGGCCAAACCAATGAATGTACGAACCTTAGTCGAAGATGTAGGTCTGGCCCAATCACAAATAGCCTTGATCTTCACTGGGTCCATCGTAATCCAATCCTTAGATGCCACATGTCCAAGGAATTCCACCAACTCAAGAAAAAACTCAAAATTAGAGAATTCAGCAAAAAGCATATAATCTCGTAAAGTATGAAGCACAATCCTTATATGTTACATATACTTCTCTCTACTCCTTGAATACACCAAGATGTTGTTGATGAATACAATCACAACAGAATCAAAACAAGGACTAACCATATGATTCATCAAATCCACAAATGTGGTTGAGGCATTAGTCAACCCATAAGACATCAGTAGAAACTTATAATGACCATACTAGGTCCTAAAGGCTATCTTTGGGATATACTAAGCCTAAATCCTCAATTTATGGTAATAGGACCTCAAATTAATCTTATAGAACATCGCTTATCCCTAAATTTGGTCAAACAAATTATCAATATGGGGCATAAGATATTAGTTTTTCATTGTCACTTTATTAAGTTGCTTATAATCAATGCACATATGCATGGAACCATCCTTTTTTCTTCACGAATAAGACAGAAGCTCACCAAGGAGACACACTTGATGTAATGACACCCTTACTAAGAAGATTCTAAAGTTGAGAAATTAGCTCATTAAACTCGAAAGAAGACATATGGTAAAGTACTATAGAAATAGTTTAGGTGCCCAAGTTACGCCCAAGAGGAAGACCAGGTAGATCGATAGGGAAAACATCAGGAAACTTATGAACTACATGAACAGATTCAAGTACAAACTCGCCACACTAACATGATGAATATAAGAAAGATAAGACTAATAACCCCTTAAAATAAGTCTCCTTTCTCTAACATATAAAATAATCCCCATCGACTCGCGGCTAATAGCTTTCTACCTCACAATCGAGGGTACACAAGGCATGTCTAAGGTAATGTTCTTTGCAAAATAATCTAAGACCACATGATAGTAGGATAACTAGTCCATACCTAGAATCATATCAAAATCCACCATATCTAACATAATAAGATCAGCTTGAGAATCAAAATCTCAAACAATCCCAACACATGATCTATAAATCTGATCCACTACTAAATAATCATCTACAAAAGTAGATACATATAATGGTGTAGTTAATGAATCCAAAGATAACTCTAATCATAGGACATAATAAGCAGACACATAAGAATAAGTGGATTCAAATCAAATAAACTAAAATTCGACTGATGGCACACCAAGATCTCACCTATGATAAAAGCATTCGAAAACTCAGCCTTGTGCCTAGAAGGTATGGCATAAAACTTATAATGCCTGCCACCTGGTTGGGCTCCTGATCGGCCTCCTATCCTACCTACTTGATAACATCTACAAGCACCCTAGTGACTACCCCTATGACCATGACTACCACCTCTAGATAGGGAGTGTACCGCCTTAATTAGTGGAATACTCTTGCTGAAAGAACAATTGCTCCACGATTGGGGCACTCTCTCGAGAAATGGCCAAAAGCTCCATAACCATAACATGCCACAAATATTATACTAAAACCAGAAGATCTGGCTCACCCAATATAACCAACATGACTAAAATAACCAAAATACAAACCCCTTGAAAACTTACCACTAACCTGGCTAGTAATTTTACAAAAACTAGATTAGTATCCATTGATAATCAGAAGTGCAGCCTGAATGGGGCTACTAGACTGACCCCTATGATAATATAGTTGATGCATAGGGTACCTACACTGAGAACTACTACCTCTGAACTATGAGACACTATGAGTCCTATTGAAATTACCATAATACTATGGCCTCTTATAGATATATCCTAGGGCCTAGTGATTCATCTACTCTATAACATGAGTATGATTAAAAACCTCAGCAAAATATCTACCTGCAACAACCAAAATTGGTGTAGACATATAAAAAGGAAGTCGTAATCCCTAAATAAAGCCATGAATCCTCTCATACTTAGTAGTACAAATAGAAGTAGCATGCCTATCTAAATCATGAAATCGATCCTCGTACTCCATAACAATCATGGATCCTTGCTCCAACCTCAAGAACTAATGTTTCAAACAATCCCTAAGGGTGTGAGGCCTATACTTCTCCAATAAGATCTAGGAGAATTGAATCCATGTCAATAAGTGAGATCCAGCAGGCCTAAAATTAAGATGAGCTCTCCACCAATGTCGAGCTGCTAAGTCTAGCTGAAAATTAGTGTAATACGCACCATGATTCCCAACTAGGACTAAATTATAGAGCCTATCCACATAAGCAATCAAAAAGTTATATGCATCCTCTCCTAGTACACTAAAAAGCATATGTGGAGCTAATTTCAATAATTTACCAATATCTTCTATTCCTCAATAGACATAGTCGATTAGGCAAATATCAAATAAAAAAAACCAGCTGGGAAATCATCGGCGCAGGAAGGACCTTAACTCTAGGAGTCACAGATATATGTTATGCCTTACCTCAATACTACTCTGATCCATAGACTATGCACCATCAGATGGTACACCCACCAACTAATCCAAAAAGCTGAACTAAAGCATCCCTGAGTATTGAAGAAGAAATAAACCTCAATGGATCCTGGAATGGTCCCTGACCCACCGCTTGCTGGGGCAGAATAATCTCAGGCTTAAGAGCAGGTATAGGGTCTGATGAAGGCCCTCTATCCTCTAACCTAGATGGGGATACATATCTGAGCTATCAACGACCTCTAGGTCATCCATGAATAGAGGTAGGATCACTAAGATCTATCTCAGAACCCTCATCTTATGTAGCAATAGCACGTTCCTAGCCATCTACGATAGAGTGAAACCAAATAAATTCTTTAGAAACTAAATCAGACTCTTAGCATAAAATAAGTGAAAGAAGTTAAAAACTCTTAAGAATGTCCTATAGCCTATCAAAGATAAGAAATGGATCATCATTTCAATTTGTGAGACTCTACTAGACACTTGCTCTTATACCAATAATACTGGTGAACCGAGGATCTAATACCAATTTTTTATAACCCAATTTATGAGTCATGATAGCACTTATTTTATCCCACCAGTAGGTAAGACAAAGAGTATCTTGGATTAATAAGCATTGGGAAAACTTAGTGAAAAATTGCTTAAAAGCCGAGAATTAATAATTCAAGGCTTATAATAGCAATAAGACTGTCATTGTAGTCTAATAGATAGATAAAGATCAATAATTATACCATGTCATAGTTATGTCAGTACAAGAGCTACTAAAATGGAACAAAAGTATTAAAATAGTCAAATACAATTTGTCTTAGTAAATAAAAGACTAGACATAGATGATAAAAGGAAAATAGGGAAACTCTAACTCCAAGAACACACCTAATCTCTGGAATCAACTCAACAAAAACATCACGTCAGAGGTATCTACTAGTAGTCAAGTCTACACCAAAAAGGTAAAGAAGTGTATTATAAGCACCAACACCATTGGTACTCAATAGGCATCAAGGGATGACTAAGCTAAATCATGATATAATATGATATGATACAAGATAAAAAAAAAAGCTAAGTCAAGGTAATAGGAAAAAACTAGAAATAAGCTCCTACACTGTGAATAAATAATTAGAACAGACATAATAATGAAAGAAAGAGTAATTAATACTCCAAAACTAGCCCCTATAAGCTAGTAAGTATGGAAAAGTAGATAACCCAATGCAGTCCCTCATAAGCCTAGAGAGTAAAGGATATAAATAATCAAAGATCTATAAATTTACCAAATATCAACTATAATCATCAACCATCCATACTATATCATATCATACCCAATTCTTAATGTTTAACTTAAACGAAAACTCATATCATCATCATAGTAACCTCCTCAGTAGTATCAACACCGTTATATTACTTGTTAGACTTAAACTGAAACCCATATTATCAATATCATCATAAATTGTTGGACTTGATTTGGAACTCATATTATCAATACCATACTGATTTCCAAACTTGAATCAAAATTCATATCAATAAACTATATCAATTACCAGACTTGAATTAAAACTCATATTAATAAACCATATCAATTTTTAGACTTAAGCTAGAACTCATATAAATAATCCATATCAATAACCATATCTATAAAGCATTGGGTTTTACCCAAAATTAGTACCAACTCCTAAATATCAAACTAGCATAATCATTAAGTATTCAATCTTCTCAATTTCCTAAAATAATCATTAATAAAGGTATAAAATACATCTAAAGGTATAAAAATGCTAACACAAGTATTGGCATAAGGTAGGCCATAGCGGCCCACTTTTAATACTCAAAATCCATTTTTAGACAACTTTTACCGCAAACTAGACTAAGGTATATAAATTCATTTCTAGATATTAAATAAGCCATAATTAGTCGCAATATAGTATTTCCACCTAAATCATGAACAACTACGTCAAATCCACCTAAAACGCATGCAACTAGGTCAATTACAACTAAATCATGAGCAATTAAGCCAACTCCACATAGATTAAGGTTTCAAGATCGCCTAAACAATTCAAATAAGATTAATCATACAAATCATGATTATAATACTTAAATCCCATCCTATATCTAGCATAATATTGTAATTATACTATGAATTAACCTAATTTATGAAAAGGTAAACCTAGCCAAGATGGGCATCAAAGAAAAGCTTGAAGAATCTACTAAACCACCGCTTTCACCTTCTGAGAACCTTCCACAAGGTTGCCACACTATCAAAATTATAATCTACTTATAAAAAAGAAAATAATAATATCCATATTGCACCATTGTACTTCGAGTCTAAAATTACATAAAAATTGATGTGGGTCTCATTCACAGAATCTTACATTTAAAACCATCAAAACGCCCCTCCATGCTTAAGGAATATTTGTCCTAAAAAATGGGTAAATTTCAAGCTCAAATGGTACAATAATCAACCCATAAAAATTTGAGTTATTTTGGTGAAATCATAAGAAATTATCCATGGATTTTATGAAACTTACAAAGAATTCGGAGAAGAAATGCATTAATTGAGCCTAAGAATACTCTAAAATCACCCACTAATGATTTTTCAAAGTTCTCACACTTTTTAGGGTTCCACACACTTGTATATGGAAGAAAATATAGGAGAAATAGATCTAAGTGGGGGTTTTATACCCATACCAAGTATTTGGGTACTTTTTAATAGGACAATGGGTCACTTAAGAGGTCACCACTTAAGCAACCTAGTGTCGCTTTAGCAACACCCGATTGCCTGCAAAAGCACCTCTTACGTTGTCACCACTTAAATGATGGGTATTTTTCTTAAACCGACATCAATTGGGCAATCCTAATTTCTTAAATAATGGGTCGGCCTCTTTACTGCCCCCTTCACTTAAGCGGCCCAAAATGGTGCTTAAGTGGTGCACCAGGACCATAAGAGACTTGGAATTTTTCCCAGTCTCAATCTACCCCTCGAGGTTCATCCGGAATCCCATATGTATAAATAAATTATGCTACCCTTTAAAATTTTACATTTTGGACTTAATGGTGTAGTTAAAATTTCCATTGAAGGTTGTGTTGATGAAACTGGGTCCCACACCCATGTTCTATTTTCCTTAACTTTTGCTAATAGCTTGAAATCAGTTTGGGAGTTTTCAAACCTGAACAAAGGTTCCACTTAGCCTAAAATCAATGTTCTAGAGCTATTAGAATAGTCAAAATGGGTATACAAGGTTGTTTGACTAAATTTTTTGTCCAGTATATAATTTAAACTATCAAAGACTTTAAAATTGAGAATTACCTCTAAAAACAAATGAATAACCTGAATATTAAAGTATCAGTTCCAGCAACTCATAAATGGCTTGTGGTAGCTATAGGAAAGCTCTAAATAGCAAAAATGAGCAAGAATATAGAAAATGACTTGAATGGCCAATACACAGAAGTTGTTGGCATAGGATATCCAGTCCTAAGCTAAATTGATAATGGAACTTGATATTTTAAACCTTAGGAGGATTATAGATAGTATTGAGGTAGGGTATTTACTGTTTAGAAGAGTCAGAGTCTTCGATTAAGGATATGAGACTTTTCATCATATATGATCAGCTGTTGAGTGGTGATTCCACAAGGGCTACCATAAATTCTGAGTGTGTCTTGAAATTTTATAGTGGCATTTGCGTATTGAGAGTTGGTGACTTGATTCGAACGATATGGCATGAGTCTCATAGCCTTAGATATTCTATTCACCCAAATACAACTAAGATGTATAGAGATTTAAGATATCATTATTTATGGAGTGGTATGAAGAGACATATGGAAGACTTTGCAGCTTATTGCTATATTATTAGTAGGTAAAGGTCAAGGATTAGAAAACTAGTGTCTTAATTTAGAGATTTCCCATCCCTAAGTAGAATTTAGAGCGGATTATCATAGACTTTATTAGTGGTTTGCCTCACCCTTCCATGGTTCTGATGGTATATAGGCCATTATGGATCTATTGAAAAGTCAACATATTTCATTCCTATTCAAATTTCCTTTAGTGAAGGGAGGTTAGCTTGTATCTTTGTTTGTTAAGTACTCCATTTGTATGGTGTGCTTATATCTATTTTTTAGATTGAGGTTAGCTGTTCAATTTTAGCTTTTGGAGAGATTTCTAAGAGGATTTGGGTACTTTGTGGATCATAGTACAACCTTCTATCCTTATATAAATAGTAGTTGGAGTTGACTATCAGGTGTTTAACGATATACTTTGAGCCTATGTTATGGATTTTAGAGGTTAGTAGTTGTATGATTTATGTTTGGCAAAGTTTGCATCTAATAATAACTACTATTCAAGTATTGAGATGGCATCTTTATAGGCTTTATAGGATAGGTGGTTCTATTCTTTGATTGGTTGGTTTGATCCCTCTGAAATTAGACCCCATGGTACTGACCTACTTTACGAGTTGTTGGATAGAGTCAAGTTGATTCAGGATAGTTTAACCATAGCTTAGAGTAGGCAAAAGTCTTATGTAGATCACAAATTTTATATTTTGAGATTTGGATTTGGTGACTGAATATTTATTTGTGTATTTCCCATAAAGGATGTGATGAGGTTTGGGAGGAAAGGCATGCTTAGCCTCAGATATATTAGACCCTTTGAGATCCTTTGCATAGTTGTTGAGGTGGCTTATGAGTTAGCTTTACCCCTAGATTTTGCTATTGCCCATCCAATTTTCGATGTTTCTATATTGCGGCAATGCATTCCTGATCCGTCCCATGTTCTTAGATGGGACTCAGTTCAGTTGGATGAGCGATTGACCTTCAAGGAGGAGATTATTCTCATTTTAGCTAGTGATACCATGAGGTTATGCACTAGAGATATTTCAATAGTTAAGGTTCAGTAGAGGCATCTCCTAATAAAAGAGGCTACTTAGGAGATTGGAGTGGGATACGGACCCAGTATCCTAACATGTTTATGGCCTCAAGTGCATCCTAACCCTTTAGTTTCATGGACAAATATTATCATAGTAGTGAATATTGTAATTACCCTCTAAGTCATTTACTCCATTTCCACTTATTATTGTTGTTTAGAGCTTTCCTATAGCTTCCTTAAGACATTTTTCACTTGATGTAATTGACAGTTCAATTATCGAGTTGTTCGTTTGGTTTTTAGAGCCAATTCTCTATTTTGAAGTCTTCGATGGTTTAAATTGGCTACTAGACATAATATTTAGTTAAACAACCTCGTATGCTAATTTTGATAATTTCAAAAGCTCCAAAATAATGTTTTTAGGGTAGGTAGGCCCTTGGTAAAAGTCTCGAGATACACAAACTCATTATAGGCTATTGTCTTGAAGTAAATATAAATGACACCTAGGTGTAGGACCCAATTTTCATTTGAATTCCCTAGGATTGAAATTTAGACTGAGCCATTGAGTTCAAAATATCAAATTTGATATGGTACCACAGTTTGTTATTGTATATGGGATTCTGAATAAATCTCGATGAGCTAGAAGAGACAAAATTCCAAGTCTTCAGCTGGCGTTTTAAATATAGTGTGACCGTTAAAGAAAACATTTTGGTGCTTTAGCAAATGGCTCTTTATGTAATGACCTTATTTTTTGTGATTTTTCTAAATTAATTTTTTTTGTGTGATTTAAACATTTTACCCCTCCTCGTGGTTGATTTGTGGTAATTTTGGGGTGTGGGAATGATTAGAAATATTTCTAATGCATTTTAGCATGATTTTTATAAGTTTGTGGGTTCTGGTGGTTAAAAAGGCTTATTAGTTAACTTTGGTCAATATTTGTTTTCTATGTGTCGGATCAAAAAACAAACTATGCCAGCAGGTTTCGAACATTGAGTTTAGGCTTGTAATATAGTTGGTGTGGTTTTACAGGTTTTATATCTCATTTCAACCCCCAATTTGAAAAGTTATGAAATTTGGTTTTGGGGGGGTCAACTTTGAGAAAATGGTGATTTTTTTGAAAATATGATATTGTCATTGAGTCCAAAGCATTGAATTTAGTCTAGTAAGATAGTTTGTTTGCATTCTCTAGATTCTGGATGAGTCCTGAGGAGTCCACTGATGTTCCGGCTTTTGATGAAACATTTGGCATCATATTTCTTGGGAAAATTGTATGTTTTCAAGCAACCAAAGTGGTATTTAATGAGTTTTTTTAGTGTTTCAGGGAAAGGAGTGAATCACAGAAGAAACTTGGAAAAAGTAGTAATTAAAAGAATTTGACGGTCAAAATGGTGGATCGTCAGACTTGCGACGGACCACCAGTTGGACCGTCAGGCCTTATACAGAACATGGCCTCCCAAAGGACTCAGTGACGAACTAGAAGGTGGACCGTCAGACTTGTGATGGACCACCAGGTGTGCTGTCAGGCCTTATCCAGAAGTCACTCTGTGGAAGGACTCAGTGACGGACGAAATGGTGGACCATCAGTCTTATGATGCACCACCAGGTGTGACTTCAAGCCTTATCCAGAAGTCACTCTCCTGAAGGACTCAGTGATAGAAAAAATAATGGACCGTCAGTCTTATGAAGGACCACCAGTTGGATCATTAGACCTTATCCAAAATCCACTCTCCGGAAGGACTCTGTGATGGACAAAATGATGGACCGTCAGTCTTATGATGGACCACCAGTTGGATTGTCAAACCTTATCCAAAAACAACTTTTTAGGAAGAGTCAGTGACGGACCAGATGGAGGACCGTCAGACTTTCGACGGACCACCACTTTGGCCGTCAAATTGGACGTAACTTTTTTGATTTTTAAATTTTAAATTCCTTTTTATATGGGAACATATAAATACCAAATTTTAGGGTTAGCACTTGAATTTTTTATTATCTTTGACAAATTTATCATCTATTGAAACTCTATGTAACCTAGTACCTTCGTATTGAAAGATATCTTTGGGGAAGTTAATCATTGAATTCATTATTGAAGATTCAAGAACTGATTCTTGAGATTTTTGTAAGTTAATTCTAAATCTATTTATGAATAATACAAGAAATAGTTCTTCTTCTTCTATGAAATTTTGTGGCTAGTTACCATAACTAAGGTTATGGAATCCTTAATGTTGAAAGCATCTTTGGGTTGTGAATCAAATTGAGTTCCATGAATAACTGATATTGTATAAACCTTTCTTCAATTTAATGGCTTTTCTTGGTTGTAAACTTGAAAAGTGAGCGCAAGAACATCACTTGTCTGAAAGGAAAGTATTTGTTGGGAAAAGAAAGTGTTTACATGAATTCTAAGGGCTTTAACCTTTGGATTAATGGCAAATGCCCTAATAGGATTATCTTACAAGATAAAATGGTTGAAAGAACAATATACCCTTTGAGTTTGAGAGAATTAGAGGATAATCTATACACTTGGTTGAGAGACTAAGGGATAAAGAATAGGATTCAACCCTTCTTGCAATTGAATTTGCTAAATGGAACTCTTAAGTGATTCACAACCCTAATTGTTCTAGAATTTTGGAAACCATAGCCCTGGTTTGTTTAATCTCATTAAATCACTAATTATAAAGAGAATCATTCATTGGAATACTCTTGTTACAATCAATTATTTTATAAGTTACAAATAAAACAACCCCCTTATTCAGGAATCTCTAATCAACAGTCCAGTAACTATTACAATATTTAGTGAGCACAGTATTCCTTGTGGGATTCGACACCTAACCTAGTTGGGTTCTATATTTGACAGTGACCGCTTATACTTTCTAATGGGAGTTGTAATTTGGGCATATCAAATTTTGGTGTCGTTGCCGGGGAATACAGTTATCAACTAAGTTTGTGATTGTTAATCGAACCTTTGGTCAAAGATTCCCAAATTTTATTTTCTATTTGTTGTTTTTGTTTTGTGCAGGTTGAGTGTCTTGTATGCCAAGTACACGTAGATCAGGTCAACCATTATTACCTATTCATCCAGAACCGCAACTCATTGGCAGAATGGATGGTGACCAGGACCCGAAAAGAATAGCTGCTCAGTAGGAGCAGGCTAGATTAGCAGCCTTGGCAGCCGCACAAGTAAACTAGCAGAATGCAAATAATGATGGTCGGGAAGTAAACCCAGATGATGAGGACCTGGGCGATGATGAGTTATTTAGCCTAAGACATGTAGATGATGTAGCCACACCAGCAAATATCAATATCAACAGAAATTGCTAGGCTAGGATGAGACCTGAAGCCGAGCTGTTCTATTTACTATAGACGATGATGATGATGACCTGGATGGGGCTGGTGCCACAGGGGATATTATTCCTCCGCACCTAGCACCTAGAACTAAGTTTAATATCACGAGTATCATGATCCAATTATTGCATCTTAAGGGACTATTCGGTGGACTTGCAGGTGATGACCCAAATATGCATTTGATTAACTTTATCTCGATATAAAAATCGTTCGACAATCCAAGAGTAGGAAAAAATGTTATTCGGCTGTGATTATTCCTATTGTCTCTTTCTGGAGAAGCAACTTTATGGTTGAATGGGCTAACCCCAATTCTATTATAAATTTGAGGCAATTGAAAGATGCTTTGTTAGAAAGGTTCTTTCCCCCATCCAAGAGGGCACAATTAAGAGTTGAAATCAGTAATTTTAGGCAGCTTCCAGCTGAAGCTCTCCATTAAAATTGGGAGAGGTTCAAAAAGAAGCTCACTCAGTGCCCGAATCATCAGATGACTAACATCCACCTAAAAGAGATATTATATAGGGCCTTGAATTTATTGACTAAGCCAATAGTGGATAATGCTGCGGGTGGGTCACTCATGGACCTCACTTTTTCTGAGGCATTTGAGATGCTGGATCGTATGACAAAGTAGAGAAGAGCTTGGCATACCAGGGATTCAGAGGTAGCAAGCTCCACTGTATCTATTGGTATGACTGTAGAACCGAGGCGAAGGGAAGAAGAATAAGGCTAACACATTGCTCACATGAAGACACAGATGGACCTTTTTACTAAGAATTTATTATCAGGAAAGATAGAGAAGGTTAAATTTGTGGTATCTAGAGCTGACTCTAATTCTGAGGAGGAAGCTAATTATTTGAACAATCAGGGGGATTTCTGAGGTAGTGTCCAAGGAAACCAAGGTCGGAACTAGTATGATAAATCTGAATACAACGACCGAGACAAAGGAAATTGGAAAAACAAAAATGACAAGAGTGGGTTGTATGTGCCTTCTGGAAATCATGAGGCTACTGCAACTAGCTCTAGGAAGATGTCCATGGAAGATATGATGGCAAAATTATTAAAAGGGGTGGAAACAACCAATATTGGAGTAGCAGAGATGAAAAATGATTTATCCTCAATGAATCATTTGGTTGACTCACACTCTACTTCAATAAAATAGTTGGAGCAGTAAATGAACCAACTTTCTACTGCGATTAATTAGAGGATGGTTGGCACTCTACCAAGTGATATAGTTTAAAATCTAAGGAAGGATGGTTCATGCATGGCAATTACCACTAGGAGTGGAAAATTACTGGCGATCCTATCTGTGGGTAATCCTATGGTGGATACTATGGCAGAGAATGTTGATGAAGTAGATATTAACCATCCGGTAGAGTCTAAAAAATCAGATGAGATCATTCATGATGTTGTATCTAATAGTCAGCAGGCTGATGAGTGGAAAAAAGAGGAAGACAGGGAAAAGAAAGTAGTGGTGAACACTCTCCCAAAACCACCACCTTTATTTTCTCAAATATTGAAGAAGAAGGCTGAGTATAAGAAGTTTAGCAAATTCTTGGCCATGTTGAAGCAGTTGATGGTAAATGTGCCTTTGGTTGAGAAACTTAAGAAAATGCCAGGGTATACCAAATTTATGAAGGACCTTTTGATAAAGAAAAGAGCGGTGAGCTATGAACCAATAGATAATCTCCATTATTACAGTGCTATTGCTACAAGGTCCTTGGTGCAGAAGAAGGCAGACCTAGGAGCGTTCACTATTCCTTGCATGGTAGGGTCTTTAGAATTTGCTAAGTCTTTATGTGATTTGAATCCCACTAGCTGTTTATAAAAAGTTGGGTTTGGGAGACCCCACACCCACCAACATATGACTTGTGATGGCGGATTGGTCGATAAAATGACCTGTTGGTATTTCATATAACATTCTAGTGAAGGTAGATACCTTTATATTTCTTGTGGATTTTGTAATTATTGATTGTGAGGTGGACTTCAAGGTGACCATAATCTTTGGTCTACCTTTTCTTGCAACTGAAAGTATACTGATAGATTTGCGAGCTAATAAGCTTTTATTTAGGATGAATGATAAAGGGGTGCATTTTGATGTATGAAAATAAATGAAATAGCATGAAGAAATAGGTGTGTTCTCAATTATTGATGTATATTATGAGGACGAGCAGGAAATACCAATAGAGGAGCAGGTTGCTGTTGAGCCATTAGCCGCAGTGCTTATGAATTTTAATTATGAAGATATTGTGGATTATGAAGAGACCGTTTGTCCTTTGACTGGAATAGGATCATATTCTTACACTCCTAAGAAGCTCGATCTTGATCTCAAAAATTGACCAGCACCACTGGGAAAGCCATCTGTCGAAGAGCCACCGGTGTTGGAATTGAAAGAGTTACCTGGTCATTTGAGGTATGTGTTCTTGGGTAGTAATAATTCACTACCCATCATTATTGCAACTGATCTGGGTGAGCAACATGTGGAAGCTCTCATCTCTATTCTTAAGAGATATAAGAGAGCTATTAGTTGGACTATTGCGTCTATCATCAGTATTTCTCCTGGTTAGATGCAGGGGTGGTATATCCTATATCAGATAATAAGTGGGTAAGTCCTGTACAATGTGTGCCAAAGAATGGGGGCATAACAGTGGTAGCCAATGAGAGGAACGAATTGATCCTACTTAGGCCTGTTACTAGGTGGTGGGTGTGTATGGACTACCAAAAGCTCAACTCCTGGACATTAAAGGATCACTTTCCAATGCCCTTCATGGATCAAATACTTGATCGATTAGCAGAAAAGGGATGCTATTGGTTTTTGGATGGTTATTATGGATATAACCAGATTTGTATTGCTCCCAAAGATAAGGAGAAGACCACTTTTACATGCTCGTATGGAACTTTTGCATTCAAGCAGATGTCGTTTGGGTTATGTAATACACCTGCCACCTTCCAACAGTGCATGATGTCTATTTTCTTAGATATGTTTAAAGACATCTTGTAGGTGTTTATGGATGATTATTTGGTTGTAGCAGATTCATTTGAGCTGTGTTTGGCCAACCTGAGTATGGCCTTGCAACGATGTGTGGAATTCAATCTTATGCTTAATTAGGAGAAGTGCCACTTTATGGTTAAGGAGGGAATTGTTCTCGGGCATAAAATTTCAACAAAAGAGATTAAAGTTGATCAAGCCAAAGTTGAAGTTATTAAGAGACTACCACCTCCAATTTCTGTGAAGGGGGTTCACAATTTTCTCGGCCATGTTGGTTTTTATCATAGGTTTATTAAAGACTTCTCCAAGATTGCAAACCCACTCTGCAAACTTTTGGAGAAAGAAATAAAGTTTTCCTTTGATGAAGATTGCTTGAAGGCATTTGAATACCTTAAAGGGAAACTAGTGGAAGCCCTTATCATTGTAGCACAGGATTGGTCCAACCCGTTTGAGATCATGTGTGATGCAAGCAGAGTGCCCTTGGGGATGCTTTGGGGCAAAAGAGGGACAAATTATTTCATCCAATCTATTATTCTAGCAAAGCTCTGAATGGAGCTTAAAATAATTACACTGTCACCAAATAGGAACTCCTTGCTGTAGTGTATGCTTTTGAGAAGTTTAGAGCTTATCTTCTAGGTACCAAGGTGGTGGTCCACAATAACTATGCGGCCTTGATATATTTGATAGCTAAAAAAGATGCAAATCCAAGGTTGACTAGATGGGTGTTACTACTCCAAGAATCTTACTTTGAAGTCAAAGATAGAAAGGGTTACGAAAACCAAGTGACGGATTATCTGTCTAGGATGGAAGGTGAGCGAGCAGTTAGCGATGAGATGAAGATCAATGATGCATTTCTTGATGAGTAAATCTTAGCTTCTGCTTTGGAGAACCTACCTTGGTATGCTGATTTTGCAAATTATGTGGTGAGCGAGGTGATTCCAGAAAATCTTTCTTTCCATCAAAGAAAGAAATTTCATCATAATGTGACACACTACTTATGGGATAAGCCATATATTTTTCAGCGATGTACTGACAATATAATAAGGAGATGTGTTCAAAAGGTGGATGTATTAAGCATATTCGAAGCATGTCATGCTTCCCCAGTCGGGGGTCACCATACAGGTGATTGAACTGCGAGAAAGGTGTTGTAGAGCGGCTACTATTGGCCATCATTATTCAAGGACGCTCACGAGTTTGTGCTAAAATGTGACCAATGTTGGAGGCAGGGGTCTATCTCTAAAAGGCACGAAATGCCTTTAACCAAGATGCTTGAAGTGGAATTGTTTGATGTATGGGGCATCAATTTCATGGGGCCGTTTGTAAGCTCGTATGGAATGAAGTACATTTTAGTTGTTGTGGATTATGTATCCAAATGGGTTGAAGCTATTGCCTTGTCTAATAATGAAGGGAAGAGATTTGTTGCATTTCTTAAGAAGAACATCTAACTCTCGCTTTGGAGTGCCACGAACTATTATAAGCGATAGAGGATCCCATTTTTGCAACAAAGTGTTCCGGGCAGTTTTAGTGAAATATGGGGTGAAATAGCATAGAGTAGCAACTCCATATCACCCACAAACTAATGGGCAAGTGGAGGTGTTGAATCGGGAGATTAAAACCATCCTAGCCAAAATAGTGAATGCTAATAGGCAAGATTCGGCTTGAAAGCTAGATGACGCTTTTTGGGCGTATCGGACTGCTTTTAAAACCCCTATTGGCATGTCACCAAATCAGCCAGTCTATGGAAAAGCATGCCATTTATCGGTTGAGCTAGAACACAAGGCTTTGTGTGCTCTAAAAATGTTAAATCTGAATTAGAAGGAGGCAACAGAGCTAAGATTGGGGCAACTGAATGAGATGGATGAATTCCATCTCGGGGCTTATGAAAGAGCATACCTTTACAAAGAGAAGATGAAAAAGTATCATGACCGAATACTTGAAAGCAGAGACTTCCGAAAAGGTGATTTGGTACTTCTGTTCAATTCCAGGATCAAATTTTTTTCAGGCAAACTCAAGTCTAAGTGGTCAAGAGTTTAAAGTTAGTCAAGTCTACTCATCTGGAGTAGTCGAGCTTGAAAATGAAGATGGTAGCGTCTTCAAAGTGAACGGGTAATGAATCAAACTTTATATCAGTGCAAAAGACTTGATAAGAAGTATTGATATCTTTTATCTAGATAAAGTCTGAGTAATCAATATAACTAAGTCGTATCGCAATGAGAAATCAGGCACTAGTGGGAGGCAACCCACAACATGTTGTTGTAACCATAGTTAGAGTCCCTTTTATGTTTTTGTGCAATTTTGATGTGTTTGTAAAGTGTACAGGACCAGAAATGCAAAAAAGAAGAAAAAGGGATACAGGTGAGCCACTGGAACAAGGTGATAGACGACTTGGTAGACTACCAGTCTCCTGACGGACCACCACTTTCATCCATCAAGAAATGAAAAGAAAGTTTATTCATTGGATAAGAGACGACGACCTATGTGATGGACCATCACAAACCTGGTGGGCCGTCATAAGAGCCATAAAAAATAAGATCAGCGATCTGCATTCTGGTAAGAAGTGATGGCTGAATTGGTGGACCGTCCCACTTACTGTCACTTCAAAATAGAAATACCCAAACCCTGGTGATAAGTGATGTTCAAAGTGGTGGTCTGCCATCTTTATGATGTACCATTAATATCACCGTCACTTTAACCCTAATTCCAAATCAGGTCGAGTTAAATTGGTACTCTTTATAAGTACTCCATATTTTACCCAATGTGAGATTTTAAGGATAAATTTGCGCGGGTACATTCATTGTAACCGTTCCATGACCCTTAGCTGTTCCACTTTCTTAAGATTCGAAAAACTTGAAGGGAGTTATCCTATCTGAGACTCCCTATCTTCTCTATTTTTACCATATTTAAACTAGGTCACTCCTTCCCTCTCTTCATCATAAATAACTAGAAACACAAGAGCTAGAATTTGTAAGTTAACTTTGCCTATGAGGTTTCAAGCACGTAGCGTACCTGCATAATCTAGGTATGTGCATACCCTTCTCTTCTAGTTGTCCATATTAAGTGTAAGAGCATGATTTGTTTTCTTAGGTTTTTATTATTGTGTTTAGTTGGAATGACTTAAGTTGGACTTCAATATGCTAATTTGTGTGAAGTCTAAGTAGCATAAGTAGTAAAATTTGAAGAATGTGCTTAAAATATGAGTTTAGTGCTGTGTTGATGGTTGGAAATCGATCTGACATGCAATTTCTCAATAAAAAGGGTCAAACCCAAAATTAAGGTAGAATATGAAGGTGCAATGGTTAAATTGGTGGACCATCAACTTTTTGACGGACCACTCTGAGATGGTACATTCTGGATAAGAAATGATGGCTGAATTGGTGGATTGTCAGATTTATGATGGACCACCAACTTGACTGTCACAAAGAAATTTGAGATGATACTTTCTGGATAAGTAGCGACGGTTGAATTGGTGGACTGTCAACTTGTTGACGGACCACAAACTTGAACGTCACAATGCAAAATTACATGATGTAGCTATTTTTGAATTTTGAACTAATTCATTACTTCTTTTTTCAGGTGTTATGGCCCCTAAACTTTCGCAAAATAGAGGAGAAAGATCTCAACGAGGTAGAAATAAGTCTGCACAGGATTACAATACTAGACAAAATAAATGAGAAGCTCTCATCTCTCCCAGTATTAGGAGGAGAGTGAAAGTGTATCTAGCAGTACAAGTTCAAGCCCTGATGAGGCAACTGTTGCTGCAACTTAACCATTGCCTGTAGAGGGTGATACTAAACTGTTAACGTAGAGGATCAAATGGGAGTTCCTCCTGCTGTAGATGAACTTGAGGGTGATAATTTTATCAGGCTAAAAGATCCACAAATTTGAGAAGCTATCAAGTGGCAGATAGAGAGGGCACAAAAAGAGTTCTATAATGGGTTGACACCCATAGCTCAAGGGATTAGAAGTTCATTCATAGAAGAACATCAGATTATGACAATAGAACTTCATGAATATCCTGAGTTAGAGCATCGTTTCAATGAATATGGACTGTCACAGGTGAGCAGACCACCAGAAGAGTACTAACAAAATTGGGTAAGGGAATTCTTCTCAAATTCTCTGTATTTGGTGAAAGCAGAATGCCTAAAGGGGACTCAAATCTCAAATAGACCAAATAGGATGTCTATCCCGATTTGAGGGGTCACCATTGATATCTCAGCCAAAACAATTAATATGATGCTATTCGGGCTAGGATATGATGCCTCACCCGCTGTCCCAGATTTTGAGTATAGAATGAGAAATGCTTTCGGTCAGAGATGTTGGGCCGCTTCTTTATTGACCGATGATGGAAATCCTTCCTGGTTGACTAATTCTAAAGAGTGCATGACAAAGTTCACCCTTAGCTTTAAAGCTAAGTTCTGGTTGGTTATTGTTTGATTGAGGTTAATGCCAAAAAAAAGAGATGGGAAATTAGATCATCACAGAGCAATAGCAGTAGCCAGGTTGGTTTTAGGGCTACAAATTAATTTTTGCCAGCTAATTGCAGACGAGATGTTCGTGTAGGCACATAAAGTGACCACTTCTATACCCTTCCCATATTTGATCACTGAGTTATGCAAACAAGCCGGTGTGGTACTGATCCGTGGGGTTGACAATGAAGTACAGGATACACATAGGTAGGACATTGAGAAGTCGAAGGACAAATCAAAATTCAAAATTCATGTGACCAAGCCTCAAGCATATTAGCCTCTGCCTGCACCAATTCTTGAGTCCCCAGAAATGCCTGAAGGTATGCCCTTACCTATCACCACATATATACCACCTGATTGTGTGCCCAAGGGTACGTCTGTATGGTCAGGTTCTACATAGTTTGTTAGTGGAGCGGAGTTTATGGAATACTGGTTCAACCCATAAAATTTTGTCAAGAAGGTAAAGAATCGAAAGCGGTATCAAAAATAGTTAGAAAAGTAGGCTGGAGATTTCAAACCTTTTGTGCATGAAATTGTGGTCAAAGTAGTCCAGCCATTTCAAACTATTCAAGTTAGAATGGATAACATGGAAGCTCACATCAACAAAAGGCTAGATTCACTGTCTTTCCCTAATATTGCCAAGATCATGGCAGAGTTTGAGCAGGCAAAGACGGACATAGTAGAGTTAAAAGAGAAATAGTCACAGCTGCTTGCATTTGACCTGACTTTAGTAGTAAGTGATGACGAGGAGGGAATTCTGGATCTGATGGGCAGACCTGTAAAGGACAAAGGAAAGCAGGAAATGGATAAAAAAACAACAAAGAAAGAAGAAGAAATGAGGAAGAGAGAAGCCATGTCACCTGAGGAGTTAGACCAACATAACATGAAAAGAGCTACAAAAACGTCAAAGAAAGAAGATAAAAGAAAACAAAGAGAGACAGAAAATGAAGCGGCAGGAGAATGTACTAGTGCTGCCCCAAAAATGGGGCGAAGTGCAGGATCAGTTTGGGAGACGATTCCTCCAATTATGGAGGGTGAGGTTGTGAGTGATCCTATCACTATAGGGGCCAATATTTTATCGGGTGAGGATGCAGGGACCTCACCCCACCTGACAGATGCCTTAGAGGAATAAGAGACGACACAAATATCCCAATTCAACCATGTACGATAATTTATTGCTTTAAGGATAATACTTATCTTTCTGTGTGGGGGTGGGTGTATTTACATCATGGTTGGATATTGTTGCCAATATTCTGAATCTAATCGTACTATCTAGTAGAAGCGGCATGTCTAGGGTATTTTTATTATTGCATTTCAAATTTGCAGCTTGTGATGTAAATATCTATGTTTAATGATTATAAATAAAATATTTCTGTTTTAGTACTTCATTGTAAATATGGATAATGAATGATGTTGGCATAAGACTATGAGTATGTCTGTGTAATTATTTACTTTATTTATGCAAACATGTGTACATAACCTTCAGTAAATCTGTATTTGGCATTATTCTGTAAGAGGTGCATGAATCATGTGATGAACATTCCAAGAGTTGCAGAAGAAGTTTAGTTTAGTTGACGGTGGGTGTGAGGATTTACTTTCAGTTCTTGCATAGTCTAACGCCTAGAACATTCCTGAGTTATTGATACAGTCTTCTAGTGGATTCAATAGGATTGGTTAACAGGCCTCCTTGTAATATTAGCCTACTTAGCCTAAATAAATAACCCCACTAAAAAGATTTTTATCTCATTTGAACCCTTCTTGTGCCTGTAGGACCCTTTTTTTACAATTCCAATCACGTTCATTTACTCTCCGTGAGGCATTAGCACCTTCTCTGGCCTTGGCCCAATATTTGGGTATTGTGCACTTTAACTTAGGAAAAACACCTAAGTTAAGGGTGACTTTTGTCAAGGTGCAAATACTAAATAGAATTTGAGTGTAAATTTCAGTCTAAAAGCTTTTGGCCCTGATCAGTTCAAAGATATTGTGTACCTTAAGTTGAGGGTGACTTTTGATGATTGTCTTTTTCAATATATATATATATATATATATATAAAGAGGGGGGTGGTTTTATTTCTGAAGAATAGCCTGTTATGAAAAGTAGTAAATGAGTTGATCTAGGTTACAATAATGCAATGGCAAGGAGAGTTAAGTCATTGAGTCACTTTATCCAAAAACATATCCTTACCTAACCTGAAGCCTCATTATAAGCCTTGAAAAGAACTATTTGATCCCAATGAGTCGACTTTGAGGAGGTGTTGTATGGACAGGGCAAGTCTATGGGTATTTAGGAATATGCTTGTAACTTCTTTGATGAGTGTAAGAGTTTAGATTACGTCCACATCATATGATGAGTGGTGGATTTCATTGTTGTGAGGACAACTTGAGTTTCACTGAGTTTTGCTGTTCTCTGTGGGATGTAACATCCATGTTTGTGTGCAGAATTATAATCAATGCCGATTGTAGACCCTAATGTGTTAAATTTATGTAAGTGAAATGATGGGTAAATAGTTGCATCAAAATGTTTTAGTGGTTGGTTGCAGGTTATTGTATTGTTCATGTTCGCAATAAGGTGCTGAGTTGCTTGAGGACAACCAATTATCTTAAGTTGAGGGTATTGATGTTCCGGCTTTTGACGGAACATTTGGCATCATCTTATGGGGAAAACTGTATGTTTTCAAGCAACCAAAGTGGTATTTAATGAGTCTTTTTAGTGTTTTAAGGAAAGGAGTGAATCACAAAAGAAACATGGAAAAAGTAGCAATTAAAGGAATTTGACGGTCAAAATGGTGGACCGTCAGACTTGCGACTGACCAATAGTTGGACCGCCAGGTCTTATCCAGAACATGGCCTTCCGAAGGACTCAGTGATGGACCAGATGGTGGACCGTCAGACTTGTGATAAACCACCAGGTGTGCCATCATGCCTTATCCAGAAGTCACTCTCTTGAAGGACTCAGTGACAGACAAAATAGTGGACTATTAGACTTATGAAAAACCACCAGGTGTGCTGTCAGGCCTTATCCATAAGTCACTCTCCAAAAGGACTCAATAATGGACAAAATGGTGGACCGTTAGTCTTATGACTGACCAGCAGTTGGATCGTCAGACCTTATCCAGAAGCCACTCTCTAGAAGGACTCTATGATAGACAAAATGGTGGACCGTCAGTCTTATGACGGACCACCAGTTGGATCATCAGACCATATCCATAAATAACTTTTCATGAAAAGTCAGTAACGGACCAGATGGCGGACCGTCAGACATTTGACGGACCACCACTTTGGCCGTCAACTTGGATGCGACTTTTTTGATTTTTAAATTTTAAATTCCTTTTTATCTAGGAACATATAAATACCAAATTTTAGGGTTAGCATTGGAATCTTTTATTTTCTTTGACAAATTTATCATCTATTGAAACTCTATGTAACCTAGTACCTGGGGATTGAAAGATATATTTGGGGAAGTTAATCATTCAATTCATTATTGAAGATTCAAGAATAGATTCTTGAGATTTTTGTAAGTGAATTCTAAATCTATTTTGAATAATACAAGAATTATTTCTTCTTCTATGGAATTTTATGGCTAGTTCCCATAACTAGGGTTATGGGATCCTTAATATGAAAAGCATCTTTGGGTTGTGATTCAAATTGAGTTCCATGAATAACTGATATTGTATAAACCTTTCCTTAATTTAATGGATTTTCTTGGTTGCAAACTTGAAAAGTGAGCCCAAGAACATCGCTTGTCTGAAAGAAAAGTGTTTGTTGGGAAAAGAAAGTGTTTACGTGAATTCTAAGGGCTTTAACCTTTGGATTAATGGCAAATGCCCTAACAGGATTAGCTTACATGAGAGAATGGTTAAAATAACAATGTATCCTTTGAGTTTGAGAGAATTAGAGGATAATATATCCACTTAGGTTTAGAGATTAAGGGATAAAGAATAGGATTCAACCCTTCTTGCAATTGAATTTGCAATTGAATTTACATGATACTAGCATGCCAGGCAGGTATTGTGTAAGTGACACCTCATCACTTAAGAGACCTATTGATATCTTAAGTGATTCTAAAGCTATATAAATATCCAATTTTATGATTTTTCACTATTTTTTAGACTTGGAGGTTATAGTTTTATGTTTTTGGACAATTTCTTCCATTTTCAAACTTGGGTAAGCTCCAAATCCCTATTTCTTCTATTTTTCTTTGATTCTTGTCATTTAAATCCAATTAAAACATGAATACGAAAGTAAAATTTAGGGATTTTTCCTCAAGAGGCCTAAATTAGAAATTCTCCAATCGAAACCCCAACTTTAACCCTTATTCACTTAGGTTTCTACTGTTAGTTCCCTTAATCATGGGGAATATATATTTGGATTGAAATTCAAGTTTTACCCCTTTTTTTAAAATCAATTTTAGGGGTCTGTAATAACCCAAGAGTACCCACTAGTCGTCGCACGGTGCTTGGAACCATAGGTGATCCCAAGACAACCCATGAACTGGCATACTGATAAGCAACTAAATTATAACATAATAAATAGCTATGAAACTGATAAATCTGAAGGATGAAACTGAGATTTACATGACTGACTCTGACTGACATCTATGAAGCCTCTACAATACTAACTATAGATAATTGGGATATGTCTCCAACTACCACTAATTAATAAACAAAGAAAATAAATAAATTATACATGAGCTAAAACTTTCTGGAGTTCCCGGAGTAGGAGAACTCATCACCTACTGGCTGGAATCTTCAACTGTCTGATCGTGATGTGCGGGTTGCAATTAGTACCTACATTATGAAACAATGTAGCCACACAAATGTATATGTGGATCATTACTTCTGGAATGTACTGAGTATGAGGGGTGAATGCAATAAATAAAACTGATTCCATACATAATCGTTAACATACATGCTAAGTGTAAGTAGACTCACCCATAGGCTAGAATAAATGAAAAACTGAAATATCTTAAAGCAGGAGTGACAAACATTTTCTGATAAGATGGTGAATATCTACACTTAGTTTCTGTAAACTTTACTTTAATGATATAAGCATAATTGAAGGTGGGATATATAAAACATGGATACTGGATAAATACTGGGTCTGAAACTATGTGATGGAGACTGACAAAGATTGAGGATCTGAATATACAATCACACTGAGCATGAATGCATAATCATACTAACTTATCTAATTAACTGAATGACTAATAACTGAATACTGGGCATGTAAGACTGAATTGTACTAAGTCTGAATAACTAGGCTGAAATTGTAGAGTATTATGCATATGAGAAAGGGACTGACTGAGTAACATAAGATAACTAAGCATGAATTCGTAAAAATTATATTATCTAAGAATGCAAGACAAAGTTTATAACAAGATTCTTAACTTATCTGTAAACTGAGGAAATAAAATACTAATAACTGAATAACTGATAACTGTACGCTATGGTCAAGTAAACTTGAAACTGAACTGAGTTATTAATCTGATTGCTGGAATGAGACTCTGACTGTAACTAAGATGGTAACTGAGACTATAATAGAGATTATAACTATGAATGTAACTGAGAGTGTAACTGAGACTATAACTGAGACTATAACTAAGACTATAATTTAGAATGTAACTGAGACTATAACTGAGACTATAACTAAGAGTGTAACTGAGACTATAACTAAGACTTTAATTGAGACTATAAATAAGACTGAATACTAAGTTTTGATAACTGAGTAACTGATAGCTGTTATTACTAATAACTAAGTTACTGATAATTCGGTGACTATTTGTGACAGTCCTAATTCTGTAGAATTAAATTGAGTTCTGTACTAAGCTGGGGGACTATTTTTGACTATCCTAATTTTTTAGAACTGAACGGAGTTCCATACCGAGTCTGAATCTAAAACTGTAACTGTGGGAGTGTTCATCTAACCAACATTTCCTAATCTTAGCTAATCGAGGTCCAACCTGTAACTCCCGTTGGAAGGGTATCAGTATCATGCCACGGGTACTAACACTGGCTATGTGGATCCACTAAACCAGTGTCCTGAAGGACTAAGGAGTAACCCTATACTAGTAGAAAATTCCAGAGATATGTGTCAACCCTAAACTGGCTGGAAGACATCTCAAACCTATGCTGGCTACATAGTTCTATAACTCATGGATTTCTACCAAGGGTCAAACCCCCGGCTGGCAGGAATGCCCCAATCCCTAGGCTCACTTGTTGATGAATCCTACTCCAACTGAATGACACTAGAATACTAATTGGTCCATGCACTGTTAACTGATAACTGATAATCTTAGGTTATGGTATTCTGAAAAAAATAGTGCATATGGATTTTGAGGTAAAAATTAATGATTAAAATGATATTGGGAATGAAACTAGATTGTACTAGGGTTGACTAATCCCTCACAGATTCTGTTGACTAACCGAACTGGACTAAGTTCACTGAGTTCTGTTAACTAATTTGGTACAACTATTCATAACATTACTGAGACTATTTTGTAGCTACTATAATTCTTGGTAAACAACTAGATTTTTGGTATTGAATACCCTCAGGACTTGATAGAATTGAAAGTAAAACATGGCATGATCATAATAGCTTAACAATAGTACCTTGTTAACAATGCTTTCATTTAGACATTTTGTTAAACACCTTAGAGGCATGAACTTGTAAATGAATGGTACCACATGAG
The DNA here is from genome assembly GCF_002878395.1 of Capsicum annuum. Classification (NCBI taxonomy): domain Eukaryota; kingdom Viridiplantae; phylum Streptophyta; class Magnoliopsida; order Solanales; family Solanaceae; genus Capsicum; species Capsicum annuum. Next base: position 91,805,758 of record NC_061118.1, on the reverse strand, counting down.
AACATGTCATGATCATGAAATGGAACATGGAAATATCATAAACATGGGAGCATAGCATGATTGCATAACTAAGATCATGAATTGTGTAATTCACATATAATTCACTTGAAATAGAACATGGACATTTCATCAAAATATGTAAAGTTTATAGCTTGAATGTAAGTATGTCTTAAGCATGAGGAAATAATAGAGTTACATGGAAAAGGTTATAGCTTGGGGATTCATCTTGAAATTGACTTAACATGATATAGGAATTTTATCAAACATGTGGAAGGCATGAATTTAAAACATGAGATTGTTGCCAAACATCATGAATTTAGGATCTATCATGGAATTTACTTGAATAAAACATGGGAAATTCAAATTCATTGCATGTGGAATTTAAAATCTTGCATGGAATCATACATAGGCTTAATTGAATTAAAAACATCATGAAAACATGAAATTAAATATTTCTTGAATATACAAAATACCATAATAATGGAAAATTCATTCTTTAATTAAAAGAAAAGAGTTTTTGGGCTCCATAGGTGAAAGAGGACCCATGGATGAACTCCCACATACCTTAAAGATTTAATCTTGAAGGAGAAACACAATCTTGAAAGCATTCTTGAATTAGAAAACTTGAGTTCTTGCTTTTCTTAAAGAAAATTTGATGAAGTTCTTGGTGTTCTTGAGGAGGCTAGGGCTTTTCATTGAGAGAAAAGATAAATAACTGAGTGTATATTGCTTTTGGGAGCTGAAATTAAGTGTTATGGGCGAATTTGGGTGAGGGGAAGTGACCAAAGTACCCATAAACCATTTCAAAACTAAAATAGCGTGTGAAATAGTCCCGTAATGCGTTTTCCATTGCATCATATTCCTAATTGCATCGACAACCTACGCTCGCATCCCAATCGCATTGGCTTACTGTTTCACACGAAAAATGCCATAACTTTTCGATTGAGTACCGAATTTAGGTAAAATTGGCATCGTTGGAAAAAGAATTCAATTATCTATAATTTGGTGGGTCTTTAGCTGCAAAATTCTATGTATATTATAAGTTATACATGTTTAAATTATAACCTTGTATACTCAAATGCCAAACTTTGGACGAATCAAAGGCTCTAAGATCAACTTTGTTCTAAGTGGTTCTTATGAATATTTTTCACCTCAAAAGCTAATAAAACGTGAGGATAAAGATCATCCAACTCATATTTTCATGGGAATCATTTAGATCATAGCTTATATATATAGGAATGATGGTTCATAGACTAGACCGAAAATGCGGGGTATTACATTATCTCCCCCTTGGGAACATTCGTCCTCAAATGAGACTAGTTAGATTGGGAGTACTGTATAGAGGAAACTGAGATCATATTCTAAACATGACTGACTTGGAATATGACTGCACAACTAATTTTGAAACATGATGCATGAACTGAATATCATGAACTAAACTGATTTCTTGAATACATACAGTGACATACATTCATCAGAGAGGTCTGAACTGAGGACATACATGACATAAACAAAATTTCACTAATCATTAGTGGTGTAGCATGAGCACCTAGAACTGAACATACTATAAGCATGGGTACATGAGTCATGAGTTGCATGACCTGAGTTTGGAGTTCATGATGTCATGGAACTTGACTTATACAGCTTAAGTGAACTGGAACTTCTCATAGTAGAAACTTAAAGCGTATATGATTTCTCTATGAAGTGTATGAATATAAGTTGTGATAAGGAAGCTAATATGTTAGGCATGAGTAGATATCGTGATGGCTGAAAAACTTTGCACTAAGATAAGAATAGTTTGGGAATCATCCTCCCCTTGCTACTTTTCTACACATACTGGCACTACTACTACAATCTGAGATCCTAACTTGCTCACTTGTTCTATCATCTACCACTTAGACTAAAGCAACATCTTAAGTCTGTGACCATTTTACTATACTCTAAACTGAACTACAATCACTTTACTCTAGAGTCTGGGGTATAATAATACACATGAATACTAAACTTCTATAGAATATACTACCCTTAACTTTCTTTATCTTCTGTAATCATTATCACATACTTACACTCTTTTCTACACAACTTGCCTTACTAAATACATTATTATACTAAATTTTGAATCAATAACCTAAATTCTTGCATACGCTATTCAAGACAATTGATTTACCTTTTGTACATCTAGCCCCATGAATATATAATCTTCTCAATTTAGATAACACTATCCCAACTCTACTACTACTAAACTTCTGGGCTCATATTTCTAACTCTAAATCACATACTATATAAGGGATTCTGAGAAGAAATCTAAAAACATATCTGACTTTGGCTTAATGCATGATTTTCATGAACATGAATGAAATATTTCAAACTTTAGGACATAAGGGAACTGATGGGATACTTTTTGAGTCAACTGCAATCCCATAACTGTCTGTGGGTACTGGCTGAGGAAACACTGTCTATAAGGACTTAAGCTTCACTGTTTCTGCCACCTCAGAACTAAGGCAGAGTTAGCATAAATAGATCAAGATGAGGATATGCATACATTTCTTAGATAATATTCCTACTGCACGATCTAAGACTTTAAAGAAAGGAAATATTTCCTAAATTCCATGCAGCCTCTTGAAGAAAAGTACAAATGTCTCCATACCATTCCGCAAGATGCTACTAGACACGGCTTCATAGGAACCCTACGACACTTGAACTCTAGGCTCTGGTACCAAGTTTATAATAACCCGAGACTACCCCTAATCGTCACACGATGCTTGTAACCATAAGTGATCCTAAGCTGACCCATGAACTGGCATACTAATAAGAAATTAAATTATAACATAATAAATAGTTATTCTACTGTGTGGAAACATTATCATACTAAAAATATAAAATAGATACAATATTGATAAAGCTTTACAATGTGATAAATCTAAAGGATGAAACTGAGATTTACATGACTGACTCTGACTGAAATCTATAAAGCCTCTGCTATACTGACTATAGATAGTTGGAACATGCCTCTAACTATCATTAATCAATACACATAGAAAATAAATAAACTGTACATGAACTAAAACTGTTTAGAGATCCTAAAGTAGGAGAACTCCTCACCTGCTTGCTGGAATCTACAACTATCTGATCATTATATGCGGGATATAATTGGTACCTACATTATGAAATAATGTAGCCACACAGACATATATGTAGATCAGTACTTTTGGAATGTACTGAGTATGCAAGGTGAATTCAATAAGTAAAATTAATTACAAACGTAATCATAAATATGCATTCTAAGTGTAAGTTGACTCACGAATAGGCTGGAATAAACTAAAAAACTGAAATATCTTAAAGTATGAGTGACAAACATTTTTTGATAAGATGATAAATCTCTACACTAAGTTTCTATAAACTTTACTTTAATGATATAAGAATACTGAAGCTGGGATATGAAAAAACATGGATACTATAAGAATACTGGGTCTGAAACTATATGATAGAGACTGACATAGATTAAGGATCTAAATATACGATCACACTGAGCATAAATGCATAAACATACAAAATTATCAGATTAACTGAATGACAGATAGGTGAATATTGGGCATAGAAGACTAAACTGTACGTAGTCTGAATAACTGGACTAAAATTGTAGAGTATTATCCATATGAGGAAAGGACTGACTGAGTAAATTAAAATAACTGAGCATAATTTCATGGAAATGTATTATCTGAGAATGCAAGACCAAATGTATAACATGATTCTAAAATAGTCTATAAATTGAGATACTAAAATACTAATAACTAAATAATTGATAACTGTACGCTATGGTTAAGCAAACCTGAAACTGAACTGAGGTATTTATCTGATTACTAGACTAAGATTGTGACTTAGATTATCAGTAAGATGGTAACTAAGACTATAATTGAGATTGTGACTATGACTGTAACTGAGACTGTAATTGAGACTATAACTGAGACTGTAACTAAGACTGTAGCTATGAATGTAACTAAGTCTGTAACAGAGACTATGACTAAGACTATAATTGAGACTAAATACTTAGTTCTAATAATTGAGTAACTGATAGCTATGATTACTGATAACTGGGTGACTATTTGTGATAGTCTTAATTCTATAGAACTAATATGAGTTTTGTATTGAGCTGGGTGACTATTTTGGATAGTCTTAATTTGGTAGAACTAAAATGAGTTCCATACTTAGTTTGAAGCTGAAACTGTAACTGTAGGAGTATTCATCTAACTGGCATACCCCAATCTAACCTAATTAGGGTCCAACCTATAACCCAGTTGGAAGGATGTCAGTATCGTGCCATAGTTACTAACACTGGCTATGTGGATCTACTAAACTGGTGTCCTAAAGGACTAAGGAGTAACCTTATACTGGTAGGAAACTCATGAGTTATGTGTCAATCCTAAACTGGTTGGAAGATATCTAAAACCTACGTTAGCTACATAGTTCTATAACTCAGGGATTGCTACTAAGGGTCAAACCCTCTGCTAGTAAGAATTCCCCTATCCCTGGGTTCACTAGATGTTGAATCCTACTCCTAATAGAATGACACTAGAATACTAACTAGTGTTTGCACTGTTAATTGATAATTGATAAGCTTAGGTCATGGTATTCTAAAAATAACAATGCATACAAATTCAGAGGTAATTATTAATGATTAATCTAATACTGGGAATGAAATTTGATTGTACTAGGTTTGAATAAACCCTTACTGATTCTATTGACTGACGGAACTGGACTAAGTTCACTGAGTTCTATTAACTGATTAGGTACAACTATTTAAGACATTACTGAGACTATTCTGTAGCTATAGTAATTCTAGGTAAACATCTAGATTTTGGGTATTTAATACCCCCAAGACTCGATAGCAAAAGTAAAACATGGCATGATCATAATAACATAATAATAGTAGCTTTTTAACAATGCTTTCATTTAGATATTTTTTCAAACACTTGAGAGGCTTGAGTTCTTGAGTTCTTGCTTTTCTTGACAAAAATTTGATGAAGTTCTTGGCGTTCTTGAGGAGGCTAGAGTTTTTCTTTAAGAGAAATGATGAATAATTGAGTGTATATTGCTTCTGGGTGCTGAAATTAAGTGTTATGGATGGATTTTGGTGAGGGAAAGTGAGCAAAGTACCCCTAGACCATTTAGAAACTTAAATAGCATGTGAAACAGTCCTGTAATATGTCGTCCATCGCGTAACATCGTGTATCTAATTGTGTCCACACAAGACTTATCGCATCCCAATCACGTCGACTTACTACCTCACACGGAAAATGCCATAACTTTTTGCTTGGGTATCGGATTTAGGCAAAATTGGTATCATTAGAAATAGAATACAATTATGAAAAATTTTGTGGTTCTTGAGCCACAAAATTCTATGAATATAAAAAGTTATACACATTTAAATAAGACCCCTGTAGAATTGAATGTCAAACTTTGGACGAATTAAAGACTCTAAGCTTAACTTTATTCTAAGTGATTCTTATGAACATTTTTCACCTTAAAATCAAATCAAACATGAGTGTAAAGATCATAAAACTCATATTTGCATGGGAATCATTTAGGTCATATCTTATACACGTAGGAACGACGGTTCAAAGACTAGCTCAAAAATATAGGGTATTATAGGGTCCATTTTGACCCAACTCAATATTAGGAAATATAGGTATTATTGGATTTTTGATCTGTATATTCTATATTTGTATGTTTTAGTTGATTTTGTGTCCATTCATGAAGAGAAAGCTCCGAATTAGAGTCTTTTTGAATCAGTTTTTGGCATTTAAGGTTGGTTATGGCTTAATTTTCTTTAAACAGGGATGGGCAATTAATATTGGTATAAAATTATATTTTAGGTATGGGAACTAATCATGAAATTGCTTTATTACTATGTTTCTATTCATGCGAGGGTCTGTGTTGTTGTTAATTGGTGGTTTTGAGATATTAATTGTTATGTGCGACTATTTGGGGTCTTATATGTTGTTATTATTTGTATGTACATATATTTAGTGGTACCTTTTTTCATGAAAAATACTAAAGTCAAATTTGTGTGGTATCAATGGCATATTATTGCGTATTTTACCCTATTCGCATACAGATTACATTAGATTCATTGATGGTTGGCATATTGAGTGGATTTTGGATCACATGTTTGTTATATTGGTTGAACGTTTAAAATTCTTATTTTTGTTTGCTATGAGTATCACATCCTCATATCATATTCATTCATGAAACACTGGTACCACCATGGAAAAACTGGCTTTTTAGACAGAAAATATGATATCTTTAAAAACCCTCTACTAATGCATGTGTCAAAGAGAAGTCATATTGGATTAGTAATGGATATTGTATTGTATATGGGTTTATGAAAACTTCATGGTTCCTACCTCAAGAGTACAACTTAGTAGGTTTATACGGAGGTTGTGCGATAACCTCATGCATCACATCACATTATCATTATATTTTTCATTGCATTTTATATATTGTGCTTATTTTGTGTTGTATTATCATCCTTGAAGTGATATCTGTCTATTTGTACTTCTTTCTGATACTTGAATTTGGTATATGTGTATATTTATGCTTCTTTCTCATATTTATGTGTGGTTTATTTATATATTATAGAATTGTTAGTGAAGACGGTGTGGGCTACCATTTGGTTAATTTTTTTACTGCAGGTGGCGTGCCCATAGTGTGTATTTTATATTATTTATTTTCTATTTTATGCAGTCGGCCTATGATACCTACTAAGTACAATTGGACCATACTCACCCCAACTATGCCCTTTCAGTGCAGATCTAGGTATGAGTGCACTGTTCAGTAGCTGATTTGAGTGGTGTTTTGAGTACTCTCAAGTTAGCATTCGGTTTATGTTTCTAAAGTTGATCTACTACCTCTTTTTGTTTAATTTATGTTGTGTATATTTATTCTGAGACAGACTATGATCCTTTTAGACTATCTATCTTTTACATTCGAGATATATTTAGTAGTTCTTCACTATGACAACAGGTTTTAGGAAATTGTATGGTATATTTGGTTATGTTTTCTTTTTAATTATTTGATATGTGTGGTTTGACTTTGCTCTAGGATTCTAGCCTTGGGTTTTGGTATTGATTTCTTATTTCATATTAGTGTGGATAATAGGCTTACATATCAAGGCTTGTCATAAAAAGTTCTATCATGACCTTTGGTTTTTGGGTCATGGAAAATTAGTATCAGAGTAGCCAAGTTTTATTAGTCTCATCAGTGTAAGAATAGGGTGTCTAATAGAGTCTCATGGATCAATATGTAAAGATCCATATCTATCTTTAAGAGGCTATAAAACATCTTTAGGAAACTTTCTATATTTTGTTCCTTATCATTCTGATCTTTCATACCATGTGTTATAAATTATATATCACTTTTTCTGCATAGATAATGAGGATTAGATCTCATAAGGATGAAAATACAATGCCATTATCTGAGGAGAGAGCTTAGTCTATAGGGAGAGTTGTAAGTCATGGATAGGATTGAGGTAGTAGATAGGAATGAGGATCTGCCCTGTCCAGAGGTAGTACTAGGAGCTCTCCCCTAAGCCTTGCATTAAGCATGCTAGAGATATAGGGCCTACTCCAGTTTTATAGAGTTTTTTTTACCCTAGTTGGGTTGTTGATTTATTTGGAGAGTGTTTCTTTTAGTTCACCTGGTGTTCCTCCAGCTCTAAGTATTGTACTTTCATTCGTGCTAGAGTTTTTCTATGATGTTCCTCTAATTCTGAGTGTGTGTCCGCTAGTGGTACTGACATCTACTTATAGTACTCTTCAGAATCTGAGTGTTTTTCCTCCTTTATTTCCTATTTCTAAGTATAGTACTTAAAGATTATAATTTAAGCCTTTATTTATGTTACCTCCTCGGGTGGGATCTCAGCTAGTCAGATTAAATATGCCTCCCATTAGTTTATGTACAATTTATCTTCTGAGGATTAGGAGAGGTTTGAGAGATTCACTTATTTAAGTCCTCTTAGGTTTAGTAGTGTTATAGGCGAGGATGCCTATGAGTTCTTGATTGACTGTCATGAGAAGTTGCATAACCTAGGATCGCTTGAGTCATATGAGGTTGCTTATACTACTTACCAGCTAAGAGATATAGCCAGGGATTAGTGGATGTCACATGTTAGTTGTATACCTCTTTGTTCTCCAAAAAATGACTTGGGATCAGTTTCCTAAGGTTTTTTTGGATAGTTTTGTGCCATACAGTTTGAGGGATCAGATGATAGATGAGTCTGATAAACTAGAGCAGGGCTCCATGATTGTTGCAGAGTATGAGGTATGTTTTCATGCCTTATTTAGATATTTATAAGGCAACATTACCACAGAGTCTGAGAAGATTTAGAAGTTTATGAAGGGGTTAGATATTTCTCTTTAGTTGGCTACTACCCAAATGGTGGTGTCTAATGCATCATTTTAGAGTTTAGTGGATCATGCCAAGATGATTGAGTTTATTCTTTGAGCGTCGCAGGGAAACTCTTAAAGGGTGCACCTTCTGGGGGAGTTCAGAGGTCATACTCCTTGATGAAACACCTAGGCTTTAGACCCTTAGAAAAATTCCCTTATTTGAGGATTCTGGACTAGGTACGACTCAAGGTACTAGTTGTACCCATTGGATATAACGTCGTGACCCCCCTTTTGTACACTATACAGTGTGGTAGGTGTTATACACTGTATAGGGTACAACTCAACCTTCCTATTATCGTATGTTAAGGTACGAGACTTACCAAGCCAAGTCATATGGTGATTGGCACTTGGCCTAGTTGACACTATTGTGGGTATAGTTTAGGGTACCACTCTTACCATTGGGTATAGGTCAATGATGTGTTGTCATACCTTGATCAGTGTAGGGGTCCTTGGTGAGGCCTATGCTACCAATTAGGGTTCCATTCATACTCTAGGGTATGATTGACTTAAGTGAGTCGTACCACCTGGGAAGTCACTTTTCAGCTTTTGAGCCAAGGGCTTTATGGATATTTCCCCACCCCAAAACCCTAGGTAAAAAACATCTTTTGTCCTTTATTCTTCCCATTTGCTAGATAAAAACACACAAAAATTCTCTCAAGGACTTCTCCCTCAAGATTGAAGCTAGGGTTTTAAAGGGTGACCTTCTAGAGGCTTGAAAACCAAGAATCTTTCCTTGAATTATCTTGTTTAAGGCATGTGATAATTTCCCTTGTTTTTATCTCAAAACCTATGTATTTCAAACACAGATTAAGACTTACAAATGATGATTTTGAAAACAAATGATAAGGGTTTTGTTGTTAAATAATAAGTAACAGTTGTTCTTGCTTATACTAGTGATTATATATGATATTAGTGATGATTTGTACTTGCGGGTCCTTATTGTTTGTGGTTAAACAAATGGGTCTTGAGTAACCCTAATAACGATAAATTCTACCATGATTTTGGCCTTAATAAAGGTATGCACACAAGGTGTTTGTGAAAATGTTTAAGTGAAATATCTAATCATATGTTATTGATATTGCAATGAGGTTAATGGCTTAGTAAGCATGAATGGTTGGTAAATAGCATTGTAAAGAAACTTTTAACCATGATATTAGTTAACTTATGACCATGTTGGTTTGATGTCTAAGTAAAGGGGGCAGCGTAAAGTCCCTAATTATGAAATTGAATTGTTTTTGAACTAAAATATGGTTGAGATTGCTAATGAGGATGAATTTTTTTGAAGGGTCTTAAAGACCATAAATTGAATCGAATGACGAATTAAATGAAGGCATTGGCCTATAAAAGTGTTGTAATGAAAAATACTTCCATAAATACCTTATGGTCATATATGGTGTTGAATTGGTTAAATGGGTCAATGTCCCAAGGTGTTGAATTGGTCAATGGGCTAGAGTCCCTAAGTGATGAGTTAAATGAATATTGATGTATGGACAAAGAGTTAGAGTCCCAATATTGACTAATGATAGTCACAATGGCTTTTGGTTAAAATTCCTTGCTTACTAAGGTAGCGTGGTGTTAAAGTCCATTGCTTACTAAGGTGGCTTATGGTTAGAGTCCCTTGCTAAACAAAATTTCTTGTGGTTAGAGTCCCTTACATAAATACGCCGGCATGGGGTTAGATTCCCTTATGTAATATGGCTTGAGGCTAAAGTCCTTTGCCTAATGAAAATGCATGAGGTTAGAGTACCTTACCTAACAAATATGTGTATGTGATTAAAGTCCCTTGTCTAATGAAAACGTGTGTGGTTAAAGTACCTTGCCTAATAAGAAATATTTGAATACTTAAGTGTAGAAGGACGAAGTCCTCCACTTCCTGAGTCATGATTGAATGCATCAAGAATGCTTATTAAGTCTTGTTTCCTTTGGAATGATGTGAAAATGTTATGTATATATATAGATATTTCTACATGTATAGGCATGAAAATGAATGGTGTTGAATATGATAATTTGACTCAATTTTAAATGATGACTTTATCTTATCCTTATTCTTGAGTTACATGCTAGCGCTCGATCCGCTAACCATCTCCGGACACTATGTCCCTTGCGACAAAGGGGTCAGGGCTTCTTCTTCTCTTCCTACAGAGTGACAGGTGTTCGTATAGTTTGTACATTTGCATTATAGTGGTGAGCTTTTATTTTTCTGATGGCATATATTTCAGTCTCTTATCTTTTGTCGTAGATATATTTATACTTGGTTTGGCTATTTTTGAGGGTTTGTACCAACATATATATAGACATTGAATTTGAGTAAAGGCATTGTGAATTATTGTGGACTTGGGTATGTTCGTTAATTATGTTGATGTACATGAAATGTTTAGACATTGTCTATTTTATGCTTACTAGTTTTTTTCCTGCTATCTTGATATATAGCCAGAGCTTCTCCGACACTTATTGATTGATGTAATGGTTAGGTTGGGTTGACAGGGAAATGTTTGATTCATGTTAGGCTTGACACCCATACAACAAGGCCTGATTTCAAATTATGTCAAGTTGGTATCAGAGCCTAGGTTCATAGTCAGTTGGGTGTCCAAAAAGCCTTGTCAAGTAGAGTCTCTTTTATGGGTGTGATGTGTGCCAAATTTATAAAAGAAGGGCTAGGATACATTTAGGAATATTTCCCCTTCTTGTGTTTTGATCTCATGATATAGAGTCTAAGGTCTTGGATTCCTCTTATTTCTGTTTGCTTATCTTTCAGATCATGCTCTAAAAAGATCTGATACTCTAGAAAGCCCTTTTATACCAATTAAGGGCCCTATGGATAGAGCTCGTCCAACTTTTAAGGTCTAAACCCAAGCTAGGGTTGAAGTATATGACCATGCTCGTAGGGTTCCACCTATCCCAATTAACGTTTTTTTAGAGTAAAACTCCTACTCAGTCACCACCTACAGATACTACTAATGCTGCGTTTTGTCACTCTATCAATCTCTTGACTGAATTGGTAACCTCTCAATTAAAGCGTGGTGCTCCAGTTACTATTTCTTCTGAGCCCATACAAGTTGGACAATTTATTAGGTTGCACCCTCTTATGTTCATGTGTACCAAGGTTTAGGAGGATCCTTAAAGCTTTATTAATAAAATAGAGAAGATCTTTCTGATCATGAATGCTTCTAAGGTTAAGACTGTTGATTTTACTTCTAACCAATTGAAAGATATAACGTACCAGTGGTATGAAGGATGGGAATTATCTAGAGGTGTGAATAATACGTCTGTCTTATAGGAAGACTTCTTTAAGGCCTTCTTGGACCGCTTTTTTCCTCAAGAGTTGACAAAAGAAAAAGCGGAAGAGTTTGTGAGCTTGAAGTAAGTGATGATATCTATCAAAGAGTATGCCTTGAAATTATATTAGTTGTGTAAGTATTCTCTTGAGATGGTTTTTATCATGAGGGATAGAATGTGTAAGTTCACTTTGAGTTTATCCCGTGAGTCGGTGCTCAAGAGTAAGGCGTCCTTGTTGATCAAAGACATGGGCATATGTCGATTGGTCGTGTATATGCCACAAGGAGTGGAAGAGAAAAATAAACAAGTTGAGTTTAGTAAAAAGCAAGGGAAAAAATTTAGACCTTCTGAGAAAAGTGGAATAGACGATGGCAAGTGTCTAAGGAAGAAGTATAAGAGTTCGGGTTCTTTATCCTCAGCTAGTGCTCCATACCCAAAGTCATCGAGTGATCATTGATCTCAATTTAGTGGTAGGTTTTGGGCATCGAGTGCACCGTCACAGACTAGTAGGGCTCAGTAAGCTCCATCCTACCAACCTAATTATGTGGTTAGCCTCATCGTGTTTAGTGTGAGAAGGGGCAAAATAGATATTTTAGATATGGTTAGATTGGGCACATACAGCGAGAGTGCCCCTTTCTAGCGGCTTCTTGGGCCAACAGGGCCCCTATTTCTACTTCATCTACTCCTGCACTGAATGGTACTATTTCTACTTCTGCTTTTATTTCTGGCACCAGCGCTGGTCAAAATTGTCTATATATACTTGCTACTTGCCAAGATTTTGAGGAGTATCCCGATGTTATCACGGGTATGTTAAAACTTTTCTCCTGTGATGTGTATTGTTTGCTTGATCCAAGGTCTACTCTTTCTTATGTGACCCTATTTGTGGATGTGCATCTTGGTTTTAGTCTAGATATGTATCAGTTCCTTTTTCTATTTCTACCCCGGTAGGAGACTCTGTGGTTGTTAAAAGGGTCTATAGGTGGTGTGTGGTCTCTGTTAGTAGTAGGGTAACTCTTGTAGATTTGATAGAGTTATATATGGTCGATTTTTCATGTTATTCTAGGGATGGATTGGTTGCACTCATGCTACGTTTCATTAGATTGTCAGACCTATAGGGTTATGTTTAAATTCCTTAATGAGCTGGTAATTGTATGGGAAGGAGGTTCCTTAGTGCCTAAGGGAAGATTCATTTCACATCTTGAAGCCAAAAAGTTAATCTTAAAGGGGTGTTTTTATTATTTGCTCTTCGTTAAAGGTTCTAACTCAAAAGGTTCTTCTCTAGAATTCATTCTCGTGGTTAATGAGTTTCTAGAGGTTTCCCCAATGGTCTTCTCGGTATTCGTCCCAATAGGGAAATCAATTTTGGTATTGATCTTATTTTGAACACTCGTCCAATTTTTATCCTTCCTTATAGAATGGCTTCAACGAATATAAAAGAGCTTAAGAAGTAATAGAAAGACCTCTTAGATAAAGGTTTCAGCCATCCTAGTATGTCTTATTGGTGTGCTCTTATGTTGTTTGTGCGCAAGAAGGATGGTTCCTTCTATGTGTATTGATTATCATTAATTGAACAACGGGATCATAAAGAATAAAGATCCTCTTCCTAGGATTGACGACTTGTTTAATCAACTTCAAGGAGAAAAGTTTTTTTCTCTAAGATTGATCTTAGGTCGGGTTATCATCATCTTAAGATTAGGGAGGTGGATATCCTTAAAACCTCCTTTAGAATCCAGTATAGTCATTATGAGTTTCTAGTTATGTTTTTTGGGTTCACAATGCCCCAGCAGAATTCATGGATTTGATAAATAGGGTCTTCCGTCCATTCTAGGACTTATTTGTCATTGTCTTCGTTGATGATATCTTTGTTTATTCTAAGAGTGAGGTAGATCATATCGATCACCTCCGTGCCGTATTCCAAAATTTAAGGGATCATTATTTATATGCCAAGTTCTCTAAGTGTGAGTTTTGGTTGAAGGTTGTGACTTTCCTTTTTCATGTTATCTCTAGTGAAGAGATTATGGTAGATCTTCAAATGGTTGTGGCAGTTAAGAAGTGTCCTAGACCTTTGACTCCAACTAATATTCGAAGCTTCTTGGGTCTAGCCAGCTGCTATAGGATATTTATGGGGAGTTTTTCGACTACAGCTTCCCCATTGACTAAGTTTACCTAGAAGAAGGTCAAGTTCTTATGGTCGGATGCGTGTGAGGGTAGCTTTGAGAAGTTGAAAGACAAATTGACTTCAGCTCTGATTCTGACCTTGCCTAAGGGTAATGATGGTTTTGTAGAGTATTGTAATGAATCTCGTATTGGGCTTGGTTGTGTATTGATGAAATATGGTAGGGTGGTGGCCTATACTTCTAGGCAATTGAAGGTTCACGTGAATAACTACCATACTCATGACTTAGAGTTGTTAGCCATGGTTTTTTCTTTGAAGATTTGGAGACATTTTCTCTAGATAGTTCATGGTGACATATTTTCCTACCATAAGAGGCTTCAGTATGTGTTTGTGTAGAAGGAGTTGAATCTTAGACAAAGAAGTTGGATTAAGTTTTTGAAGGGCTGTGATATGAGTTTCTATTACCATAAGAGTAAAGCTAACGTTGTCGCTTATGCTCTTATAATCTATGGGGAGCTTAGCCCATGTATATGAGGATAAGCGGGAGTTGATGAAGGATATTCTCTATTTGGCTAATCTTGGAGTTTGTCTCACAGACTCAGATAACGGTGGTGTATTTATCATCAAGTATCATAGTCATCTCTTGTTGTTGAGATAAAGGAAAAATAAATGTTGGATCCCAATTTGATGAGGATCAAGAGTAATGTAGGTTAACAAAAGGTTATTAACTTTGTGATTAGTGGTGATGGTATCTTGATGTACCAGGGTAGGCTATGGTTTCCCAACATCTATGGAGTGAGGGAAAGGATTATGGCCAAGGCTCATAAATCTCGGTATGCTATTCATCCCAGTTCTATGAATATGTATCATGATCTTAGAGAGTTTTATTGGTGGAACAATATGAAATGAGATATGGCTAGTTATATGGCTAAGTGTGTGGTGTGTCAACAAGTGAAAAATGAACACATGAGGCTCGAAGGCTTATACGAAGAGATTATATTACCCAAATAGAAGTGGGAGGTGATTTATATAGATTTCATTATCGGTCTTCCCTATACTCAGAATCAATGTGATTCTATTTGGGTCATTATGGATAGAATGACCAAGTCCACTCACTTCTTGCCCTTGAGGACTAATTATTCAATGGAGAATTATACTAAGTTGTATCTTGCAGAGATTGTAAATTTGTGCGGTGCATTGGTTTCTATTATTTTGTATCGTTCTACTCCATTATCATCTCACTTTATAAAGTCTTTCTAAAAAGGTTTGGGGACTAAGGTGTGCCTTAGTACCACTTTTCACCCGAAAATAGATGGACAAGCCGAGATGACCTTCCAAATATTGGCAAATATGTTGCATTCTTGTATCATTGATTATGGTGGTAGTTGGTATGACCATTTTTCTTTGATTGAATTTTCCTATAATAATAGTTACCATTCGAGCATTGGTATGGCGCCTTTTGAGGCATTGTATAGAAGGAGATATTGTTCTCTTATTGGGTGGTATAAAGTTGGTGAGGGAAAACTGCTTGGCCTCAATTTAATTCACCAATCCTTATAAAATGTGAAGGTGATTCATGATAGGTTTAAAACTGCTCAAAGTCATCAAAAGTCCTATACGAATGTGAGACATAGGGATTTGGAGTTTAATATTCGTGATTAGGTATTTATGAAGGTATCTTTTATGAAGGGAGTGATGCAATTTGGTAAGAAGAGGAATCTTAGTCCCCGGTATGTTGGTCCCTCTTTTATTTTGAAAAGGGTTAGCAATGTTTCCTATGAGTTGGAGTTTTCTTATAGTCTGAACTCTATTCACCCAATTTTTCTATGTCTCTATGTTGCGTAAATATTTGGGTGATCCTTCGTTGGTTGATCCCTTGGAGGATGTTGGAGTGTCAAACTCTTTGTCCTATGATGAGGTCCCAGTGAGGATCTTAGGTCATCAAGTTTGCCGTTTGTGAACAAAAGAAGTGGATACGGTGAAGGTTCTATGGAGGAACCAAAATTCTGAGAAAGCTACTTGGGAGGTAGAGGAGGACGTGAAGTCCAAGTATCCACATTTATTTTTCATTCTGGAAACTCGTGATTAAGGTACGTGTTAATCTTCTTAAATTGATTTATGTCTGTTGTAGACAATGGGTTTAAGTCCCTAAACTTAGCATTAAGCAAGTATGGTGATAAATAATGGGTTCAAGTCCCTATGCTTTGAATTGATCAAATTTCTTGATAAATGATGGGTTGGTTGATTGAGAACGGTCATGATATATGTTCTATCCTTGTAATATTCTTTATTTTCTAACATGGCTAAAGGTTGGTTTGATGTGTAATAGTATTTTAACTCATATTTATGCTTGCCTTACCTGTCATTAGAGGATGAATAATCCAAGTGGGGGAGAATTAAAACACCTAGGCTTTGGACCCTTAGCGAAATTCCCTAGTTTGAGGATTCTAGACTAGGTACGACTTAAGCTACTAGTCGTACCCACTGGAACAGACTTAGTGACCCACTATCTCATACACTAGGTAGTGTGGTGGGGTTTACACACTGTCTAACTTACAACTTAGCCTTCCCATGGTCATACGTTAAGGTATGAGTTGTACCAAGTCAAGTCGTGTGGTGCTTGGCACTTGGCCTAGTTGACACTATTGTAGGTATGGATTAGGGTACCACTCGTACCCTTGGGTATAGGTCTAGGGTGTATGGTCGTACCTTGATTAGTGTAGTGATCCTTCATGAGTCCTAGTGTAAGAGTTTGGGTACCACTCCTACCCTATGTAGATTGACTTAAGTGAGTCATACCCACCTGGGAAGTCACTTTTCAGCTTTTAAGCGAAGGGATTTATGGATATTTACCTACCCCAAAACCATTAAAACCCTCGATATATAACATCTTTTGGCCCTTTATTATTCACACTTTCAAGATCAAAACAGACAAATATACTCTCAAGGACTTCTCTATCAAGGTTGAAGCTAGGGTTTTAAGGGGTGACCTTCTAGGGGCTTAAAGACCAAGAACATTTCTTTGAATCTACTTGTTTAAGGCATTTGACTCTTTCTCCTTTTTTTAATTTCAAAAATCATGTATTTCAAACATGGATCATGAGACTTATAAATGATGCTTTTGAAATCAAATGTTAAGGGTTTTGTTGTCAAATGACTGGTAATGCTTGTTCTTGCTTATATAGGTAATTATATATGATATTAGTGATGATTTGTAATTGTAAGTACTTTTTATTTGTGGTTTAAAAAATGGGTCTTGTGTAACCCCAATAATGATGAATTCTACCATGATTTTAGCCTTGATAAAGGTGTGAGCATAAGGTGTTTGTGAAAATGTCTAAGTGAAATGTGTAGTGACATGTTGTTGATATTTTGAACTAGGGAAATTGCCCACTGAGTATTAATGGTTGGTAAATTGTATTGTAAACATTCTTTTAACTATGTAATAAGTTAACTTATGACCATTTCGGCTTGATGGCTAAATAGGGGTTAAAGTCCCAAAATGTAAAATTAAATTGGGCTTTAACTAAAATATGGTATGAGATTACTTATGAAGATGAATAGTTTGTAAGGTTCTTGATGACCATAAATTGAATCGAATGATGATTGAATTAAGGCATTGCCCAATTAAAGTGTTGGAATAAAAATGTTTCCATGAAGTCTGTGTGCTCATATATGGTGTTGAATTGGTTAAATAGGTCAAAGTCCCAACGTTCTGAATTGGTCAATAGGCTAGAGTCCCTAAGTGATGAAGTAAATGAATGTTCATGTATGGACAAAGGGTTAGAGTACCAATGTCTACTAATGATAGTAATGACAACTTGTGGTTAAAGTCACTTGCTTACTAAGGTGGGTTATGGTTAAAGTCCCTTACTTACTAAGGTGACTAGTGGTTAAAGTCCCTTACTAAACAAAATTGCTTGTGGTTAGAGTCCCTTGCTTAAATATGTAGAATGGGGTTAGAGTCCCTTATTTAATATGGTTGAGTTAGAGTCCCTGCCTAATGAAAATATATGAGGTTAGAGTCCCTTGCCTAACAAAGATGTGTGTGTGGTTAAAGTCCCTTGTCTAATGAAAATGTGTATTTGGTTAAAGTCCCTTTTCTGATAAGAAATGTTTGAATCTTTAAGTGTGGAAGGATGGAGTCCTCTAGTTCATGACTCATGATTAAATGCATCAAGAATGCTTGTTAAGTCTTGTTTCTATATATATACACACATACATATATATATATATATATACATATATACATGCATGCCCATGAATGTGAATTTTGTTGAATATGATAATTTGACTTAATTTTGATGATGAATTTATCTTATCTTTATCCTTGAGTTACATGCTAACACTCTAACCACTAACCATCTCCGAATTCTATGTACCATGCGACAAAGGGGTTGGGGCTGCTTCTTCTCTTCCTGCATAGTGATAGGTGTTCAAGAAGTTCGTGTGTTGGCATTAAAGTGGTGAGCTTCCATTTTTTGTAAGGCATATATTTCATAGTCTCTTATCTTTGGTCGTAGATATTTTAAACTTGGTTTGTCTATTGTTGGGGGATTGTCCAGACATATATATAGAAATCGTACTTGTGTAGAGAGATTGTGGATGATTATGGACTCGGGTATGTTTGTTAGTAGATTGATGTAAATGAAATGTTTAGACATTGTTTAAGTTATGATTACTAGTTTTGTTTTTGTAATCTTGATATATACTCGGGGTTCTTTCAACACTTATGGATTGATGTAATGTTTAGGTTGGGTTGACAAGGAAATCTCCAATTCATGTTGAGCTTGAGACGCCCATACAATAAGGACTGATTTTGGGTCATATCAATCAAGGTATAGATTGTAAAGATTTTTGCTGGTAATATGGCATACCTGTGAAGTAATCCTTACAAGGTTCACGCAATGGGTCTATTAGTTCAGAAGCTTTAGGTGGTCATTCTAACTCAGTCGTACCTCTTCCTATTGAGTCGGGCCACAGAGGTTTCTATTTGTGTAATGAGATTAGCCATTTGGCCAAGTACTATCCCATCTTATGTTCAGGCCTACTTCTATATCGGCAGTAAGAGTTAGAGTTTAAACTACAGGAGCATGAGGCATAGGTAGTGGTTCTCGAGGTAATGGTCATGGGGATATTTTATCAGGTTGTGGCCGTGGATATGGCTATGCTATACTCTCCTGACCAGACACAGAGGCTTCCAACGCTAACATCATAGGTATCAACCTTATTTTTTTTTAGATCTACATCTCTGTTGTTTGATCTAGGGTTTACTTTCTTCTATGTGTCTACATATTTTTCTTCGTGTTTTGATTTTTCTAGTGAGCCTCCTTCCAGGCCTCTCCATGTATCTATCCCTGTAGGAGACTCTTTAGTGGTAGACCGAATGTATTGATATTATGTTGTCACTTTTTTTAGGTGTAAGACTTAGGTAGATCTGATTATCCCAGATATGGTAGATTTTAATGTTTTCTTGGGTATAGATTGGTTATCTTCTTATCATGTTCTCATATACTTTTATGCTAAGACTGTGACCTTTAGCTTCGTTGGGTGTTTCGTGGATAACTTGGAAGGGTGTGCTTTATTTGGGTCTAAAAAAAGTTATATCTTTCTTTAAGGATTGTTGTTTGGTTGAAAAGGAATGTTTGTCTTATCTGGATCATACTTATGATACTAGTATTGATTCCTCGCCTTCTTTGGATTCTGTTTGTGTAGTCTATGAGTTCATAGATGTTTTCCCTATCAATTTGCCTAGTATGCCTCCGGATTGTGATATTGACTTTTCTATTAATGTTGAGCTAGGCACCAAAACCATTTCTATTCCTCCTTATAGGATGGTCCTAACAAAGTTGAAAAAAATAAAGAATCAGTTGCAAGAGTTGTTGGATAAGGAATTTATCTGACCTAGTGTATAATGTTGGGGTACGCCTATCTTGTTTGTGCAGAAAAAAGATGGTCTATGCATATGTGTATTGATTATTGGTAGTTGAACAAGGTGATGATTAAGAATAAGTATCCTCTTTCTCATATTGGTGATTGTTTTATCAGCTTCAGGTTACTTAGGATATTTTGAAGATTGATTTTATTTGGGTATCACTAGTTAAGTACTAGAGCTTTAGATATCCAAAGACAGTTTTTCGAATTCAATACGGTCATTATGTGTAATACCCTAAAGTTTTCAAGATCTAGACCTCTCAAAATATAGGCCATTAATTTATTTTTCCAATGCACAAATTTTGCCTCAATCTGATATTGTGGCAAAAAATGTTATGCCTTAAGTTCAGTCAGCTGACAGTGGCTACAACTCACACGAGGACTCGTTACCAAATGTAAGAAGTCGTTACGAGGAGTCTTCCCCACAATAATAAGGATCCTCAGTTTTAGCCTAGTCATAATGATCCTACCCTATGATTTGTCACCAATGACAATGTGTCATTAGGAGGGACTCATTATCAAAATGGTGTATAGCCTAAAACCCAGTCTTATACTATGGCTTTACATAACAATATGAGGGGAGTCATAGTCATATTAGAAAGGACCCAAAACCTTAGGATTTTAGGTTACGACTTAGACCATGACTCGTGACCAATTGTGAGGTAAGTTATAATGACTAAGAGGAGAATTTCCTGCATAATTCTTTAAGGACTTTTAAGTCTTTTCCCATTCATTTAAAAGCCAAACTGAAAAACCCTTGGGATTGATCCTTAGAAAATTTCTTGAGTTTGAGTTGTTGTAAATCATAAGATTAGGGGTACTTGTCGTATGATAGGGTATGATTTAGGGCCCTCAACTCATATATTAATTAGTAAGGTTTGATTGGTTTTTGTCCAAGGTACTGATGGATATCATACTAATCGTCTATTAGGGTACTAGAAGTATAGTGCCAAACGTATAATGTCCTATGTCTTGACTAAGTGATTCTATTCTGCCTAAGTTACGATTCTAGGGTACTTGTCGTATGTTTGGGTAGGAGTTGGCCTTTGTGGTCATATGTTGGTCAGTGTTGGAGACCAAGTGGCTGCCTATGGTAGGAGTAGTAGTTACCACTCGTATGTTAGGGTAGGGTTTAGAGGGGTGTAGTCGTACTCTCCTGCGGGAATTCATATAGTTTAAGTTAGGGGTATTCTTGAAATTTCGTCTCTTAACCCCTTATGACCCCAAGACATAAAATACTTTTGCGGCATTATTTACCCTATTATTCTAAATCAAAAATCACTCGAAATACTCTCAAATCTCTCTCAAGATCTTAGGTTAAGTAAAGGCTAGGGTTTCCTTCAAGGTGGTTAATTAAGGCTCTCATAGGTGGTTTCTTTTTGTCTTCTTCATAATGTAAGGCATGTTACTCCTCCCTCATTTTTAGTTCAACTAATGGCATGTTTATGAATGCTTTTCATGGCATACTTGTGATATGGTTTTGGGTTTTGAATTATATGTTGGGGGTTTTTGTTACTAATGGTTGATTTATGTTTTCACATGTTTTTACTTATGGTTTTCATATTATAATGGTGATTTGAGCATGTGGTTTCTTGGGAATAGTCAATTGGTACATGATTTTGGTTTTGGAAACTATATACCTTCAACATGTTTTTTAAAATGCCTATGAGAATGCTTTTGTTATATAGTTGGACTTTCATTGGAAACTTTGCAAGGTATAATATGGTAATGGAACCCAAATTGGCTGGATGGTTTTGATGGCTATATGGTAAGGCCTTGGAGGCCATGGTTTTAATTTAAAACCTTGTGGGATACAAGGGAATCCCCCAAGTGAATCTAATAATCGGACTACGGGGTATATGGGAATCCCCTAGGTGATTGGCTAAGGACATTGCTTGCAAGCTGTAGTCGGTATAACGATGACACTTCTTATAGCCTTGGTTAATAATATATTGAATTGGTGGTTTGGTTTTGTGCTAATGGTTTTAATTGGGTAATAATAGCGAGTTGTGATAGCTAACCACGAAGGTGTGAGTACAATGGATGGAAATTGGAAACTCATGTTTTCCTACATGAGGATCGGTCATGGCGGCCATATTCTTGTTGGGTACACAGGAATCCCCTAAGTTATACTTGCATGTATGTATCATGGGGGTGAAGGTTACACTGGAACCCCCTTCCCGTATGATATCTGTGGTTCATGCGGCTGCATACACTGGGACCGTTTACGGGGTAACACTGGACCCTTATAGCCCGTGGGTGATTCTAGGACAGTTAAGCTGCACAGACCCAGGTTAATGTTTTAAATACGTTCCCTTTCCCGACATGTATATATATATAAATATGGATTTGAATGAATATGGTTATTTACTTGGTTTTAAATGTTGGCATTATTTTATCCTTATCCTAGTGCTTGCTAGCATTCACCCACTAACCCCTCTTTAGGCCTGTATCCCCACACGATGCAGGAACCATCCATACTACACCTCCTACTTAGTGGTTAGATTTGGGGATAGCTTAGAGTTGGAGTGAAGTTGGTGAGCTTCCATACTCTGAAAGGCTCTATTTTATGTTATGGTCTTTTCTTCATACCGTGGTTATTTTTTGGACTTTGGTTTTGTCTATGGTCGGGGGCATGTCCTAATCGGATGTTGTTTTGATTTTGGATAGACACTTTGTAGTATTACTGATACCGCTTTGTTGTATTTGATTTAGGATTGTTCCATTTTTTTATATTATATATATTTGGAATTCATCCAATAAAAGGTGTAGGGCAGTTATGGTTGGGTATTGGGGGTGGTCTCTGGCCCTGGTTGGGGTTGACGCACTCGACACGATTAGGCCCTAGTTTGGTTCGTGTCTCAAACCCATATCATTTATCCTACCCAAAAGGTGGCATAAAATACCCAAAATCCCTAAATTCATGATTAAGTTTGAATTCTACCCAGAGAAACCACAACAACAATAATAGACCCAGTGTATTCCAAACAAGTGAGGTCTGGGAGGGTAAAATATGCACAGTCCATATCACTACGTCCAAAGAGGTAGAGAGGCTATTTCCGATAAACCCTCAGCTCAGGCTAGAGAATAGTACACAAGGTCGTAGTGAAACATGAAGCAGGAAGGATGACATAACAAACTAAGTATCCAGAGAAACGAAAAAGGGCAATTTTTCTCCACTCTCCAAGGCAACTAGGGTTTTTCCAGCTCAAGCTCAATTCCAAGAATTTCTCCAAGAAATTTTCTTTCAGGTATGTTGGATTTCATCAATGAGTCCTTTCCACCCATTGAATCCCAAGAAACGTCTTTACTATCAAGAAAATCCCTTTTTCCTATGTATTGGGTTCCAAGTCAAATATGAATTTTTATCAACTCTCTCTGTTTTTTTATTTATGAACCATGATAATATGTCTCCATATGTTTGATAATTGCGAGTTTCCATATCATGATTAGTTATAGAAATATTAAGTATTATTCATGACTTTCCCTACCATGATCAGTCTTAAATATTATCATGATTTGTCACATTAGTCAAAGTTGATGGATTATGAACACTCAATACTTAGGAACTCATGCATATGTCAGATTACATGCTATTGAGCAGTCCATATTGTGCATGTATTGTTATTTTCAAAATACCCTGACTTGAGCATATCATTTATTAGTTCATGCTTCTCTTTGTACTACAGTGTCATTCAGTTAGGAGTAATACTTATCACCGAGTGAACTTAGGGATGACGACATCCCCATCAGTTTGGCAGAGACTGTTAGTAGCAGTACCTGAGTTCCAAAACTACGTGTCCACCTTAGGCTGTAAGGGGTTACCTGTCAGTTTAGTCTTGACACCTTAGTCCTTTAGGACACCAATTTAGTGGATCCACTCCAGCCAGTGTTGGTAACCTTGGCAAGGTACCAACACCATTCCAACTGGGGTTACAGGTTGGCCCCGATTAGCTCAGATTGGGGCATATCGGTAAAATGTTAGCTCACACAGTCCTTATATTAATATTAAGATTATGTTCAGTTCTAGTTTACATGACCAAGTTTTCAATATTCAGTTATTCAAATACATAGTATACGATTATACTAGGTATTTCATTTGATTTTCATGTTCATGCATTCATGCTCAGCATATATGTATATCATCTAACTTTTCATCTTGCATACTCAGTGTATTCAAAGTACTAATTGCATATTTATTTGCACTCTATTGTCTCATAATATAAGTTTAGAATCTCAGTACTGAGACCATTCATAGCGTATTCACACGCCACTTAACTGCAGCCTTGGTGAGTACTCATCAATCGAGGACTAGTTATCTTATTAGCTATTCGCTTTGGTACTTTATTTTATTTCAGTTAATTAGAGTTTTTTGGGGACCTGTCCTAATAACTTATCAGGTTTAGAGGCTTTTAGACAATAAGACAGTTAGACATATTTCTTTTCAGTTTTATTGAGTATCTTCCAGACAGTGTTTATCTTGATTTTATGATTATTCCTTATCAATTTACTTTAGTTAACTTCCGCTTAGTATTTTGTTATATTCCTCTAGTACTTATTTCTTATGTCATGCCATGAGTTATCTTAGGGTCACTTCTAACTCTAAGCACTGTGTTGAACTAGTAGGTAGTCTTGATCCATGACAAACTTTATAGCAGAGCATAAAGTTTAAAGTGTACAAAGGTGTCCGAAAGCCACATTAATTAGAGTCTTGTTCATGGGTATGCATCGTGCCACACTTATTGGAAAGAGGCTATGAAACATTTATGAATGTTACACTTCTTTCATTATTCATCCCGTGTGATGGAGTGCAAGCTCCATTAAACTTCTATTTCTAAATTGTCCTCTAACCATTTACAGAAAATGACTCCAGAAAGGCAAACAGAAGAAGGAATGGGGATCGGCCAGAACCCCCGCTAGTTCAGGAAGACCCCTAAAATAAGTAGGTTTCTCATGCTGAATTTATGGATGCTTTCACAACGATATACCAATCCATGGCTGTCCAGAATAACCAATAGGTTGTTGCCCCAGCTAACCCACTAGTGAATATGGCGGAAATTAGAATTTGGTATTTTACTTTTATGAATCCTTCGATGCTCTTTGGGTCCATGTCTAAGGAGGATCCGCAGGAGTTCCTAGACAGTGTTCAGAAAGTGACTGACATTATGGATGACACTTTTAGTGGACGTGCTGAGTAGCTGCTTACCAATTTCAAGAAGTGGATCATACTTGATTTAAGTAGTGGAAATAATTAAGAGGTATTGATGCAGGGCCAGTGGAGTGGGATGATTTTTCTATCGCTTTTCTGGATAGGTTTTTCTCGCTAGAGTTG
Organism: Capsicum annuum; assembly: GCF_002878395.1. Taxonomy (NCBI): domain Eukaryota; kingdom Viridiplantae; phylum Streptophyta; class Magnoliopsida; order Solanales; family Solanaceae; genus Capsicum; species Capsicum annuum. The sequence goes on along the minus strand of NC_061118.1, from coordinate 91,780,653 downwards.
AGAAAAGCTATGGTGCAGGAGTTTATCAAATTTAAGTAGAGCAATATGAGTATTAAGGAGTATTCACTCAAATATAATTAGTTGGTGAGGTATGCTCCGAATATGGTGGTTGATTCTAGGGCACGATGAGTAAGTTTTTGTCTGGTATTTCAAAGGATGTAGTTAAGGAGCACGGGATAACTATGTTGATTAAGGAGATAGACCTCTCTAGATTAATAGTCCATGCTTAAAATATTAAGGAAGAGAAGCTCAAAGAGAAGGACGGAGAAAATAAAGGGCTAGGACTAGTAGTTTTAATTTCTCTCAATAGAGGTCACATGGTGGGAATCATTCTTAGTCCCGCTAGAAATCGTTAGCCCCATCCCCATCATGTGATAGCACCCCATTACCTAAGTTCATAAGGATGCCCGTGATAAAGAACCAAGCTCTATTTCCTAGGAGAGTACGAATAGTGGTCACCCTAACTCAGTTAGCAGGAGATGTGGTAAAAAGTATAAGAGTGAGTACATAGTAGGTAGCAATATTTGTTTTCGGTATGGAAAGTTAGATCACTAGATAAGAGAGTGCCCCACAGTTTCACAAAGGGATAGAAATGATTGTCAATAAGGTGAGTCTAACTTCTCATCAGCTCTAGTAGGTTGTCCTACTCAGCAGGGTCCTATTTCTAATGCAACCAACGGACAACACCAAAATTGACTTTATGCCCTTCAGACTCTCCAAGATCAAGAGGGTTTGCCTGATGTTGTTACTGGTGTATTGAAAATCTTTCACTTTTATGTGTATATCTTATTTGATTCTGAATCTACACTTTCATTCATAACTCACTATATAGCAATAGATTTTGGCGTTAGTCCCAAAATCCTAGTAGATCCCTTCTCAATTTCTACTTCAGTCAGTAGTTCAGTCATATCAAATGGGCATACAAAAATTTCTAACTCACAGTATCCTAAAAAGTTACCTCCGTCAATCTTATAGAATTAAAGATGACTAATTTTGATGTCATTATTGGCATGGATTGGCTTCACTCTTGTTATGCCTTAGTTGACTATTAAAATAGAATAGTCCAGTTTTAGTTACCCAATGAACCATTTATATAATGGAGGATTAGTACCTCAGTGCCTATAGGTTAATTTGTCTCCTACCTTAGTCAAGAAAGATGATCTCCAAGTGAATCTATTATCTTTTTTGAGTCAAGGACTCAAAGTCCGAAACTCTAAGACTTGGGTCAGTTCTAGTAGTAAATAAGTTTCTAAAAGTATTTCCCAAATATTTTTTGGAGTTTCTCTTGAGAGGGAAATCGACTTATGAATAGATCTCCTTGCAGATACCCAGCCTATTACAATTCCACCTTACAGAATGTCTCCAACTGGGATTAAGGAATTGAAAGAGCAGTTGAAGAACCTCCTAGATAAGGGTTTTATTAGGCCTAGATTCTCTCCATGGGGTGCTCTAGTTCTTTTCATGCGCAAGAAATAGTTCTCTCAGAATGTGCATTAACTATTATCAGTTGAAAAAGGTCATAATCAAGAATAAGTATCCTACTCCCGGGATTGATGACTTGTTCGACCAACTTCAAGGAGCAGACTATTTTTTTAAAATAGACCTCAGATCTGGCTATCATCAGCTAATATTCAAAAATTACAACATTTTAAAAACATCTTTTATAACTCGGTATGGTCACTTTGAATTTGTACTTACGTATTTTGGACTAAAAAATGATCCTACAGCTTTTATAAACCTCATAAACAGAGTGTTCAAGTAGTACTTAGACATCTTCATCATAGTCTTTATAGATGACATTCTCGTCTACTCTGATACTGAGGGTGAGCACGGAGACCATTTGAGGATTGTTTTGTAGACTCTCAAAGAACATTAGTTATTTGCTAAGTTTAATAAGTCCATATTTTGGTTGAAATTAGTCGCTTTCCTTGGTAACATTATATACAGTGAAGGCATTTGGGTTGATCCTCAAAAGTCTGAAGCAGTAAGAAACTGTCCTAGACCTATCTCTCCATCAAATGTCAAGAGTTTCTTGGGTTTAGCAGGTTACTATAGATGGTTTGTTAAAGGATTTTCTTCTATTTCTTCTCCCATGTCTATATTGCCTTAGAAGAAGGTTAAATTTCACTCGTTTGATTCTTGCGAGAAGATTTTTCTCGAGATGAAAAACTACTAGAAGGTTCAGAGGGTTTCATGGTTTATCACGATGCTTCTAGGGTTGGGCTTAGTTGTGTATTGATGCAATGAGGCAAGGTTATAGTATATGCCTCTTGACAGCTCAAACCTTCTGAGAAGAACTACCCGACTCATTATCTTGAGTTGGCAGCAGTGGTTTTTGCCTTTAATATTTATAGGAATTACCTTTATGGGGTTTATGTTGATATATACTTATTACAAGAGTCTTCAGTATGTGTTTACCCAGAATGATCAAAATCTTCGTCAGTAAAGGTGGCTAAAACTATTGAAGGATTATGATATGTGTTTCTTGTATCATCGAGGTTAAACCAATGTTATGGCAGACGCCCTTAGTAGATTATTTATGGAAAGTGTTGCTCATTTTGAGGATGAAATAAAAGAGTTAGTTTGTGAGGTTCATCAGCTTGTTAGGTTGGGAGTTTGATTTGTTGATTTGGTCAAAGGTAGTGTATGGGTTCAGAATGGTTTCAAATCCTCTTTGGTTTCCAAAGTAAGCGTAAAGCAATATAGTGACCCGACCTTGTTTAAGTTAAAGAAGGCGGTCTGGGATCAGAAGGTTGAGGTTTTATCCTAAGGAGGAGATGGAATTCTTTGCTGTCAGGGTAGATTATGTGTTTTGAATATGCATGATTTGAAGTAGAGGATATTGGAAGAAGCTCATGGTTCTCGGTATTCTATTCATCCAGGAGCTACTAGATTGTACCGCGACTTGTGGGAAGTCTACGTGTGGAATGGAATGAAGAGAGATATTATGAAATTTATAGCTAGGTGTTCAAATTGCCAGCATGTTAAGGTTGAACACCAGATACCTAGTGGTATGCTTCAGGAATTCAGTAGCTTCACTTGAAAGTAGGAAGTGGTGAATATGGATTTTGTCACAAGGTTGCCTCGTACTCATCGTCAGCACTATTTGATTTATGTCATTGTGGATCGAATGACTAATTCAACTTATTTCTTTCCAGTTAACACATTATATTTGCCAAGGATTACACTAGACTCTATCTCGGTGAGTTTGTGAAGTTACATGGAGTCCCCTTGACTATTATTTTAAATAGAGGTACCCAGTTTACCTCTTATTTTTTGAAGGCCTATTAGAAGGGTCTTGGTACCCAAGTTCATCTTAGAATGGATTTTCACCCACAGAGATATGGTTGGGCATAGGGAACCGTTCAGACCTTAAAGGATATGTTGAGTGTATGCGTACTGGATTTCAAGGCTAATTAGGATGACTACTTTCCTTTGATTGAGTTTTCTTATAATAACAACTACCACTCAAGTATTCAGATGGCTCCATTTGAGGCTCTTTATGGAAGGAGGTGTAGATCTTTAATTGGTTGGTTTGAAGTTGGTGAGACTTCTTTGATAGGGCCAAATTCAGTGCATGAGGCAATGGAGAAAGTTCAATTAATTGGAAAAAGGTTGAAAATGGCCCAAAGCCATCAAAAATCCTATATAGGTGTGAGGAGAAGGAAGCTTGAGTTTGATGCTAGTAATTTAGTTTATTTAAAGATTTCACCCATGAAAGTAGTTAAGAGGTTTATAAAGAAAGGGAAGCTCAACCCCTATTATGTTGATCCTTACAAGGTTTTGAGTAGATATGGGAAGGTGGACTATGAGTTGGAGTTTCTTGTAGAGTTAACATTAGTGCACCAAGTGTTCTATGTCCCTTTGTTAAAGAAGTCCATTCGTGATCCAACATATGTAGTTCCTTTAGAAAAGGTTGCATGGAAAATATCCTCTCTTATGAAGAAGTCCCAGTTGAGATCCTTGATCACCAGATTCATAGACTAAGAAACAAAGAGATCACCTTAGTAAAGGTTCTATGGAGAAATTAGCCAGTTGAGAAAGATACTTGGGAAGCAGAGGTAGATATACGAGCCATGTATCCCTATCTTTTCTCTTCAAACCTACTTTCAGCTTGAGGTAAGAGTTTCCTTATTTAATAAATTGATTCTTTCATTTCTATCTCGGTCCATCAACCTATGTCCTCGTGTCATAGCATTTATTCATGAGTTTAGTTTGGTCCATGCATCATGTCTCAGATTCAGATATTAACTCATTTTTTAGCTAATAAGTGTTTGGTGCAGATTCTGAATCATCCCCCACCTCCCCACATATTTCAACTTAATCAATTTCATTCGGGGACAAATAATCCCAAGGGGGAGCTATTGTAATAGCCCCAAGATTTCAATCTCTATACCCCTTAAAATTTAGGCCATTAATTTAGTTTTCCAATGCCACATGTTTCTCCTAAATCCAAAATCATGGAAAAAAAGTTATGCAAATTTTTCCTTAAGTGTTAGTCAGTTACCAATGGATACGGCTCACGTTATGACCCGTTATCAGATGTGATGTGTTGTTATGAGGATTCTTCATCATAGCAATAAGGATCCTCAGTTTTAGCCTAGTGATAATGACCCCACCCTTTGACTCATCACCAGTGAAAATGAGTCATTAGGAGGGACTCGTTCTCACATCAGTGTATATCCTAAAATCTAGTCTTAGACTATGAATGTACCTAAAAACTTGTGATCAATCGTGATGAGCCGTTAAGAGGGGAGTCATAGTCATAATAGAAAGGACCCAAGACTTCATGATTTCAAGTTACGACATAAACTACGAATTGTGACCAGTCGTGAGGTGAGTCGTAACGAATGGGAGTGGAATTTCCTGCATGATTTCTCAAGGACTTTTAAGTATTTTCTCACTCTTTTAAAAGCCAATCCCACATTGTTTGGGCTACACAAAGGGTGTTAAAAATGATCCAAAATCCCTAAATTCATGATTAAGTCGTAATTCCACCCAGAGAAACCAAAAAGGGTGATATTTCTCCTCTCTCCAAGGAAACTAGGTCTTTTCAAGTTCAAACTCAATTCTAAGAAGTTCTCCAAGAAATTTTCCTTTAGGTATGTGGGATTTGATCAACGTGTTCCTTCCACCCATTGAGTCCTGAGAAACCCCTTCATTCTCAAGTAAATCCCCTTTTCCCTTGTATTAGGTTCTGGGTCAAATATGAGTTTTATTAACTCTCTCTGTTTGTTTTGTTTATGAACCATGATAATATGTTTTCCTTGTAAAATTAAGTCTCCATATGTTTGATCATTGCGAGTGTCCATATTATGATCAATTATTGAATTTTTGAGTATTAATCATGACTTTCCCTACCACGATAAGTGTTATATATTATCATGATCTATCACATTAGTTAGAGCTAGTAGGTTATTAACACTCAATACTTAGGAAATCATGCATATGTTAGCTTACATGTTATTGAGTAGTGAATATTGTACATGTATTGTTATTTTCAAAATACATGAATTGAGCATATCATTTATTAGTTCTTGTTTCATTTTATAGTTTAGAGTCATGCCGTTGGAGTAAAATACTTAGCACCGAGTAAACGTTGGGATGGCGACTCCTCCATCAGTTAGGTAGAGACCGTTAGTAACAGTACCTGAGTTCCTGAACTACATTGCCACCAAAGGTTGTAAGGGGTCACCTCTTAGTTTAGTCCTGACATCTAGTGACACGCCCTGAACAAAGGACTAGTCCTGTCGGGCATCTCAAGTCCAGCTAGGACCAGAGATAACCCCAATGTCCAACCATAACGCCCTGCATCCTATGTCGAATGAATTTCGAACATATAACAAGATAAAATAATAATAGTTTAAAGACATTAAATAAAGTCTATAGTCCTAATCCAACAACCTCAACCAATTATCCAACCGGTTCCAACCCCAATGCTAATACCAATACCAAGGATGACACCAATACCGACACCACCCATGACTATAGTAGTCTGACGAAGCCTCTGATCATGGATAAAGTAACATACGATCGGGACAATCCCCCGACCATATCCGAAACCAAACTCCAAAAATAATAATAATAATAATAATAATAATAATAATAATAATAATAATAATAATAGGTCCATAGCATGAAATAGAGTCTTCTGGAGAATGGAAGCTCACCACTTCAATTTGACTTAAAGCTATCCCTGAATATAAGTCACAGAGCAGGAGGAATGGTAGTGTGGTTGGTTCCTTCATCATGTGGGGATACAACGCTTGAAGAAGGTTAGTAGAGTAAATGCTAACATGTACTTAGGGATAAAGATAAAATAATGCCATTATTCAAAACCAAATCAAATAATCTTAAGCAGTATTCACACATATACATATATGTAGTTCCGGGATAGGGAATCAGGTTTAGCATCCATTTAAAACTTAACTTGGGTTGAGTAGCTTGACCGTCCTAAAACCACCCATGGGCTATATGGGTTCAGCTCCCTCTGTTGAAAGACCCCCAGTGTGTTTTAGCCGCACGATTGGAGAAAAGAACCTAAGATAACTAGTACATCTCCTAAAATATAAAGTGTGACATCATATGCACACGATCACTAAGACCACCCTCACATTGGCAAACATAAGTTTCAAGTGTCAGTCCCCCCGGGACCCCCACCTTTCATGAATTTGCTACTCGACCCTCTTTAATCCCATATTAGAACTATTTACTCATGCGAACCATCTACCAAGGAGTCTTTTGTTTAAGCATTAACCATTGGTATCGTTATACCAAGATTAGAGCTTGTAAGTCTATCCTTTTATGCCATACAAAAACCATTAAACTAAGTTTACTCCAAAATTTTCAATTAAACCAAAACCATGGCCACCAAGGGCTTTCCAAACCATTTAAAATCAACTAGACCAATTTAGGTTCCATTACCATTTATGCAACGCAAAAACATCAAGAGTAGCCAAAATCTGTTACAAAATCATTCTCATTGGCATTTTAACAAATAGGTTGAGGGCACATAAATTTAAAAACTATATTACCCCAAAATCCTCTATAACATCCGTTCTACAATGTCAAAATCATACTGAAATCATGAAAGAGAATATAACTAAACTAGAGAAACATTATTCAACCATGAACATCCAAAACCCCCAACCATTATTTCAACCCATTAAAATATGATGAAAAGCATACATTAAAACACATGATCTTTGTAAAATAACAATTTGGGAGTATTAACTTTCCTTAGACACCAAGGATAATGAAAAGAAACCACCCTTGAAAGCCTAAATTAATTTTCTTGATGAAACCCTAGCCTCTTGCTTTAAAGAGAATTTGAGTGGGATTTTGAGAGTGTTTGATTGAGAATAATAGGTTCATGAAGCCTCCAAAGGTGTTTTATGTCGTAGTATCAAAGGGAGTTATAAAGTGGAAATGTCCAGAATGCCCTAAACTTAAAATTGTAAAAATTACTGCAGGTGGTTATAAGTCGACCACTTGACTCATGACCACAATATATGACTTGTACCATGGAGTTGTCATCAAGACAATGAGTTGGACACCTATACACTGTCCACCACATGACTCCCTAGCCCCCACTCGTGACCAGACTATACGATTGGTATGGTCCAATCGTAACCAAGACATAACCCAAATGAATTGGACACTAGACAACATAAAACTCAAAATTACCACGCATACCCTATCCTCAAGCACTCATACTCAAAGCCAAGTTAAGTAACTAAGTTATTAATTTGTTTAATGGAAAGACCAAACAAACTGTCACCATCCTAATGACTCATACCACAAACCATAACCAAAGCAGAAACCTAACCACCCTTCACTAGTCTCCTAATGACTAGGGTCCCCTTACCTGTACCTACACTATATGACTCGTATGGTAAGTCATTATTAAGACAGTGAGTTTAAAACTCTGGAAATTTCCATGGGCCAAAACCCAAGGTCTTTTAATTCTCTCCCTCTTGGATAATTCATTCTCAAATTATGGGATAAAGTAGTGACTAGCATGATTAAACACCCCTACGCTTACCTCTAAGATAAAAAAATAGATTACCAACGAATTCAAAATCCACTCTTACCTTTAACTAAGTTAGAAAACAAAGATGTTAAGAACAACACATACCTTAAGTACGATTTTTCAAAACGAGAAATAGGAATGGATACTTGGACTTTATATCCTCTTCAGCTTCCCATGTTGACTCTTTAACCTTGTGGTTTCTCCATAGAACCTTCACCGATGCTACATCTTTAGTACGTAACTAACGAACCTACCGATCAAAGATTTCAACCAGGACCTCCAAATAATATAAGAAATATAAAATACCAATATCCTTGATAGGTACAATCTGCGATGAATCACCCACACACTTTCTCAACATAGAAACATAGAACATCGGGTGAATGGAGCTCAATCTAGAAGAAAACTCCAACTCATATGCAACATTGCAAACCCTTCTCAACACCAAGTATGGACCAACATACTGGGGACTAAGCTTTCTTTTCTTCCCAAACCACATCACTCCCATCATGGGAGACACCTTCAAGAACATCCTATCCCCCAATCTCAAATTCTAAGTTCCTTTACCTCATATTCGGATAGGACTTTTAGTCGCTTTGGGCAGCCTTAAGTCTATACCGAATCTCCTTCACCTTCTCTATGGCTTGGTGAATCAAATTCTGGACAGACATCTCTACCTCACCAACCTCGAACCACCCAATAAGAAATCTACAACTCCTACCTTACAATGCCTCAAATGGAGCCATTCCACTGCTAGAGTGGTAGCTATTATTATAGAAAAACTTTGTAAGAGGAAAATGCTCAACCCAACTACCACCATAGTTAATAACGCAAGCTTAAAGCATGTCCTCTAATGTCTGGATAGTCCTTTTCGCTTACCAATCTAACCGTGGGTTGAAAGATGTATTAAGACTCACCTTGGTCCTCAAATTATTCTGAACAACCACTAAAAGTTCAATGATGATTATGTACCATGATCTGAGATGATAGAAATAGGCACCCCATGCAACTTCACTATCTCATAGAGGTACAACCTTGCATAATCTTCTGCCAAAAAATTTGTCCGTACTGGCAGAAGTGAGCAGACTTTGTCATCCTATCAACGATGACCCATACAGAATCAAATTGATTCTGAGATCGAGGAAGATTGGTAATGAAAGCCATATTTAATAGCTCCCACTTTAAAATAGGAAACTCAATTTGTTGGTACAATCCTTCGAGCCTCACATGCTCAACTTTCATGCGTTCACACACCATGCACTTAGCCACAAAACTAGCCACATCTTATTTTAAATTGTTCCACCAATACATCTCCTTGAGGTTAAGATAGATTTTAGTCAAACCAGGACAAATAAAATAGCATGACTCATGTGCCTCCGCCAAGTTACTTTCTCTCAATCCATCCATGTTGGGAATACATAACCTCCCTTAGTACCGTAAGGTACCATCACCACTAATCTCAAAGGCTATGACCTTTTGCCTACCCACATCACCCTTGATCCTCATCAATACAGGATCCAACACTTGTTTCCCTTTACCTTAGCACCCAGGGATAATTTCACCACATCCTAAACAAATACACGACCATCCTCAGAGTCCTAGAGGAAAACTCCAATGCTAGCCAAACGGTGAACATGTTTCACCAACTCCTGCTTTCCTTTATCCATGTAAACCAAATTTCTCATGGATAACTTGCTAAGAGCATCAGCAACCATATTATCTTTACCTGGATAGTAGTGAAGACTCATGTCAGAATCCTTAAGTAGCTCAATCTATTTCCTTTGGCCAAGGTTAAGGTCTTTCTAAGTAAACACATAGTGCAGGCTCTTATGACTAGAATAGATATCCACATGCACACCATATAGATAGAGACACCAAATTTTCAATGCAAACATAAGAACTTTACCTTTTTCTGAGACAACATTGTCAATGGGGAATATATAGTCAAAAAACTCTCCATAAACCTCCTCTAATAGCCAGCTAAACCTAGGAAGCTCTGAATAACAGTTGGAGTTATGGGTCTAGGCCACCTCTTAACCACTGTAACTTCCTACAGATCCACCATGATCCCTTCACTAGAAATGACATGACCAAAAAAACTGACAGCGTTCAACCAAAATTCATATTTCAAATATTTGGAATATAACTAATGATCTTTCAGGGTCTATAATACAACACGAATATGATAGGCATAATCCACCTTACTCTTAGAGTACACTAGAATATCATCTATAAAGATAGTAAAAAATGAATCCCAAAACTAATGAAAGACCTTATTTATCAAGTCTATAAATGTTGCAGGGGTATTGGTCCACCTAAAAGACATAACCAAGAACTCAAAATGCCCATACAGAGTACAGAAGGCAGTCTTAGGGATATCTGCATCCCTAAAATTGAACCGATGATACCCAAATTGAAGATCAGTCTTAGAGAAAATCTTTGTACCCTGAAGTTGATCAAACAAATTATCTATCTTAGAAAAGGGTACTTATTCTTTACTATCACCTTATTCAGTTGTCCATAATCAATACATATCTGAAGGAAACCATCCTTCTTACACACGAATAAAACTGGTACACCCCGTAGAGACATACTAGGATGGATGAAACCCTTGTCTAAAATATCCTTTAATTTCTTCTTAATCTCCTTCAACTCAGCAGGAACCATCCTATAGGGAGAATAGAAAAAGAATGAGTGTTTGAAACAAGATCTATCCCAAAATCAATCTCCCTCTTAGGAGGAATAATAGAAAGATCATGAGGGAAGACCTCAAGAAATTCATTCACCATCAAAATAGAATGAAAAGAAGGACCTTCCAAGTTAGAATCTTTAACCTAGAACAGATGGTAGAGACACCTCTTGGAGATAAATCTTTAATCTCTGAGATATGATACAAAGCTCCCCTTAGGTGCTAGGGAACCACCCTCCCATTAAATAACTAACCATTAGGGAATTTTAAGATTATCTTATGGGTCCAGCAGTCTAGAGAAGCATAGCACGAGTGCAACCAGCCCATCTCTAATATACATCAAAATCAACCATGTTAATTCAATAAGATCCCCCAGAGTCTACAACTACCCACAGACACCACACAACCCCTATAGACTCTTTTAGCAACCACAGAATTACCCATCAGGGTAGAAACATAAGAAGAGTTCAGGATACACTCGAGACCAAATCCAAAATACACAGCCACAAATAGGGTCACATAAGAAAGAGTGGACCCCGAATCAAATTAATAGTACACATTATGTGAAAAGAGTTTCAATAGACCAGTCACAACATCAAGCGATGTCTCAGACTCCTGGAAGGTAGTGAGAACATAGAAAAAGTTCTAATCAGCTTTGGAATTAGATGGTGCACCCTTTGGTGCCGGGGCTAAAGAAGAGGCAACAGGAACCTTGTTTGCCTCAGAAGCAATAATACTAATAGGACAACTAGTAATGTGCCCTGGCTACCATAGTTGAAGCACTTTTCCTTTCCTTCATCTCAGTAACCCTGATTCAACCAACCTCAAAATTGGGAGAAAGGATATGACAGATCTAACTAAGTCTCGCTAGGCTAAGATTGGGCACCCTATTCCCTAAAGTTATCGCCACCATAAAAGCGCCAATCACCCAACGACTTTGGAAAGGTAGAATTAGCCATTGAGTAATACCCAAAATTGCCCCACTTCTTCTTCGACCACTTCTCACCATACCTACCACTCTATTGTTAGCCACTACCCTTTTCAGAAAATGTCACTTCTTTCTTTACCTCTCCCCAATCTTTGCCTGCTTTCTCTTTTATTCTTCAACCTACTACATGTACACAACCTACCTGGAAATATCCATGTTCTTTTTTAACAAGGTGGCCTTCCTCTCCAAAATTAAGTCTCAGGACAACCTAGAAGTGAACTTCCTTATTCTAGCCCTCATACTATAAACCAACTTTGGATCATACCATAATAGTTAGTGAAACTTCAAGGCATATTTCTTTATTGAGATCTTGCCTTGTTTAAAATTAAGAAACTCTTCTACCTTTTCTTCCCTCAACTACTGAGGAAAGAAATGGTCAAGAAAAGCACAAGAGAAATTTTCCCATAAGGTTGACTCAGCATCGTTACCCCAAGTCTGCTCCCATTACTCATGCCACTAGTATGCTAAATATTTCAGTTGATAAGCAGCAAATTCCACACACTCCATGTTAGTAGCATGTATAACATGGAAGATATTTTCCATCTCATCCACAAAAGCATAAGGATCCTCCTTAACTATAACACTAGTGAACACAAGAGGGTTCAACCTCATAAACTTGCCAACTGTATGGCCTAAAAAGATGAAGTAATAGAAGAACCACGCTCGGTTTGAGAAGATACCAATTTTGAAAACATACAAATAGACTGACAGAACTCAGCTTTTTTATATCCGCTTGAGAAGCTCCAGAAGGACTGGAGAAAACCAGTGAAACTCCAGGAGGACAATTAGGAACTGGACTCCTAGATCGAGTACGGATCCTATAAGTTGAGTAGGACCCATCAATATTGTCCACGGGTGTGACAGAGGAGTTTATGTAAACTTCAGTCCATCTGGGAGGTATAATTTGAAAAGCGAACAAACAGGCATTAGAGAAGATTATAGGACCTTAGACACTACAGCTTGCAAATAGAATACAAGAAAGAGAAATATTTCTAAATACCTCGTAGCCTCTCCCTTATAAATATGGCATGGCACATATCTTAAAAGAGACTCTACTCAATACGACTTTGTTGGACACCCAATTGACCATAAACCTAAGGCTATGATAATAATCTGACTTGACCTGAACCAAGGTCTTGTTATGTCAGGTATCTTAAGTCCAAACAAGAACAGAGACCACCCCCAATACCCAACCATAATTGCCCTGCACTCTATGTTGGATGAATTCTAAACATATAACAAGATAAAATAATAATAGTTTAAAGACATTAAATAAAGTCTATAGTCATAATCCAACAACCTCAACCAATTATACAACTAGTGCCAACCCTAGTGCTAATACAAATACTAGGGTAATGCCCATAATAGTCTGATAAAGTGCAGGATTAAGTAATATCCGATTGGGATATGTCGCTGACCATAGCCAAAACTAAAATCCAAGGAAAAAATACTAAAAAGAGGTTCATAGCATAAAATGGAGTCTTTTGGAGTATATAAGATCACCACTTCAATCCAACTCAAAGCTATCCCCAAATCTAAGTCACTAAGCAAGAGGAATTGTAGTATGGTTGGTTCCTTCATTGCATAAGGGTACAACTCTCTAAGATGGTTAATGGTGTAAATGTTAGAATATACTCAGGGATAAAGATAAAATAATGTCATTATTCAAAATCAAATCAAATAACCATATGCAATCATACGTATACATATATATAGTACTAGGATAGGGAATCGAGTTTGGCATGCATTAAAAATCTTAACCTAGTTTGAGTAGCTTGACCATCCTAAAACTTCACATGAGCTATATGGGTTCAGCTCTCTCAGCTAAAAGGTCCCCCAACATGTGTTAGCTACACAATCGAAGAAAAGAACCTAAGATGACTAGTACATCTACAAAACTATAAAGTGTGACATCATGCACACGGTCACTAAGACCACCTCACATCAGCAAACATGAGTTTTCAATGTCAGTCATTTGGGAACCCCACCTTCCATGGATTTACTATTCATCCCTCTTTAAGCTCATATTACAACCATTTACACATTTCAACAATTTATAAAGGAGTGTTTTGTTTAGGCATAAACCATTGGTATCATTATACCACAATTAGAGCTTGCAAGTCTATCCTTTTATGCCATACCAAAACTATTAAACTAAGTTGACTCCAAAGTTTTCAATTAAACCAAAATCATGGGCACCAAGGCCTTTCCAAACCATTTAAAATCAACTAGACTAATTTAGGTACCATTACCATTAAGGCAATGAAAAGATATCAGGAGTAGTCAAACTATGCGATAAAATTATTCTCATTGGCATTTTAACAAATAGGTTGAGGGCACATAAGTTTCAAAACCATAACCAAGTAGTTTAGAGAATCCATAATAACCCTAAATCCATTTACCATTAACATTCATTCCACAATGTCAAAATTATTCTAGAAGCATAAAAGAGAACATAATTAAATCATGAGAATCATTATTCAACTATGAACAACCAAAACCACTAACAATCATTTCAACCCATAACAATATCATGATAATCATACATTAAAACATATGCTCTTTGAAAAATAACATTAAAGGAGAAGTAACCTGCCTTTGGCACCAAGAAAGACGAAGATAAACCACCCTTGAAAGCCTAAATTTATTATCTTGATAAAACCCTAGCCTCTTTCTTGAAAAGGAGTTTGAGAGTAATTTTGAGAGTTTTTGATTGAGAATAAAAGGTTAATGAATCCTCTAAAGGTATTTTATGTTGTGGTATTAAAGTGAGTTACAAAGGGGAAATGTCTAGAATACCCCTAACTTAAAACTGTAAAATTTACTATAGGTGGTTACTAGTCAACTCTTTGACTCATGACCATAACATACGACTTATAGCATGGAGTCATCACCAATATGGTGAGTTGGAAACCCATACATTGTCCACTATACGACTCCTTAATCCCCATTTATGACCTTACCATAAGACTTGTATGGTCTAGTCGTATCCAAGACATAACCCAAAGGGATTAGACGCTGGAGAAAATATGACTCAACCTTACTACTTGTACCCTGTCCTCACAGCTCTTAGTGTTCTACTCATACTTAGAGCCAAGTCAAGTCACTACGTTACTAATTTCATTAAGGGATCGACCAAATGAACTATCATTACCCCTAATGACCTATACCTCCAAACCATAACAAAAATAGAAACCCAATCACCCTTTACTGGACTCTTAATAACTAGGGTCCCATGACCCATACCCAGACTATACGACTCATATGGTGAGTCGTTATTAAGATAGTGAGTACAAAACTTAGGAATTTCTAAGGGCCAAAACTAAAGATATTTTATCTAGTCCATTGGGACACTAATTTAGTGGATCCATACTAGCCAGTGTTGGTACCCTTGGAAAGGTAATGACACCCTTCCAACTAGGTTACATTTTAGACCCCGATTAGCTCATATTGGGGAAAGTCAATTAAATGTTAGCTCCCATAGTCCTTAATTCAGTATTTAGATTATGTTCAGTCTTAGTTTGTTGGACGAAGTATTTAGTGTTTAGTCTTTTAGTTATTTAGATACATAGCATAAAATTATACTTGTTCTTGTATTTGATTTTCACGTTTATGCATTCATGCTCAGTATATATATATCAGCTAGATTTTCATATGGCATACTCAATATAATCGAAGTACTGATTGCATACTTTATTGTCCTATATTGTCTCATAATATAGGTTCAAAATCTCAATACCCAAACCATTTTAGCGCATTTACAAGACACTCAGTTGTATCCTTAGTGAGTCCTCATCAGCCGAGGACTAGTTATCTTTTCATCTATTTGCTTCAGTACTTTATTTTCTTTTAATTAGTGTTAGTTGGGGACCTGTCCCAATAACTCATCAGTTTAGAAGTTTTCAGACAATTAGACAGTTAGACATATTTATTTTTAGTTTCATTAAGTATCTTCCAGAAAATGTTTATATTATTTTATGATTATTCCTTATCAGTTTACTTCAGCTAACTTTCACTCAACATTTCTTACATTCCTTCAGTACTTATTTCTTATGCTAGACCATGGGTTAGTTTGGGGTCACTTATGACTCTAAGCACCATGTTATGAGTAGGGGGTAGTCTCGGGTCATGACATTATGAGTTCTTGTTCATGTCCTTTGGGTTGACCTATGACCCATCCGTGTTTATGGAGTTGATGAACTGGGTATTTTTCCCGTATCTCGACACTTTTGTGATTGTATTTATAAATGATATCTTAATTTATTCCAAGAGTGGATCTAACCATAAAGAGAATTTATTGATTATTCTTCAAAGATTGAGGGATGACAAGTGTATGTTATGTTCTCTAAGTGTGAGTTTTGGCTGGATTCTATCTCTTTTGTGGGTCATATGGTGACCAAGGATGGTATTATGGTCTATTTGGCCAAGATTATAGCAGTTTATGATTGGGCTATGCCTACTTCTCCTACCGAGATTTAGAGTTTTGGTTGATTGGCAGGATAATACAAGTTCTTTATTAAGGGTTTTTTATCTGTTGTGGATCCATTGACCAAGTTGACTTAGAAGAAGATTTACTTTCAGTTTTCTAATATTATTTAGGCGAGCTTCAAAATGGTTAAAGATTTGTTGACTTCAGATCTATTGTGTCCAAGCATACAAGCAAGTGTATGTGGTCCCACCAAGTAATATTGTGGCCTTATGAAAAGTTAAATATCAATCCCACATGGACTAGTGCTAACAACTGTCTAATTCTATTTCACTATTGAGATTAAATTATTGCAAGCATAACCACGAGAATTTGAGATTTATAAATGTAAAGCAAAGTAACCAATGCGGTAAATTAAAGGTCTTGGACAATCAATAAGGAGAAACTCATGGTTAAGGCTGTATAAACAATCATATATGCTATTAAACTTCATTGGTTATGTTACTTATCTTGGTTGTTGATTCACGAGGCTGATATTATGATTATAGTCTTCCAAGCCTCTAGTCACCAATCTAACTTAGACCCATAACTACATTATTGAGCGGGGATGTGAGAAATAATTTAAATACATTCATATTTCATCCCATAAGTGAACCAAATAGTTCACTTATGTATATTTTTATTCTAAGTGAACATTATAACTTCATTTTGTAGAAGATTATAATCCTATTCTATTTACCCTACGTTCTGTCCTCTTGTTCCTCCTTCCAGACTCAGAAGATGACAATGGATGTATTCTAAGGGTCAAGAATACTTAAAATAGTAATAAAAAGGATAAATAAATAACCAAATATGATGATCAATCAAAACCAACTCAATTCACAACAAGATTAATCATGTTCTTGGCCTTAATCTAGGAAAAGGGACTTTAGCCGCTTATGGACATAACTATAATTGGAATGATGAAATACATGTTAAAATCCATAAACAAACTAAATTAGAGGAATAAAAATCCTATTTGAAGTGTTACACAGCCTCCCTCAAAGTTTCAAAGTGGTCCAAAGTGTTTAGCATCATGTTCAAGTGTCCTATTTATAAGAGGTCAAATCTGTCGATGTTGAACTAAGGTGCACGTTGCGCCATCTATTGCGGAACATAGGGTCTGCGTCACCACAATATCATGGTACCAAATTGTTTTGGGTACCTTTATAAGACCCCATGTCTGTGGTGTGGACCTTATAGCTTTGGCTAAGGTCCACGACGCACCATAGACTCCAAAGTGGCCATTTTACGTCAAATCTTACCCCTTGCTTCCGTCCATCCATTCAAAGCTTTTTGGTGTTGTTTTCACAAGATTTACAGCTTTATTATCTTCTATATACCATAATTATTAACATAAAAATCAACCTATAGCATCAAACACCACGGATTAGAGTTCAACACAACATCCAAGATAGTGAACTAGAAACTTAAGCTAAGAACTTGTTTTGCCCTTTTTATTTTTAACTTAGTTTTGACTCTTTGATTGATTCAATTGAACCTTAAACACTATAAAAAGGTTTTACTCACACAATGACACAATAAAACCATTATTAACTCACTACACATACTAGAATTCATTGAGATCAACTAGAACAACATCTAGCTCAAACTAGCAACACTAGTTTTCTCGTCTAAACTCTAAATGACCAATTTAATTACAAAATTTTCTAAAAAACAAATTAAAAATTGTAATAAATTTATTCGAAACTTATATTCCCATTTATACAAATATTCACTCATTAAGCACATAATAGGTCTTCAAAATAAGGCAAAATAAGCCTGGATAACAATATTGAGGTGCATAAATCCACTTCAAATCAAATTTTTATATTGAATTTGCGCAAAAAGAGTATGGGTTTTACCATATCTTGTGATACTTTAGGGTTTAGGTTAGGTTTTGTGTTGATGTAGGAGAGTAAGGTGATTGTGTATGTTTTCGTCAGTTGAAGCCCCATAAGAGGAATTACCCTACCCATAATTTAGAGTTGTGGGTGGTTGTGTTTATTTTGATGTTGTGGAGGAACTAATTATATGTGTTCCATTGTAAGATTTTCTTTGATCATCGTAGCCTTCAGTATTTCTTCACCCATCGAGATTATAATATGAGAAAGCATTGTTGGCTTGAGTTACTTAAGGATTATGACCTGACTATTTTGTACCATTTAGGCAAGGCTAATGTAGTTGTAGATTTCTTGAGCTAGAAGTAGACTAGCATGGGTAGCTAGTCACATCTTTTGACCCAGGAGCAGTCTTTGTCCTTAGAGGCTCAGTATTCAGCTAACCAGGTGGTTAGGCTTGATATTTTAATTCAGGGTTATATTTTGGTATATATGGAGTATAGGTCTTTCTTGATGGAACAAATTTAGTCTCATCAGTTTGATAATATTAAACTAAGAGTAATTTAAGATAAGGTGTTGAGTGGAGAGGCTAAAGAAACCTCGCTTGATCCAGATGGTGTTTTGAGGATTAGAGATTGAGTTTGTGTTCTGAGAGTGGATGATTGGATTATAGATTGATTTTGTAGAAGGCTCATTATTCTAGATATTCCATCCATCTTGGAGTGACTAAGATGTATCATGACTTAAACATCCTTACTTATGGGGTGGTATAAGGAAGGATATCACAAATTTTATAGCTCGTTGCCTATGTTGTTAGTAGTTGAAGGACAAGTGTTTGAGGTCAAGTGGTTTGCTTCAAAGGTTACCAATTCTAAAGTGGAAAAAAGAGTGAATCACTATAGACTTTATGATTGGGTTGCCTTGCATTTCTCATAGTTTTGAGGATGTTTGGGTCATCGTGTATCGATTAATAAAATTTCTCATTTCATTCCACTTTAGGTTTTCTTCAGTGTTGACAGGTTGTCTTATATCTATATTCGTTAGATAGTTCATCTTTATGGTATACCAGTGTCTACTATCTCAAATGGAGTTTCAGTATTCATATCTCACTTTTGTAAGGCTTTTCATAAGGAGTTGGGTACGCAAGTTGATCTTAGTAAAGTTTTTCACCCCAGAGCGACGGTCGGTCAAGGAGAAGACTATTCAAGTTTTGAAGAATATGCTTTGCGCTTGTGCTATGGACTTTAGAGATTAGTGGGAGCAGAATCTAACTTTGGCAGAGTTTGTATATTATAATAGCTACTATTCCAGTAGTGAGATGGATCCTTTTGAGGCTTTGTATGGTAATCATTGTCGCTCTCTAGTTAGTTGGTTTGAGGTTTCTAAGATTACACATTAGGGTATGAAATTTCTTTGTGAGTCTTTGGATAGAGTTTAGGTCATTTAGGATGAATTTGAGTGGCTTAGAGTAGGCAGAAGTGTTATATGGATCGTAGACTTCGTGCCTTGAAATTTATTGTTGGTGGTCAAGTATTCCTTTATGTGTCACCTATGAAGGGTGTGATGAGGTTTGGGAAGAGGGGAAAGATTATCCCCAGGTGTATTAAACCTTTAGAGATGCTTTAAACTATTGGGATGTGGCTTATATGTTTGCATTGCCCTCAGATTTATTAGTTGTTCATCCAGTTTATCATGATCCCATGCTTTGGCATTACATTCTAGATAAGTCTCATATCATTTGTTGGGATTCAGTCCAATTAGATGAGAGGTTGTCTTTTGTTGAGGAGCCCATCTCTATTCTAGCTTGGGATGTTAGACGGTTGTATTCTAGAGATATTCCAGTGGTTAAGGTCCAGTGAAGATATCGACATATATATGAGTCTACTTGGAAGGTCGAGTCTGATATGTGTGATAGTTATCCTTAGTTTCTTACTAAATTAGGTATATTCTTTACCTTTAGTTTGAGGAAGAACTAGATTCTTAGTGGTGGATAATGCAATAACCTATTTTTTGGTAACATTTGTGATATCTTTTTTTGTGATTTGACCATTTTACCCCTTCTTGTGATTTGCTTTATCGTATTTTTGGGATATAGGGATGATTGGCATAGTTCCCAATATATTTCGGTACGATTTGTGTAAGTTTGTGATTTTTGGTGGTTAAAAGGGCTTATTAGCTAACTTCGGTCAACAGTCTTATTTATGTGTGTTAGATAACAAAATGGATTATGCCAACAAATTTGGAATGCCAATTTTTGGTTGGTATCATCATTGGTGTGGTTTTATGGATTTTATATCTCATTTTGACCCTTGGTTCAAAAAGTTGTGAATTTGGGTTTTGGTGTTAACTTTGTGAAAACCATATTTTTTTCAAAAATCGAATAACTCTATTGAGTGCAGCGTGCCGAATTTAGTCTAGTAGCATAGTTCATTTGCATTCTCAGGATTTTGAATGAATCTCTAGGGATCGGTGGGGAATTGGAATTCTCCAAGTCTCCATTTGATGAACTATTCCACTGGTACATTGCTTAAGTGACATTTTTGTCACTTAAGAATTTGGGTTGACAACCAAAGTGTCACCTAATCAAAGGCAGGATCGCTTAAGCAATTGTCGCCTAAGCGACAGCATGGTCACCTACGCGACACTCAAGTGCCAGGTAGGTATCGCGCAAGTGACACTTGGTCGCTTAAACGATAGCTGCTTAAGCGAACTGGTGAATGCTTAAGCGGTGCATGGGCGATATAAGTTACCCATTTTTATGATTTTTCAAAATTTTAGAGACTTGGAGCTTAGGGATTCGAGTTTTAGATGATCTCTTCCATTTTCAAGCTTACCAAGCTTAGGTAAGCTCCAAATCTCTATTCTACTATTTTTTTATTTTTGTCATTTAAATCCTATTAAAACTCGATTTCAAAAGTGAAATTTGGGAATTTTGTCCCAGAAGGCATAAATTAGAAATTCTTCGATTTAAACCCCAATTTTAATCCATTTTCTCTTGGATTTTCAGCCATGGGTTCCTTTAATCATGTGGAATACATTTTTGGACTAAAATTCTAGTTTTACACTTTTTTGTTTGAAAATCCATTTGGGGGATTTGTTTTGACCCCAATTCAGAAATGGGCAATATGGGTATCATTGCCTTTTTGATGCGTAGATTCTATATTTATATGTTTTAGTTAATTTTGAGTCCATTCCTGAGGATAAAGCTCTAGGTTGGAGGCTTTTTGGATCAATTTTCAGTATTTGAGGTAGGTTATGGCTTAACTTTATTCAGATGGGGTTAGGTAGTTAATACTGGTATAAATCTTATAATGTTGTGGGAACTAATTATGAAAATGAATTTATTATTATGTTGTGCATGTGTGGGGACCTATGTTATTGTTAGTTGGTGGTTTTTGAGACATTAATTTTTATGTGCGACTGTTTAGAGTCTTATATGATGTTATTGGCTTTATGTTCATATACTTGGTGGAGTCTTTTCTTGTGAAAAAGACTAAAGTGGAATTTATGAGGTAAAAATGGCATATCGTTATGTATTTTACTCTACTGACATATAGATTACATTGGATTCATGGAAGGTTGGCATATTGAGTGGATTTTAGCTCACATGGTTGGTGTATTTGTTGGACATTGGAAATTCTCATTCTGATTGGTTGTGAGCATCACATCATCATATCATATACATTCATGAAAGATTGGTACCACCATGGAAATATAGATATAGCGGTATTTTTTAGTATAAAATATGACATCTTTAAAAATCTACCACTGATGTATGTGTTAGAGAGGAGCTATCATACTGGATTGGTATTCGATATTTAATTGTATATGGATTGACGAAACCCCATGGGTCCTACCCTGGGAGCACAACTCAATAGGTGTATACGGAGGTCGTCCGACAACCTCGTGTATCATATCACATCATCATCATAATCTTTATTGCATTTCATATATTATACTCATTCTGTGGTGTATTATCGCCCTTGATGTGATATTTGTCTATTTGTACTTCTTTCTCATACTTGAATTTGGTATATGTGTATTTATGCTTTCTTCTCTTATTTGTGTGTGGTATATGTGTATATTGATAAATTGTTAGTGCAGATGGTGTGGACTACCATTTGGGAAATTTTCTAATTGCAGGTGACATGCCCGTAGTGTGAATTTTATATGCTTTATTTTCTAATCTACACAGTTAGTCTATAATACCTACTGAGTACAAATAGACCATACACATCCGTACTATGCCCTTTCAGTGAAGATCCAGGTATGAGTTCGCCGTACGGTAGCCAATTCGAGCGGTGTTTGGAATACTTTTGAGGTAGCGATTGGTCAATGTTTCAAAAGTTGATCTACTACCTCTTCTTATTAAGTTATGTGTTGTCTTCGTATTCAGAGACAGATTGTGATCCTTTTGGACTATTAGTTATATATTTTGACATTCTTATATTATGACACAAGGTTTTGGGATATTGTATGGTATCTTTGATTATGTTTTCTTGCTAATTACTAGATACATGTGGTTCGACTCCCCTTTAGGAGTCTACTATTGGGTTTTGGTATTGATTTCTCATTTCATATCAGTTTATGTGATAGGCTTACTTGTCGAGGCTTGTTTCGACAAGTGTCATCATGACCTTTGATTTTTTTATTGTGATACTTTAGCGGCCCATTAGGTGATTTAGCGGCCCTAGCGCAGCTAACAGGTACAACTTTAGCGGTCACCTGGGTGCAGTGCCTTGGCACAGTGGGCAAGTACTACTTTAGCAATTACCTGGGTGCTCTAGCACTGACCGCTAAAGCAGTCCAGGGCCTACTTTAGTGGCACCTGATGAATATAAAAGCCCCACTTAGCCTAATTTTTCCCATTATTTACACATTTTCAAGATCATAGAACCCCAAAAAGGGTGAAAATTTTGGAGAATTTTTTGTGGGTGATTTTGGAGCATTTGTGAACTTAAATTACACATTTCTTCTCTAAATTCTTAGTAAGTTCCCATCAATTTTATGATTAAATCCTTCATCTATTTCTAAAATACCTAGAATATTGGTGTGTTTATTGTAACACCATTAGAGCTCAGAATTCACCCATTTTTAGGGTAAGTATTCCTTGAGTGTAGAGGAACGTATTGTTAGTTTTGAATATGCAATTCCACAAGTGGGCCCCAAATGGTAATTTCATTGTTCTCATTTTTATGAGTAGATTGTGATTTTATAACGTGGCACATTGTGGAAGCTTCTCAGAAGAGGAAATCATCGGTTTAAAGGATTCTTTGAGCTTTTCTTTGGCATCCAAGTAGGCTAGGTTTACCTTCTTCATAGATTGAGCTAATTCATTATATAATTATGATATTACGCTAGATAGGTGATGGTATTTAGGTATTCTAGGAATGATTGATATAATTAGTCATATTTAGAGTGTTTAGGCTATCTTGGAACCGTAATTTAGGAGAAATTGACTTAGTTACTCATGCTTTAGGTAGAATATCTTAGGGCTAATTATGTCTTATTTAACATCTAGAAGTGAATTTAGATACCTTAGATTATTTTCAAATATAATTTACCTGAGAGAGGATTTTGAGGATTAGAAGTGGACCCCTCTGGCCCACCATAGGATAAGATTCGTGTCCACTCTTGTATATTTATAAATGGTAGTTATACACTTTTGAAATGGTTATTTTAGGAATTTGAGGATATTAGATACTTAATGATTATGCTAGTGTTGTACTTTGGAGTTAGTGCTAATTTGGGATAAACCCGGTGGTTTATTCGTATTGAGTTCCGATTTAATTCTAGGCATTGAAGATGATATTGATGACATGAGTTCCAATTCAAGTCTGACAAATGATGATAATGATGATGATGCTACTAAGTTATGGTTTGAGTCTGGCATTGAGAGTTTATTTATGATATTATAAGATAAGGATGGATTCAGAGTTATGGCTTGATACTCGGTAAATTAATGGATCTCCAGTGATTTTGCTTGCTTTGATTGCACCTTCTGGGCTTATGGGAGTCTGGGTTGGGTTATTTACTTTTTCACACTTACTAGCTTATGAGGGCCAGTCTTGTAGTCTTAATTATGCTCTCTTTCATGTTGTGTCTATTCTGGTTATTTATTTACAATTTTGGAGTTTAATTCCAGGTTTGCTCTTTTACCTTGACTTAGCTTATTTATCTTGCATCTTATCGTATTTATGTCATGATTTACCTCAGTTAGTCAGTGATATATATTGAGTATTGTAGTTTTGGTACTCATACTACACTTTTGTACCTGTTGAGGGCAGATCTGAGCACTATTAGCCATCATTGATGTGACAATTATGTTGAATTGATTTTGGAGCTAGGGTGAGCTCTCGGAGTCATAGTTACCCCAAATTTACCTCTATTATTTATGTCTGGTCTTTCATTATTCGAGACAGGTTGTATTTGACTCTTTCAGTACTTATGTTTCTTTTGTAGTAGCTCTTGTACTGACAGAACTAGGTCGCAGGATGATTGTTGATGTTTTATCTATATTTTAATCTATCATTACTGTCTTATTGTTATTATAAGTCTTAAATTGTTGATTTCCCACTTTTAGGCCCTTTTCCACCAAATAGCCTATTGCTTATAACTTTGGGCTATGTTTTGGCTTACCTACTGACGGAATAAAGTAAGTGTCATTATGACTCGTACATTGAGTCATGACATGATCTCTCTATAAAGGTAAAAAAAATTGAAAACAGAGATTGTGAAATTTTATTGAATTTAGTTGAATGAGTTTGTTTCAGTAAAAAAATTTGAATTTTGAATTCTGTTGAACTTTTTGAGGATGAAACAGTTGTAGTGCCTTCATAATTACATTGACTTATTATTAAATTATGGTAATTCAGTTACTTGCCTTTTTTAAAAATTTTGGAAAAATGTATCTTTTCTGAATTACGTATCAGTCGAGCCTACAAGAAGGGATTTTCTGTAAATATTATAAATGATGGGATTTTTTATAATTATGACTCAAACTATCAACATTTATGCTGTTTTTACAGGAGAAAATGACATTCTTAGAAGAATTGAAGAAGAAAATTAGTGGTTGATTTTAACTAATAAAAACTTTGATGCTTGCCATGGGATGATAAATAAATGTTTGTTTGTTGAGGATGACAATGATAGAGTTAGAATGTCTATTTGGGATTTTTACTAGTTCCCCATATTCATTTTATTCAGGTTTTGAGGTGATATCGTCAAAGTGCATAAAAATTATATTTTTAGGGTCTTATTTAAATAAATAAAGAAGATTGAATATTCAACCACTCATTTTGTATATAGGATAGGAACAAATATTTAGTTTAATTTTGGTATAAAATTTAGAATCAACTCTATTTTAATTTGAGTGGTAGGTTTTAATTAATCTCAAAATTATTTAATTTTATAATTTATACATATTACTACTCCATAATGCTTCAGTTGGAGGGCATTATGGTATTTTTACCTGCTTATTCTTGGTGGCCTTTTCATAGCAATACTCGTGGCTAGATCGCTGCTATACCACTAAAATACTTTCATCTTCTCTGTTGTTCTGTTCCTCTATCAACCATATCCACATTTTCTAAAGAATCTTTTTCATTTTCAAGTTTTTCTCTTCTCTGTATATGCTTAACTAAGAATTCTTTAACTTGAATTTAGCCTTACTCAGTAAAAAATTTATTTCTTTGTGCGAATTACTAATGAAAAAATCATCGCTTATTTTTTATTTTCTCTCTTTCTCTTTCAAGTCGTGGGGTTTATTTTACTTGTATTTGCCAATTTATTGTTTAGATGTCTAAATAATTTAGGGGAAACAAATTGTGAGCTTATCTTTTGGTCTATTGGTTTGAGCCAATTTTTGCTCTCTATGTGATTTTGATAATTCTCCAACGAAGCTGCCGTTTGGATTCCAATTTTGCACTTTAATTTCCTATTTTTCTCACATAATTGGAGTATTATGCTGGTCATTAGGTGTTAAAATTGAATAGGTACACTCTAAGCTATATTTGATTATTCAAAGTCAATTAATTCATTCAAATGAAGCAACTGCTAGATTGCCACTTTCTTTAATTTCATCACCAACAGACTATCTAATTTATAACTCTAATGTTGAGATTGATGACAAAATATAAGAAATATAGTTAGCTCTTCACAAAAACGGGCTGAAATGAACAGCCTCAAGTGAGAATTAGGTGCCTTAAAGAACACAGAAATAGCTCCAAAATAGTTCGCAGTATACACAGTCATAGGAAGTATAAAGTTATGTCAAGAAAACCAATTCCTTCATCTTAGAGCATAGAAATAGCTCCAAAATAGTTCACAGTATGTACAGTCATAGGAAGTATAAAGTTATGTCATAAAAACCAATTCCTTGGTCTTAGAGTGTTTGAATAAGGGAAAGGCCAAAGTTGTCAAATCAGAATTGTCCCCTGATATGCCCTAGGAGATCCTGGATAGTAGTGAAAAAGTAGTTTCCTAATATTATGTCTGGTTTTTAGACTTTTCTTTAGGAAGCAAGAGTAGGGAAAAGAAAGGTGCTTTCCTCCAACTGGTACGATTGAAATAGATGGATAAGAAGGTACAAAGTGACTCGACTTTGAAGAAGAGAAAGGAGGTCATTGGATGAGGTTAGAATTCAGATTGCAACCAAAACAAGGCTTGATAGCACTCTAATCAGTTGTAATTTTTCAACAACAACTAGGGTTAGAGAAAGCACTCCCATGACTGTAGATATTCACCCACCTTATACCAGCTTAGTCCTGAAAGTAGATGATCACTTGGTGTAAGTCTTCCAGAGGTTCCAACATATTAGAATCGGAAGAGTGGAATCACTCTATGAGAGCTCATTGCGATGTTTTTTAGTCCATCATTTCTTGAGAATGCGTGTAAGACGAACACTATCACCATACTGTTTCCAAATACTAATGGAAAACTGACCTTCATTGAGGATATGATTTAACAGTTTCATGAGTCCACAGGTACAGTTGGGGTCAAATTGGTGACTAAATCTGGAAGTTTGCCAACTTGATTAACAGTTTCATGTAATGTCAAGTTTCTAACCAATGGTAAATTTAGTTTTTGATCTTTGTTTCTTACATATATTGGAGGTATTTGACCATCAACATGCTTTAGTTAGAACATATTTCTCCAACTATTAGAAAGTTTAGTACAACAACAAGAAACCCACTGTATTCCTACCTAGTGGATCTATATATTTTATATCAATATTTTATGCAATTTGCTGGTACACTTTCTTTGAATTCTTACATATCGTTTCATACTTTATCATATTATATTTTATTCTGCTATATTACATCATGAAAACATCTTAACGTTTTACCATCATTATGACAAAATGGTTTAGAAATATCATTATTCGTTAAGGTGGTGCTTGGTCTGGAAAGTGAGGTAAAATATTTAGAATATTCTTGACCCCAAGTTACAAATATAATTGATTAGAACTCTTCCTGGAAAACATAAAAAATATAGAATAGTAATTCACTCCAACTTCAAAAGTTGACAGTCTTATCATCTGCGACTTTATCGAGATTTAATATTATTAATCTGGTATCTCCCCGTTATGTTGTCTCCATGAATTTTTTCATTTACAGTCACCTTCAAATGTTTTTATGACATTAGTTAATTATCTGATATGAAGTTTCTATTGTTTTGCAGTATGCCTGCGCATAAGAAGATCATCTCTACAGCTTCTTTTTCGCAGAAAAAAACCCAGCAACACTTAACACAAAAAGCCTGCGCTATCAAAAAAAGATGGTGCAGCCTATACAGACAACTCTCAGATGATAAAAAAGAGACTTTTCTACTGCAATGATGAACAAGACGCCAAGAATCCAACAACCAAAACTTTCTTATTAGTTCTCTTGTTCTACTACCTCATGGTCGACCTTTATTAACTAAACAGAGAGGTATTATCATTAATGTGATATTGCCTCAGGCTAAAACAAGTTTTTTCACATAACATATAAATTCATGTTGCTTTGCTATAGGTTATGCGTAATCTTAATGTACTAATATTAAATACATTGTGCCTTTTATTCTAATATAATAGCTAGCAACTTCCAAATTATGCCTGACAAAGGAAAGGAAATAGTTGGTTGCTTCTCGCCTTTTGAAGTAGGTATGTAGATGTACATACTACTGATGTTTACTCTTTCCAAAAAAGGATATACCATGCTAATTACAGCTCTTTATATATTATATTAGGCTCAACATTAGCTACACCTACTAAGCATTATAACCTCGATGCAATAATTACTATTATTGAGATATTACCTCAAGCTGAAACAAGTTTGTCAAATTAATCTATAAGTGCAGGCTGCTTTGCTACTGCTTACACATAGTCTTGGTATGATGATATTAAGTATCCTCTGCTTCTTGTTCTACACGGCAACACCTCTTGAATTATGCCAAGTAAAGAAAAAATTTGGCTCACTGCTTTTTGACTTTTAAAGTAGGTATGTAATATGTATATACTATTGATCTTTATTCTTTACCAAAAATGATTTATTTGTTAATTAAAACTCTCTCTATATCAGGCTCAACATCAACTGCAACCACTAAAAAGCATAACCCCCAGGCAACAATTATTGGTTTCATAGGTATGTCTGCTTATTTTCTGTGTAGAATTCTTAAATTACCCTAACTCTTTTCTGTATATTAACTAAAACTAGATGTATATTAGATGCACCATTGCCTCCTCATCAGCATCATGCTAGAAGAACAAAACCTAACAAAAATAAAGGTTAGCTTCACTATAAATTAAAAAATACATTAATTAATTAGCTCTTCTGCAAGTTTATATCTCCTATCTTGCAACTAATTTTGTACAAGTTATATGTTAAAAAATATATTTTGTTTCAATATTAAACCACTCCCCAACAATGTGAGCATTTTAAAAAATGTCCCTCCATGTAAATATTGTAAGGCAAAAAGATTTGAATATGAACCAACACGATTTTGTTGTAGTAATGGTACAGCTAAACTAACATCACCCGAAATACCAATAGAATTATTGAATCTCTTTCTAGAAGACAATGAAGAATCTACACATTTTCGCACCTACATTAGAATGTACAATAACATATTTGCATTTACATCTCTTGGACTAAAATATGATAAAGATTTAGCAAATAGATTCCATGGTATCTACACCTTCAGAGTTCAAGAACAAATGTACTATTTCATTGATGATTTAATACTTTCAAATCAAAATCCAAAATTACAGTTGTATATTTATGATGATGACACTGAAATGTTAAATCGTATGGCTTCCTTTCCTAACACTAATCAGTCACTTATTCAAAAACTAATGAATATACTCAGAATAAATTCATACTGTATCTTCTTAAAATCTCTAATGCAAGTTCCTAAATTACTAGACTTATAGATTATACTGAAATGTGATTCTAACTTAAATCAACAAGTGTATAATTTGCCGACTGTTTTTGAAGTTGCCGCAATATGATTAGACCACTAACAATACAGCAATAGTAGTTTGGCACCATATATCTTAATTTACCCTTTCCAAAATAAAAGTCAATTAGTCAATTATTATTATGGTAGTTATGATCCTTTACAATACCCATTATTATTCCTCTATGGTCAAAATAGTTGGCATTGCGGAATTAAAAGGGTTGTGCAGACTTGTAACAAAAGAAATCAATCTCTCTGTGAAAATAAAAAAAACATTCAAGTTTATCAATTATGTGTTCTATTGAAGAATTACTTGATATGGAAGCTGAGGTTTTACAAAAAGGAAAACAAAACAGAAATAATATTTCTTGTCATAAAGACTATTGTTACAAATTTCAAATGAGAGATAATGAGACAAACAAAGTATTACATTCTTGAAGACTTTTCCAATAATACTTTGTTGATGAATTTATAAAAATTAAATCTCAACGATTAGATTTTATCTCATCTAATCAGGATTTATTTCGAAGTGATGCATTATAAGGACTTAGATGCTTTAAAGATAGGAAAACAAAGGTTCCTTCTGGTAAGTTTTACAGGAGTTCCTAGAGATATGCGTCAACATTACATGGATTCTATTGCATTAGTTCAACATTTTGAAAAATCCGACAAATTTTTAACTATGTAATTCTTTTTGGGTAGAAATAGAAGATCATCTTCTTAAAAGTGATAAAGATGAAAATAAACCTTACTTAAGCAGTCGAGTATTCAAAGCAAAGTTGAAGAACTAAAAGCAGATATACTAAAAAGAAACATATTTGGTAAAGTTCCTGGATTTATGTAAACAATTGAGTTTCAAAAGTGTGGCCTTCCTCACGCTTATTTCCTTCTGATTCTTAGTGATGATTTCAAGTTACTCACTCCTGAATCATATGACCAAATTATTTCTGTCGAACTTCTGATCCAGATAAAAATCCTTATTTATACAAACTTATTAAAAAGTACATGATGCATGGTCCTTGTGGCCATTTAAATCCTACAAATTCGTGTTTAAAGATAAAAAGATTTTGCAAATTCAAATATCCAAAGAATTTTACCGAGGAAATAACAAAAGGAAAAGACTCATATTTAATTTATAGAAGAAGAAATACTGTTAAATATATTAAGATCAGAAAGCAACTTCTTGACAACTCATGGGTAGTTCCTTATAACCCCTACTTACTATGCAAGTTTAATTGTCATAGCAATGTTGAAATATGTTCCTATATAAAAGTCATCAAATATATTTACAAGTATATATGCAAAGGACATGATAAGATCTATTTTTCTGTACAAAATAGTACAAATGTTGAAATAGATGAAATAAAAGAATATCAATCTGCTAAATGGGTGTCAGCGCCAGAAGCTACATGGAGTTTATTTGCTTTTCCTATTAGTGAAATGAATCCATCTATTTATCATCTTCAACTTCATCTTCCAAAACAATAATTTGTCTCTTTTAAAGTAGCTGACAGCTTGGACAAATCATGAATATTCCTATGATTAAATAGACAATGTTAACAGAATTTTTACTAATGAATAAAATAAATGAATATGCTAAACAACTCAACTTATTATGTAAAGAATTTCCCCAGAATTTTGTGTGGTCAACAACATATAAAATGTGGACATAGAGGCATTAAGGTAATGTTATCTGTCGTGTTGTCACATGTCCTCCAATAGAAGGAGAGAGATACTACCTAATACTTCTATTAATAAATGCAAGATGCCCAAAATCGTACAACTATCTTTGGAAAGTAAATGAAGAATACTATGAAACATTTAGAGAATCTGCTAAAAAGAGGGATTATTACATCATAATAACTTGATCGAGTATATGTTAGAGGTTGTATGTTATCAGATGTCTTATAGTTTATGTCATCTATTTGCTACAATATTAGTATATTATAATCCTACTAATGAAAAAGAATTATGGAAATAATTTAAAAATCCAATGTCGGATGACTATAAGTATTTAGCGAATATAAATGTAAAACAAATTCGATATTCAGTTCTGAATCCTATTAATGATGTATTACATAGTATGGGACATGATATTAATGAGTATAATCTTGTTTCCAAGAATATTGTGCAATCAAGAATAGAATCAAAATAAAAAGATGTTAACTTTGAAAAAAACATTATTGTTAGTGCCAAAGATCTACTATTGTATACAAAATTGAACACAGAACATAAAAAAGCATACGATATTATTCTTCAAATAATTTTCACAAGCAAACCAGGAGATTTTTTTATTGACGGGCCAGGGAGAAGTGGTAAAACATTTTTATACCATCCTTTATTGGCTACGATAAGATCCAAAGGGTTTATAGCTTTGGTAATAGCAACTTCTGGTGTTGCAACATCAATTCTTCTTGGAGGACGAACAAATCATTCACGTTTCAAAATTTCAATTAATATTGATGAGCAGTTCTCTTGTAATATTAATAAGCAAAGCTCTCTGGCTTCTTTAATTAGCGATGCAAAACAAATCGAATGGGATAAAGTATCAATGTCAAAAAAAAATGATTGAAGCTTTTGATTTTCTCATGAAAGTTCTAACAGACACAAATATACTCTTTGGTGGAAAAGTCATAGTATTCGATGATGATTTTAGACAAATGCTTCCTATTGTTCGAAATGAAAAAAAAAAAAGATTTTATCTCTGAAAGCATATTGAACTCCAAAATTTAGAATCAACTTAAAAAATTGAGCCTCACAAAAAATATGTGTGCCAATGATGACCCTGGTTTCTGCAAATATCTCATGAGAATTGGAAATGGAAAAGAGAAAATAAATTTTGACAACAAAATAGAGATTCCAAAATAGTTTACTATTCTTTTCACTACTGAAAAAGAATCATTAGGTCTCTTATTCAACGTAATATATTAGAACCTACAAGTATCTTTTAATGATTCTTCTTTTATGACCTCTAGAGTTATCTTAACTATAAAAAATGACTTTGTTGATGAGATAAATGATAGACTCATAGCTCTATTTCCAATAGACACCAAGATAGTCATATTTACTGACGAAACTATTAAACTGAATGATCAAATTCAATTTAAGGATTTCTTACACATTATAAACCTTCATGGCTTACCTCCACATAGATTAATGTTAAAGAAAAATTGCCCTATTATATTATTATGAAATCTAAATCCTTCTAAAGGCTTATGTAATGATACATGATTAGTATGTTGTGATTTCAAAACACATGTAATCAGTTGTAAAATTGCAAGTGGTGATTTCAAAGATAAATATGTATGCATTCCAAGAATATCATTATTATCATTAGAAGATGAAAAAATACATATTTCTTTTAAAAGAACACAATTTCCAATACGATTATATTTTGCTATGACATTAAATTAAGCACAAGATCAAACATTAGATAATGTTGGTATTTATTTATGAGAATCAGTTTTTTCCCATGGTCAATTATATCTTGCTTTATCGAGAGTAAAAAGGTCCAAGTGTG
This sequence comes from Capsicum annuum, assembly GCF_002878395.1. Classification (NCBI taxonomy): domain Eukaryota; kingdom Viridiplantae; phylum Streptophyta; class Magnoliopsida; order Solanales; family Solanaceae; genus Capsicum; species Capsicum annuum. The sequence continues at coordinate 91,747,679 of NC_061118.1, read as the reverse complement.
TAAAAATATTAATTCGGCTACCTACTGCAGATAATGATGACCAATCAACTTATAATGTTGTCTATAATGAAATCATTCAAAAAGCTTTGTTGTAAACATATACATGTCATCTTTACATTTTGAAAAGAGTTTCCTTGAAATATCTCCTAACTTATTATGGCATCCCAACACCTATGTCTATTAAATTACTTGTAATGTCTAACGTGGAGTACACCATCTATTATTTCACACAAGAAAATTTTAGAAAAACTGTGTGACTAAAGATTATCATCAAAATAGTTACTGCCTAATTCTCAAAGATATTTCACCAGGACAACATTGCTGCGACAGAGAAACTTTTTTTTCACTTGATGTTAAAATTGTATTTACAGCAAAGCTGGTATATCAGCTCATCAAAATATATACTACATCACCTTCCTCTTTTTTAAACTTGCTCATAAGAATATTTAAAATTTACTGTCCTTTTTGGTATCCCACACATCACGGAGCTTCCAGGTTATGTTAATTCATGAAACACATGGCCTATTTATCCTTCTTCTCTTCTGATGGTTTTTGCTCATATCGGTGCCTCTCAAACTAAAGAATTGACTATTACAGTGTTGTGTCCTACTAACAATATTGGTCATATTATTGGAAAAGAAGAAGCTTCGATTAAAAGTGTTAAAGCAAGCAAGTGGTACTCATATTGAGGTTGTTCATGCCAAAGAATGCATTCTCAGTCATTTCCACTGAGGAATTGCTTTGTATCCAAATTCTTTAGTCCCCAGATTAGTGAAATTGTGGTATTTTATAAGTCGTCTTTCTTTTTTTACAAGTGTGCTACATTGTTTACCACTCCTGCTCCTGTCACCATGTAGTACTATATTTTCTACCTAAGCTGAGTGGACTCTTCACTTTTGATGCAGCACCTGTTGGATTCTCCAAAAATACACTATTTTTAGAGAATTCGACACGCACCCGCTGTCATTTTGGAAGAGTCCGAGTGTAAATATCATGGGAAATTAGTCAAGGTATTCAAAATCTGGCTTGAACATCATTATAATGTAAATGCTGAATTTGATATTAGATCAATGAAATGTTGAATTTGATATTAGACCAGATTCAACTTAAGAAGTTATCTTGGGATAGCTTTCATGTTGTACACACAACTGTCAGTTCTGTCCTATGTTGAGAAGCAATAGATTTCTTTATCAAATATTACTATGGGGAACCCCTAAAAGGTCAAACCACTAGGCTACATAAGGAAGGAGGGCAACCAATAGTTGTTGTAGTTGGTTTTTCAAGTACGGAGGTAAAAATTGACTGAACCACACCAACCAAAAAATGTATAGAAGGTCAGCCCCTGAAGCTTCTCTGGTATAACTTTCCATTCAACATTGTCGAACAAGTTTTATTCTTCAATAGGAATGCACAAAGTTCTTGCCTTATCTACCTTAGTTTATCTTGTTCTACATATGTCGAGTGACTATAACTCTTAATTTTCTGATCTAATAATGCCAATGATAAATGGAGTCTCAAATTTTCTTCAAAATAAAATGAAGTGCATAATGCCCAGAAAAGTGTCAAGAAATTATATAAGTTGGGGTGGCAGAGCCAACTTTTTTCAACTCACATTTGGATAAGGTGTTTACTGCCCTTATTAAAATTTCTAAAGACAATAGTTTAGAAGAATAAAGCAGATGTCTCGCTATAGAAGTGATGTATACTTTTGATGATAATTCGATAAAGAAGGTACGCAAGAGAATACTACTAGAAAGACTGGAGGAGGATTTGGTATGAATGGTTTGGTGTCTCAAATAAATCAGGTAATTATCTTGTTGGAGAGAAGTTTTTGCACCGAATTGTAACTTTATGGAGTGTCGAATTTGATATTCTAGAAGTACTCAAGGAAATGGAATGAATGACAACTTCATCAAATGGGCGAGATCAATACACAACGGCTACTTTTATTGGTCTCATTATAGAAGGATATGCAAAGGTATATGCCTAAATTGATGACTTCTCTTCTTGGATATGTGTTGTTTTATATGCAACTTTTTTTTGGTTAGTTCTTAATAAATTGTGACAATTTTTTCACCTAAGTGTTGTTATTCTTGTTATCCTCTCAAGGAATTAGAGATAATCCTGGAAGAGTGGTAAAATTAGTCTTTAAATTAATAGCAAATAGCACAAAAAATGTTTGCTTTTCTACTGTAAGAACTATTAAAACTTTGAGTGAACAACTGCTTCCATAAACTCTTGCTGAGAGACGCAAATCCCATCAATAAGGTAACCGAGAATGCTGGACTTTTCATTTCTTTCCTTATGAAATTCCAATATTTAATGATATTTTCCTTGTCTAAGTTACTTTTTCAGCTTAAATTTATATTATTTATGTTAATGAAATCTAATTGTTTTTCTTATTTTTCATAGTCTCTTACTTTTTCAACAATCAGTACCCTTTATAAGAGTTGCAGTTCAAGCTACCTAGCACTGAACTTGCAAATAATTATGAATGCACTACCTGAAATCAACAAGGTAGATTAATTTGACTTGAGATATTTTGAAGTATGATCTTAATGATTTCTAGGAAAAAGAAAACAAAGAGATACCATTTTGTGCTAATATGCATTGACATCTACTTTAGCTTAAAATTGTTAATTGATTTTATCTACTGATTGAGTCAGAGTCCAGAGACTGAGCTGCTACAAGCCTATTCCTTAGAGGCTCTAGCATCTGTTGCAAGAACATCAAAGGTCCATAATTATAGAAACTCTTACTTAGATTTTAATCCATCATACGGGATTTGATAGTGGTATCTAAAAAAAATTATGGTTTTGCATAGGATCTCTTCTATACCTTCTATGACTTGGTCATCTCGTCCCTGAAAGAAATTATACCTAGAACCACAAGTAATTTGGTGAAAGAAAATGTTGTTGAGTGCATTAGGATAGTTTCTATAGTTGTTGGAAAGGATATATTCAAGAAAGATTCTAAAGAGGTAATGTGTCTTTGTTATTCCTTAACAAGCATTTGAGTTTAAAGCGTGCCAACATTATTATAGTTTGCTTAAAATTTTCTCAGTGATTTAATTTTTATGATTCTTAATCCTAGATAATAATAATTGTCACCTGATGATATATCTGCACTTACTGCCTTTATGCCATCATTTTTGCATCAATTCAATATGAGTTCGACTTCTTAAACTTGTGGCTCAATTTCACCAATTGGGGCTTCACTACCTCTATTTACTATTGTAAAGACTTTTTTGAAGATTTACTAGTTATTGTTTGACTGCTTTTCTTTGCCTATGTACGATCCAATATAGACTCCACCCATCTACTGCTCTATGCATTGTTTAATGTGTGTCTATCTCTGCCTTCTTTACTCTCCAACTTCAACCTCTCAAACATAGCCTGCCCATTTCTTGCTAAATAGTTACTTCCACCGGTATTTTAAATTTTGCTCCCACATAGCTATGATCTTCCATAGTTAGTATTATAAGGACTTATTCTGTATTACATTTCCTTGCTATCACATTAATTAAAAAGTTGTCATTACGTTGACATGCCTTCTTCCAATGCCTGCAGATAAAATGTATGTTTTTTCTTTGAGCCTTTGATATGTAACTTGAAGGATATGCACATTTTTAATTCAGGTGCTAGGTGGTGCAGGTATCACGTAAAATTAATCGAAGTGTGTGAAAGTTAGTCTGTATATCACGGTTATTAAAAAAATTTAAAAATACTTAAGAACTTACTTAGTGTGAGAAGTAGTGGATTTTTTCTACGAATTGCCATATGGATTTGTTGTTTTTGTTAATAGTATTATTTAGACACTTATTAGTAGAACTTTTACTTTAGAACAAACTACATAGCTCCTAATTTGAGGAAAGGTGTGAACTCACACTTTTTGGCTTGTATTGTGTTAAAGTTCTGGAGGAGAATGCTCATTTTGGATTTGTTTTTCACATAGTTTTTTTGGACGAGAATATACTTGCATTTTTAGGTTTCAATGCACTTGTACTGTTACTGTAATATGGAACATCAACTATTGCTTTATTTTTTTTTCTATTCCATTATTCTACCCAAGATCATTGGATGTATCATTGGGAAAAGTGAGCTTGCTGAGGTCTGTATCGCACAAGAGTCAACCATTTGAATAGTCTTTTAATTTCTTGTCTTTATATTTCCTAAAATGGTTGATCCATCTTTAAGAAATGTCTAAGGAAGTTAGTAGTGTAAGGGATGCCTGTACCTGGATTATGATGTTATAAAAGGTTGAGAAGGTAATCTTAATCCATTTGCACGTGTTAATTCTTACACGCTGGTGGTACTACTTTTTTGTTGGCTCCAATGTTGCCCAATGATCCTCCATCAGGCAGTCTCTATGGTAATGAGTCGCTCTCACTACACTTTTGCTTCCCCTAGATAGCATAAAGTTTGATTTCCATATTGTTGTCTATTTGGGCATTTCAAAGTTGATTTTAAATAAAAATGTTTTCCTAATTTAACTGCCAGCTAACTTCATTCTTGCTATAAGATGATTGGTTTTTTTGTGATTATTCTGGTAGCCGTGAGATCATAGTATTTGTCATAAAATCAATGTATATTTTTCACTTTGAATTATTACGCCTGCGCTGGCACGAGTTCTTCCACCTAGTCTTGTATATAGAAGATGAGATAATTGTACCTTTGTAAACAAAAATTATATTTCAATATATTATTTCATGTCTCTGAAACATCCCTATCCCCAAAAATATAAATTATACTAGTAAAAGTAGAGTTTTCAACAAGGTAAATATTATCAGCAAGACTTGTTATAATAGTTATTCATTTATAACATTTTTTTGTATGAATGTAATTTCTTTTTAGAATTAATTTTTCATGTTATATTTTACTTCACTATGAGATTATATATAACATCAGTGCATCTATTATAGTGGTACTCTTTTTATAAGATTAACCACTTTATAACAGTTACACTTAAATATTATTTAATAATATTTTATATGATAGCAAATAAAATATTACTTTATATCAAGTAAATGAGATTTAAACATCAAATATCAATATACATATATAACAACACCTCACTATAATAATTACAAAATTTTCATACAAAATACAACTATCATAACTTCAGTATGGTATGCTTATTATTCTTTCGAACATAATAAATTAATCTAAAAACTAATTTAGTAAAATAAAAGGTATCTCAAAATATAAATTTAAGAAAATTCATGTTATGTTTATAGATACTAGGAACCTGAGTAGTACGTTTATCCCAAATTACTTAATATAGATCTTGAGTTATCGATGAAAAATATTTACTTGATGATGAAATCACAATGCAATTTCTTTTTACCCTATGAAGTACAAAATACAAAATTTATTTACGAACATATAATCATAGCTAAGACAGTGTTTATGAACAAACCTCAATAATTTCTTGAGCTCTGTCCATATACGACATAAAGGCAGGTCAAATTTGAGCAGTGCAGGTTCTTGTTCTTCCAAATCGAGTTGATTTGGTCAACAACAACTCGGTAACTCCGCCTATTTTAATTCTTACATCCTTGGAGAAAACATTTATCCATGATTAATGTCAAAAAATTTTACAACCAACTTATTTTCAAACTTATTTTTCTCTTACAATTTATTTTAGGACCCTCTAATTATTAATTCTCATGATTATCTATTATTAAATATATTTTAGAACTCATTAACTTTAACAATATACATTTCTTTTTCCTTAGAAAACTAATAAAAATAATTAGTTATAGTTATATATGAATTCTTAAATCTACTAAGAATCGTTCTGTAAAATTTTAGTTTTATGCTATATTAATAAAATAATAAAAAGGATTAATTGGTTATAATTACTAAATTGATGTCGTTGTTTCCTACTTTGCATCAGCACCAACTTCTAGGAAGCATGGTTTTTTCTTGAGGCGACACATTTTTCCATATGAGCATGCATATTGTGTAACTTGTAAATTCATAAATGTAACGCCCCGAAGGTACTCCCTAGATGTTACACATTGCTCTAACTACAAGTATCCCACTCTAACCCGTGATGCCTTCTAAACTTTGAACTCTACTAATAATCATGAAATATGAGTGGAATTGAAGAAAACTTATAACTGAGTTCAAATAAATGAATAATCAACCAAATGTCGTCACTCAATAGCATTCAAATCTATGAAAAAACAAGATGAAAGGAACACATAGGTTGGCTAGTCCTGACAAGCCTCTAACTAAAATTGAAGATCCACTGCGACAGACCCCAGCTGACTCGAACAGAAAGCTAAATAACTGAAATCACTAAAATAAGCATCTAGAACTATCATGAACTTGGCCCTCGGAGTATGAGGATTCAATAGCTATCTGGATATAGGAAGTGGTAATCGTGGTAATCTATGCTATTGGGAACAAACACCAGATCCTATATTATAAAATAATATAGCACACAGTCATATATATGATTAGTACTTCTAGAATGTTCTGCGTATTTGTGGGTGAATGCATTAAGTAAAAATAGTCATATACGATAATTGAAGACATGTACACTAAGTGTAAATGGACCCCCTTTAATCAATAATAAAATAGAAAGCTAAACTAACATGAGCATAAATCATAAAGAAACATCTGAATAAGGCCTGTGACTCATTACACTTAGGTTCTAAAATCTTTACTTTTAATTTTTTAGGCGATTCTCATAATCGACATAAACCATATGATATAGCATGGAGTTCAATGTCTTACTCATGTTTAGGAGAGTTTGTGTAATACCTTGGAAAATTTTTCGTTGAAATTTTGTGTGTAAACGTGTTGGGTTTTTTTCTAGAATGAATTATAAATTTTCTGTGAGAAATGTCATAGATTATGACCCACCATTGCATAGAGTATCGAATAATCTTTCCAATGATATGTGTATCATCCAAAACAGACACCCGAGCGACGAGTTATGAACATTCCGATCGAACCGTGATAGTAGTGAACAGTAAAACGTGCAGGAAAAAGTACTAAGGCCTGGCGTATTTTTGATCCAACTTTAAATGATCATAAATCCTTGTACATAATGATCTGGATGATCTACTATATATCAATGGAAATTTTTGCGAGTCCTCTTTCCAATGAAATTGGTTTCATCCAATTTGTCTATCGGAGAAAAAAGCTATGGTCGATCTACTTCAGCCTATAAAAAGTGAATATTTGGGTTAACTCCAAACGATCATAACCCCTCGTACACAATGATCTGGGTGAGATACTATATATCAACGGAAAGATATGAGAGTTCTCTTTCTAATAAAATTGGTCTTATCCAATTTGAGTATCGGAGTAAAACGTTATGGTTGATATACTTTAGACTATCAAAACAGTTCATCAAAGGACAGATTCAAGAATTTTTTTGATTTTTAAGGGCGTTTTGGTCATTCCCCCTCACCCAAAATCCATCCAAACCCTATATTAAAGCATATTAGAAGCATTATATGTTATATTTCATCAAACTCCCGCAAAAAGAAAACCCTAAGCTCCTACATTCAACTTCAAGAACCTCTAAAGTTCACCATTAATTCTGTAAATTTATTCAAGATTCCAAGTTCCTAGTTCAAGAACTCCAAGAACCATCATTCAAAGGCACGATTAACATCTCAAAAATGAGTATCGATCTAAAGTTCATCATTCAAGGTATATGGGATTTCTCAACAAGAACTCTCTTTCGTTCTTGTGCCCAAAAGTTATTTTCTTTACAAAGGCATGATTTTTATTTGATTTTTATGAATTTGAAGCATGAACCCATATCTTAGATAATTATTATGAAAACTTGATGTTTATAATTTTGAAAGATGAATTTACATGTATGGAGATATAAAGCATGAATCTTGAACGATATTTATCATGATTTTGATAGTATGTGTTATAAGCATGTTGATGTTGAATATTTAAGATATTTTGAATGATTTGACCTTTTGGTCTTAATAGAGTTATTTTGAACTCAAATGTAAAAAAAAATCTACAATGTGATTGATTTTGATCGATGGGAAGCATGATGGCTCCCGATATATATTTATATATTACGAAAATTGTTTTAGCTGTGGATTGTCTTTAAAATGATCTGAGCTAAGTCTAGGAGAAATCTTTAGCACCGAGTGGGAGGTATAAAACGACCTTACTTTCCTAGAACTATGTGCCCCCGTGGAGTGAGCCTGAGGCTGATTTATATAGTGATCACTAGTTTGTGTGGATTTAATATCAATAGTCCTACTCTGATAGCAAGGATAGGATGGCTCTCCCCAACGTGGATTGTACATTGTACTCCATGTAGCTTACATGGTTTATGTCGGTTATAGGATCTACCAGTGTGTGTGTATTTTCTTGTGTGTATGGTGAATGGTGAAGTGATTTGAAAGTGGAATTATGAAAGTTATTCTTTCGAAAGATTTAAATGATATTTACATTATGAGAATTGATATTCTTGATGAACTGAAAGTGATTGACAAATTATATAATGACTCACATGTGTTATTGTACTTATTTCATCCTCTCATGATTATGATGATTTTCTTCGGGCTATGTGAGTCTTTCATACATCCTGCATATTTCTTATAAATATTTATAATGATGATATTTATACAACTACATACACCCCCATATACTTGGTTCCTTTCCATGGTACTGACCCACATCTTCGGATGTGGGCTATATTTTCATGGAATGTAGGTTTAGGTGCTCAGTTCCAGGTTTGATAGTGATTCTTCGGGTACGCTGTTCTACATCCTCTGTTATGGTGAGTCCTCATATTTCAAGGACGTGATGTCTGATGTTGGTTTCACAAAATTATTTATATTTGATAACTGAGTATGAGTCAGTTGGGGCATGTCTCAATGGCTCGTTGGTTTTATTAATTTTCTTAGAGGCTTGTCAGACTAGTATAGTTGTTGGGAGTTGACTAATAAGTCATATTTTGTTATCTTTTTGAAATTCTTTTATTCTTGGATGATGATTACTCTATTGATATTTGAGGGTTATTTAGGGAAACCCCGTTGATTTGTGTTGAACTAAATGAAATTGGTTCAAAGGGTTAGCTTGGGGCTACTTGTAGCCTCAAGCACCGTGTAATGCTCCGGGACCCATTTTTTGGGGCGTTACAAACTTGGTATCAGAGCCTAAGGTTTTAAGGTGTCCTAGGGAGTTTGACAAGCCACGTTAAGTAGAGTCTTGATCATCGGTGTGTAGCGCGCCACATCTATGAGCAAGAGGCTACAAGACGTTTTAGGAAAAAGTGTGATTCTTTCTTTTAGAAGTCTATCGTGCTTAAAGTGTCTCTCTCTGCTATTGATTCGTGCTCTCCTCATTTAGAAATATGTCTTCACATCGAGCGAGAAGAAATAATGATGGTCAGTAACCTCAACCCGCTGACCCATTGAATGAAAATGTGTCTCATGCTCAATTTTGGGCAGTCTTTCAGGCACTGGCCCAAGCTATTACTACAAATATTTAGGCCAACTCGGCCCCGGCTCCACAACAGCAGGGAGGTTATTCAGCTGCTGCCAGGATCTGTAACTTCATGCGGATGAATCTGCCAAAATTCTATGGGTCCAAGTCTGATGAGGATCCATAGTTGTTTTTAGAAGAGGTGCAGAAGATTACTCAAGTGATGTATGAATCTGAGGAACATAGTGTGGAGTTGGTTGTGTATAGATTGAAAGACCTTGCTTATGATTGGGTTGTTTCTTGGAGAAAAGGTAGAGGTGAGGGAGTTGTCCCTACAACTTAGCAAGAGTTCTAGGATGCATTCCTAGATAAGTTTTTCCCTTTGGATATGAGGGAGGCAAAGATGGAAGAGTTGATGAACCTGCGACAGGGCTCTACGACTGTTAGGGAGTACTGTCTAAAGCTCAATCAATTAGCCAAGTATGCTCTTGACTTAGTGGCTGATAATCGGGCTAGTATGAATAAGTTTTCGACTAGAGTGTCTAGTTATGTGGTTAAAAAGTGTAGGTCTGCTATGCTGAATAGTGAGATAAATCTTTCTAGGCTAATGACTCATGCCCAATAGATTGAGGCAGACAAGATTAAGGAGAGAGATAGAATGAGAGGGAATAAGAGAGCTAGGTCCGAGCAGCACGGATAGGGTAAAACTTGATTGCAAGAAGGGAGTCGTCCTCAGTATCAGGATTATTTGTCTATGCCAGCATCGTCATCTCCTAGTGCTCTAGTGCCTAGAGGTAGGCAGGAGCAAGGTACTAGGTCATATGCATCCAGGTCCCAGTACAGTGCTGGTAGTAAGCCAAATCATCCCCTGTGTCCTAAGTGTGGTAGGGCTCATTTGGGTAAGTGTTGGGGTGAGAAGAGGGGTTGTTTTTGGTGTGGTGACATGGGTCACAGAGTTAGAGATTTTCCACAAGATAGACAAGGGCGTCGTGACTATCGCCCTCTGACCCAGACTCAGACTATTAGTGCTCCAGTTCCAGCGACTCACCCAGCCCCAGCTTAGGGCACCTCTTCTAGCAATGCTGGTGGGCAGAGCCAGAACAGATTCTATGCTTTATCGTCCTGCTAGGAATATGAGGACTCTCTTGATATTGTTACTAGTATGCTTCGTTTATTTCAGTTTGATGTGTATGCTTTGTTGGATCCTAGATCCAGTTTCTCATATGTTACACCTTTGATTGCTGTGAATTTTGAAATAAGTCCTAAGATTATTCCTGAGCCTATCCTAGTTTCTAACCCAGTGGGTGATTCGATTGTTGCCCCAAAAGTGTATAAAAAATGTTCTGTTACCATTCTTCATAGAGTCTTGTTGGCTGATCTGATTGAGTTAGACATGGTAGATTTTGATGTAATTCTGGGTATGGATAGGCTGTATTCTTCTTATATCTCTATTGATTGTCAGACCCAAGTGGTCAAGTTTTAGTTTTCGGGTGCATCCGTGTTTGAGTGGTCTGGAAATTCTGTGTCACCCAAGAGTCATTTTATCTCTTACCTCAAAGCTAGAAAGCTTATTTCCAAGGTGTGTATTAACCATTTGGTTAGAGTCAAAGACACTAAGTCTGAGACTCCAACTCTCCAATCTGTTAACATCGTCAATGAGTTTTCTAATGTTTTTTTGAATGATCTCCTAGGGATACCTCCTAATAGAGAGATAGAGTTCGGGATTGATCTTTTTCCCGATACTGAGCCCATTTCTATTTCTCCTTATCGTATAGCCCCTGCAGAACTTAAGGAGTTGAAAGAGCAACTTAAAGATCTATTAGATAAGGGTTTCATAAGGCCAAGTGTTTCTCCTTGGGGTGCTCCTGTGTTGTTTGTGAGAAAGAAAGATGGCTTTTTATGTATGTGCATTGATTACCACCAACTGAATAAAGTCACCATAAAAAATAAGTACCCCCTTCTGAGAATAGATGATTTGTTTGACCATTGCAAGGTGCAAGTTATTTCTCAAAGATAGACCTTCATTCCGGCTATCATCAACTCAAAGTTAAGGAGTGTGACATCCCAAAAACCGCTTTCCGAACTCGTTATGTCCATTTTGAGTTTATTGTTATGTCTTTTAGGTTAACTAATGCCCCAGTAGCTTTCATGGACCTCATGAATTGAGTGTTCAGATCATATCTAGATATGTTTGTCATAGTGTTCATCGATGATATACTGGTGTACTCCCGTAGTGAGGATGAACATTTCGATCATCTTTGAACTGTCTTGCAAACCCTTAGAGATCACAAGTTGTTTGCCAAGTTTAGTAAGTGTGAGATTTGGCTAAGGTCAGTTGCTTTTCTGGGTCATACTATTTCTTCTGAGGGTATTAGAGTTGATCCCCAAAAGACCGAAGCTGTTAGAAATTGGCTTAGACCTATTTCTCCGACTGATATTCGAAGTTTCTTGGGTTTAGCTGGATATTATCGCTATTTTTTAGGGTTTCTCCTCTATAACGTCTCTTATGACTCAGTTGACCGAAAAGAAAGTGAAGTTCTTGTGGTCCGAATCTTGTGAGAAGAGTTTTCAGGAGTTGAAGGCTCGACTCACTTCAGCACCTATTTTGACTTTGCCTGATGGTGTTGATGGTTTTGTGGTGTACTGTGATGCTTCGAGAGTTAGGTTGGGTTATGTATTGATGCAGAAGGGTAAGGTGATAGCTTATGCTTCTAGACAGTTGAAACTCCATGAGAAAAATTACCCCACCCATGACCTTGAGTTGGCTGCTGTTGTGTTTGCTTTGAAAATCTAGAGACACTATTTGTATAGTATCCATGTTGATGTTTTCACTGATCATAAGAGTCTGTAGTATGTGTTTACCCAGAGAGAATTGAATCTTAGGCAGAGACAATGGTTAGAATTGTTAAAGGACTATGATATGAGTGTGTTGTACCATTCGGGCAAGGCCAATATTGTGGCGGATTCCCTAAGTAGAGTGTCCATGGGTAGTGTTTCACATATAGTAGAAGGTAAGAAAGAGTTGGCTCGTGATGTACATCGTTTAGCTAGATTGGGGGTTAGGTTGTTTGACTCTACTGAAGGTAGTATAGGGGTTCAGAGTAGTTCTGAATCCTCCTTGCTTTCGAAAGTAAAGGAAAAGCAATACTTAGATGCTAGTTTGGTCAGACTGAAGGAGTCAGTCAAGGACCAAAAAGTAGAGGTTTTCTCCCAAGGGGGAGATAGTGTGTTGAGATTGTAGGGTAGATTGTGTGTCCCGAATGCTGATGATTTAAGACAGAGAATTATGGCTGAAGTGCATGGTGCACGATATTCTATTCATCCTGGTCCACCAAGATGTACCGAGACTTACGGGAAATCTATTGGTGGAGCGGCATGAAGAAAGATATAGCAGCGTTTGTAGCTAAGTGTGCAACATGCCAACAGGTTAAGGTTAACACCAAAGACCTGGTGGTATGATCCAAGAGTTTAGTATTCCCACCTGGAAGTGGGAAGAGATAAATATGGACTTCGTGATTGGTTTACCTCCTTCCCGACGCTATCATGATTCCATTTGGCTTGTGGTTGATAGGTTGACTAATTCTGCTCATTTCTTGCCTATTCATACTTCATATACTGCTGAGGATTACGCTAGATTATATATCCAAGAGCTAGTCAGACTGCATGGAGTTCCCTTATCTATCATTTCGGATAGGGCTACTTACTTCACTTTGCAATTTTGGAAAGCTTTTCAGAAGAGTCTTGGTACCCAAGTGCTTTTGAGTTCTGGTTTTCATCCGCAGACCGATGGTCAGGCTGAGCGGACCATCCAGACCTTAGAGGATATGTTGATAGCTTGTGCACTTGACTTTAAGGGAAGTTGGGATGATCACTTACCGTTGATAGAGTTTTCTTACAATAACAATTTCCACTCTAGTATTGGCATAGCTCCATTTTAAGCCTTATATGGGAGGAAGTATAGATCACCCATAGGTTGGTTCGAGGAGGGTAAAGCGGTTGTGAGTGGTCCGGATTCGGTATTTAAGGCTATGGAAAAAGTCAAGTTGATTAGGGAAAGGTTGAAAACTGCGCAGAGTCGTTAGAAGTCATATGCGGATGTTAGAAGTAGAGACCTTGAGTTTGAAGTTGGTGACCTAGTGTATCTGAAAATTTCACCCATGAGTGGGGTGAAGAGATTCGGAAAGAAGGGGAAGCTTAGTCCCCGTTATGTTGGTCCTTACAAAATTCTTAGCCGTGTTGGTAAGGTAGCTTATGAAGTCGAGGTGCCTTCCGAGTTGTCCTCTATTTATCCAATATTCTATGTCTCCATGCTTAGAAAGCATATTAGAGATGTTGTGGTAGTGGGTTCCTCTGTGAGTGCTGACATTCAAGAAAATATTTCTTTTGATGAGAAACCTGTTGAGATTCTTAATTTCAGTGTCCGAAGACTAAGGAACAAAGAAGTTCCCTTAGTCAAGGTGTTGTGGCGAAACCAATCTGTTGAGGGTGCAACTTGGGAAGCTGAGGCGGATATGCGATCCAAGTACCCGCACCTATTTTCCGCGAACTCCGATCAAGCCGAAGGTACCGTTCTTTCCTAAATCATGCACTTTTGATAAAAGTTGCAGCAGTTCAGCTGTTATTTATTATGTGTTCAGCTGTAGTTTCTTGAATTTATGCATTTTATGTTGCATTCAGAGTGAGAAACGATGTGGTGATGAGTCTAACGAATGGTTTCAGCTGTATGCTCTATTCCTTATCTAATCTTGGCATGTCTAGCGTCATTCGAGGATGAATGTTTCCATAGGGGGATGATGTAATACCCCGTTGAAATTTTGTGCGTAAACGTGTTAGGTTCTATCTTCTAGAATGAATTATAAATTTTTCGTGTGAAATGTCTTAGATTATGACCCACCATTACGTATAGAATCGAATAAGCTTTCCAACTATATGTGGATCATCCAAAACGGACACCCGAGCGACGAGTAATGAACATTCCGATCAAACCGTGAATAGTAGTGAACAGTAAAATGTGCAGGAAAAAGTACTGAGGCCTGGCGTATTTTTGCTCCAACTTTAAATGATCATAAATCCTTGTACATAATGATCTAGATGATCTACTATAGATCAATGGAAATTTTTGCGAGTCCTCTTTCCAATGAAATTGGTTTCATCCAATTTATCTATCGGAGAAAAAAGCTATGGTCGATCTACTTCAGCCTATAAAAAGTGAATTTTTGGGTCAACTTCAAACGATCATAACTCCTCGTACACAATGATCTGGGTGAGATACTATATATCAACGGAAAGATATGAGAGTTCTCTTTCTAATGAAATTGGTTTCATCTAATTTGAATATCGAAGTAAAACGTTATGGTTGATCTACTTCATACTATCAAAATAGTTCATCAAAGGACAGATTCGAGAATTTTTTTAATTTTTAGGGGCATTTTAGTCATTCCCCCTCACCATTAATTCTGCAAATTTATTCAAGATTCCAAGTTCCTAGTTCAAGAACTCCAAGAACCATCATTCAAAGGCACGATTAACATCTCAAAAATGAGTATCGATCTAAAGTTCATCATTCAAGGTATGTGGGGTTTTTCAACGAGAACTCTCTTTCGTTCTTGTGCCCAAAAATAATTTTCTTTACAAAGGCATGATTTTTATTTGATTTTTATGAATTTGAAGCATGAACCCATATCTTATGATGATTATTATGAAATCTTGATGTTTATGATTTTGAAAGATGAATTTACATGTGTGGAGATATAAAGCATGAATCTTGAATGATATTTATCATGATTTTGATATTTGGGTCGTGAATCCCTATTGGAAATTGTGTTTTTTTGAGAAAGTGTGTGTTATAAGCACGTTGATGTTGAATATTTGAGATATTTTTAATGATTTGAACTTTTGGTCTTAATGGAGTTGTTTTGAATTGGAGTGTGAATGAAATCCACAACGTCGTTGATTTTGATAGATGGGAAGCATAATGGCTCCCGATGTATATTTATATATTACTAAAATTATTTTGTTGTGGATTGTCTTTGAAATGATCTGAGCTAAGTCCAGGAGAAATCTTTAGCACCGAGTGGGAGGTATAAAGTGACCTTACTTCCCTAGAACTACGTGCCCCCATAGGAGTGATCCTAAGGCTGATTTATATAGTGATCACTTGTTTGTGTGGATTTGATATCGATAGTCCACCTCCGATGGCAAGGATAAGACGACTCTCCCCAACGTGGGTTGTACGTTGGACTCCATGTAGCTCACATGGTTTATGTCGGTTATAGGATCTCCCAGTGTGTGTTTGTTTCCTTGTGTCTATGGTGAATGGTGAAGTGATTTGAAAGTGGAATTGTGAAAGTTATTCTTTCGAAAGATTGAAATGATAGTTACATTATGAGAATTGATATTCTTGATGAACTGAAAGTGATTGACAAATTATATGATGACTCACATGTGTTATTGCACCTATTTCATCCTCTCATGATTATGATGATTTTCTTCGGGCTATGTGAGTCTTTCATACATCCTGCATATTTCTTATAAATATTTATGATGATGATGTTTATACAACTGCATACACCTCCATATACTCAGTTCCTTTCCATGGTACTGACCCATATCTTCAGATGTGGGCTGCATTTTCTCGGAATATAGGTTCAGGTGCTCATTTTCAGGTTCGACAGTGATTCTTCGGGAACGCTGTTCTACATCCTCTGTTGTGGTGAGTCCTCATGTTCCGAGGACGTGACGTTTGATGTTGGTTTCATGGGATTGTTTACATTTGATAACTGAGTATGAGTCAGTTGGGGCATGTCTCAATGGCTCGCTGGTTTTATTAATTTTCTTAGAGGCTTGTCAGACTAGTATAGATGTTGGGAGTTGACTTATAAGTCATATTTTGTTATCTTTCTGAAATTCTTTTATTCTTGGAAGATGATTACTCTGTTGATATTTGAGAGTTATTTATGGAAACCCCATTGATTTGTGTTGAACTGAATGAAAATGACTCAAAGGGTTAGCTTGGGGCTACTCGTAGCCTCAAGAACCGTGTGACGCTCCGGGACCCGTTTTATGGGGCATTATAGTTTTTCTATCCTTTCCATCACAATAAAACCTTAACTTAGAGTGATCACTTACTTGGACTATTTTAGGCTAGGAAATACTCTCTGGCGAGGGCCCTTAAACCTATGGTGGCAAGTAGTTTCTGGGAAATAGAATGTGCGAAATTCATATTCCGCTCTCGGTGCTAAATACTACTCTTAAAATATATACTTTTATGATCATACTTATGAAATCCACCTTAAAATAGCATATGGGTTTATCAACAGAAAACCAACTATGCTTCTCTTACTTAAATCATACTCATGAGGAAACTTGTGGATTTCGTATCTTATCTGAGATCAGAAGATCAAAACTAAAACTTTAATCATGTTGTAACACTTGTAACTTAAACTAATAATATTGAACCTGTTGGAAACTTAGTAACTTATGCTTAAACATAAAACCATCTATCATCTCAAAAAAGCTTCAGATCAAACTATCAAACTCGATACTTAAGATTTTTTTCATGGATAAAACATAAGTAAACATGAAATCATATGGAAAATAAAGTTTAATTCATGAGGAAGCATCAAAATCTCAAAGCATAAGACAAGTAGGTGTAAACCCTAGTAATACAATTTCTTCAAAATCAATTAAAAATCAAATTTATAGGCACGACGAAAGAATATCCTTATTCAAACCTCACATACTTGGACTTAGTGAATTGATTGAGGAAAACTTGAGTTAAAACCTTGAAATATGGTGAAAAGCTCTTCTTTTGTGTTCTTGAGGGTTTTAGGAGAAGAGAAATCACTTTAATCTTAGTTAGGAGGGTAGGTTTTGTGTTTAATACATTTTGGAAGTCATTTAATAGGTAAAAGACCAAAATGACCTTGACCTAAGCTGAAAAAAGTGAAACTGGTGTTTTTGCACCCTTAGGCATGGCACTCCCTTATCGCGCCACTCCAAGAGCATGGCGTGTCCTTATCACGGAACCTACAGAGCGTGTCACACTCTTATCATGGACCCTTACTAGTTTGGGGTCCCAAAATGAGCCCAAATGCGTTTCAAAAGTTTTGAAACACCTCCTGATGGCCCCTCTATCATTCTTTATCATAATTCAACTCAAAAATCACCATAAAACATGAAGGAGATACCAAAATAAAATCAAAGAAATTTTGGGGTATAACCACAGTTAGTATAGAAAAAAGAGACAAGTATTTAATTTTATAGCCAAAAAACCACTATATCTCTTCACGGAATACTCAAAATTTTTCAGACCATAAGTACTATTCCCTCTGTCTCAAAATAGTACACATGTTTGCTAAAAAAATTATCTTAAAATTTTGACATGTTTAAAAGATCAAGAGATAAATCATTTTTTTCCAACTCTAAATAGATGAATATTAAAAAATAAATAAGGGGTATGTTGTTCAATTCACAATTATTATGTATCATCAAGAGTTAAATACAATACACTGAAACAATATATCAATATCTAATTTGAATATCAAAAAATTCTTCATAAAATCTCCGTATGCCCCTAAACCTGGGGTGGCAATCAGAATTTGTTGCATTCCATGAAAAATTCTATTTAAAAAATATTAGCACTACTATTGAAATTACACAAATAAAGTTAAACATAAAAATACCAGTGAGGAAGCCATCTAACTAGAAACATATATTATAGAAAGATGAGTATGAGGATGACCAATGACATATTTGTAATTTAGAAGCAAATAAAGGATAGATTTCAATATTCTTTATATTAACTAGCAAGTTTATTGTTGAAGACATAAAAATTCATGTTCTTGCATCATCAACTAACCATTACTCAATTCTGTTTACTATTCAAGTTTTCTCTAAAAATGATTATTTATGTTGTGTTATAGTATTATATATTTTTATAATAATGAAAAATAATTAGGATAATAATACTCTAATTTTTATTATTTATTTTTTATTATATAGATGAGTGAGTGTTGCGCCTAAGCGCATACACAAGTATACGTTGCCTCACAAGTAGTAAAGTGTTTCTTCTACAAGACAAAGTATTGATCCCATAGGGACTAGTGTTAGGCAACTATCCAATTCTAGTTTAACTATTGGGATTCACAAGTGCAAACATAACCAAAGAGTTTTGAAGGTTTGTAAAGTAAAAGTAAACTAAAACAATACGGGAAATAAAGACTTGGAACAATCAATGGATGAAAAACCGGGGCTAAAGCACTACGAACAGTTATACTATGATATTAAACTTCATCGGTTAAGTTACTTATCTTCGCTGTTGATTCACGGGGTTGATTTTATGATCATGGTCTCCCGACCTCTAATCACCTTTCTAACTTAGACCCACTACTACATTGTTGAGCGGGAATGTAAGAACTAAGCTAAACACATTTATATTTCATCTCGTAGTGAACCAAGTAAGGTTTCAAGGTTTATCCCTATCCTGGTTGCTAATTCAAATCCTCTATTTAATAAAGGAATAAGAACCCTACTCTATTTACTCCCATATTCTATATCTTTATTCCCCCTCTCGAGGTCACAAGGTCCAAAATATATGTATTTTAAGGGATGTAAATCCTTGAAATAATGATAACAAGGATAAATAAACATCCAACTATGATAAATAAATAGAACCAAATCAATTCGTAGCCATTGTAGTCATGTTCTTGGCTTCAACCCTGGACAAAGGGCGTTTAACCACTAATCGATATAATCATAATCCAAATTATTGAATACATGATTAAATTCATTAAAAAACTAAATTAAAGAGAAATAAACCCTAAAAAAGGTTTTTAGCAGCCCCTCTCTATGTCCAAAAATGTTCCAAAATATTTACAATATGTTTAAAGTCGTGTATTTATAGTAGAGGCAAATTGGTTGTGTGTGAATAGAGGGGGCGATACGGGCTTTAGACCACCAGAATGGAGGGTGCACCGCCTGCCTTAGTCCACCACTATAAAGAGGGGTCCTTTTGCTTTAGACCATAGAAGTGAAGGTTTCATTTCCCCTATATCGTCTGCCTTTATTGGAAAGGGCCATTTTGACGTTAAACTTTGCCTTCCACCTTTGTTGTCCATCCCAAGACTTTTAGTATTATTTCTACTTGAATTTCATATTCTTCCTCTAAAATATATCAAAATAATCAAATAAAAAAGCATCCTACATCATCAAAATCCATATCTTAGACCTCAATACAACAAGCAATCCATAACAATAAACTGAAACTCAAGCAAAGGCTAGTCTCGTCCTATTAAACTTTAGCTTAGTGAATTGACTCTTGGATTGACTCAACTATACTTTACACACTATAAATAAGTTGTTCCACTCAAAAATACAGACTAATAACATTATCAACTCATTTGACACATTAGAATCCATCACAATAGACTAGAAAAATACCTAGCTCAAGCTAATAAAACTAGTTTTCTCGTCTAGATTCTAAATGAGAAAAATTTGTTTGAAAACACCTTTAAACATTGTAATCACATACTTAAACACTTCGATTCTTATTTATATCATCATTAACACATAAAGCACATGAATTATCCTAAAAAAATTCTAAATAAGCTAGGATAAAAACACTTAAGTGTATAAATACACCCAACATCACCACCCCACGCTTAAAGCCTTGTTCATCCTCAAACAACTCTTTACTCTAAGAATCATAAGCTGAGGTGAATCTACACTTCTAATACAAGCAATAAAAAACAAGCTAGTACTACGATGACTGCACATAATGCAAGTTTCTATACTAAGCATGTTATATACACAATTGACGGTCCAAGAAGACTACTCAAAAACATCCTAACCTCAAGAATTGACTCACCTAATTGGCAAACTCATTCATATTGTTCAAGAACAGAGATCATACAAATTTCTTCACTATCATCAATATATGACCTTGCCACAAGATAATTACCCAAAATTACTCACATAAATGTAATTTATAACACAATTGGTAAAAGAATCAAATTGCGCTCACTCTCACAAGGAATTCATAAGTTACAAATAATGAACCGTAGGCTTTCCCTTAATGTAGTGCTTCACTGATATAAGAATGTTGAATCTTTGGATTAAATAGGTCTTTATGGTTGTAATGTAGGCTAAGGGATGGGTAGGAACTATTCTAAAAAGTAATAGTGGCTATCTTCCCTAAGTGCTTCAATACATCACATATTTTTATTTCATTCATCTCTAATAACCACACTTCCCCTCATCTACCTTCACACATATCTTTTGTTTTTCCCCATCTCATTAAGCACATTCACATATACTATGGTGGGAGTATTTTATGTACATGTCATTCAATTTTACCCTTCTTCACACCCATTATACGTTACATACCCCTATGATAGACACCTTCAACTTAAGTTGTTGCCTTAGTATGGTGCACAATATCCAAGGAGGACCAGAGCCAAAACAGGTTCATTGTAACACGGCTGGGCTAAACATGGGAATTTTTTTAGCACAAATTTCTCTAACTCTCAGGCACAACACAATAATTTTTACAAACCAATAACTATCACTCTGGGGCTTCACTTTTACCTTTCTCCTACTTACTTTCCAACACCTTAACTTAATTAATTTTACACTAAAGTGCTTAGGGAATTTTGGATCAAATTAACATCAATCAAAGAAGGGGATTAGGATACATATGAGGCTTCCAAAGGATAATCTAGATGCTCAATTGGGTTAACTAGGATAATGCACAAGGGTAGGTAAAAAAAGAAGGTATAAACTTGGATATCAAAGAAATGCCTATATCATCTCCTAAACCCACACTTTTTATTTTGCTTTGCACACACGCTAGGCAAGTTCAAGACATCACATGTAACAAGAAATATACTACAACCTCACACGCACAGCACATGATCAACTCAAGTAGGATCATCATAGACTCTCAACCAAATAATAACATGAATTTTGATTAATTCAACAAGTATGAGTCATAAACATGAACCTGGGAGTCTCAACAGTAGCAATTCACACAATCAATATATCTTTTACCATTGAAACATTTGCATCATGCAATCAAATATAGAACCAACAAGAATATTTTACTTATTCCTAACAAAATTTTTTAAAATTTACCCTAAAAATGGGAATTTTCCTACCCCACACTTAAAAATCTACTTTATCTCTAATGTATACTTTAAAAGTAGATATAGAAATACTCTCTGAGGCCTCTAGGACTAGTTAGTAGTATCTTCTTACATTAAGAGGGTCTGGGGACCCCACACTTAGTCTTCGGCATGCTTCTTAGCTTAGGTTTTTTGGAACTCATACTTCCCATCAACCTGTGGCTCAAAAAAATAAAAACTCATGAATTAAAAACTTAAAAAAATACTGAAAATAAAACCTACCTTAACTTGGGTTGCCTCCCAAGCAGTGCCTGATTTAGTGTCGTAGCACGACCTAATCTCTGAGTTGTCTGTTTTCCTTCACCCTTTTCCCTACACTAGGACTCCATCTTCTTATTCGTTTTTGACCTCTTGAATGTGAAATCTCAAGGTTAATATCTTTCTCAACCTTAGCCTTTTCAAGCTCATCAATCTCCATCATGTCAGGCTGGGATATTTATGGCTTGGGCTGCTCAATAAGGAAGTAATCATGCATAAATTTTTATAGTTAAATAGTGTCTTGAGTGGTTTGTACACTTTGAATACCACCTCTTCATCATCCAGCCTCATTGTGAAAGTGTCATCTCTCACATCTATCAAAGCTTCTCTCATTGTTAAGAATAGATATCCTAATATGACTGGTACTTTTTCATTTGCCTAAAAATATAACACAATAAAGTTAGCAGGAATAACAAACTTAGAAACCTTGATGAGAACATCCTCTATGATTTCTTTAGGATGGGATAGGGTCTGGTCTACTAACTGAAGTATCACGGAGCTCGGTCTCAGCTTCCCCAAGCCTAAGGTATTGAACAAAGAGAGGGGCATCAAGTTGATACTTTTTTGTAATTCACTAAGTGCATAAACCACCTTACTATTGCCAATTTGTATTAGGAGAGTGAAACTCCCAGGGTCTTTGAGCTTTTATGGCATCTTTTGCATCACCACAAAACTGCACTCCTCAGTGAGTATTACTGTCTCAACATCCTACAGCTTAACTTTGTTAGTGACCGCATCCTTCAAGTACTTAGTGTACTTGGGAATTCCCTCTTCTTCTCCCGTTCAACAAATTTTGCTTTTGAGTACTCAAACTTCTTTGAATTTTCAGCAGCTTTGTTATCTACCCACTTAGGAGCCTCTTCTATATCTACCTCCTTAGTTTTCTTTAGGGGTTTTTTATTGAGCACCTTACCACTCATCAAAGTGATTGCCATAACTTGTTTAGGATTTTTAGTATCACTTGGCAAACTACCTTGAGGCCTGATATTCTGCCTACTGCTATCTGACCTATCTGCAACCTGCAAGCTCCTTGTAGACATTTGCTGGATCTTTATATCTGCTGGTAATTATGATTGAGTAGCTGAGATTTGTTTCAGTATCTCTTCCATATTGCTAGTGGCCTGATTAACTTGAGCCTGTGGTTGCTAAAACTGCTATTGTTGATTGCTCCATGCTGGATTTAGTGGCTTAGTCTGCCACTTGAGATTGTAGGCATTCCCATAATTCATTTTTTGGACATTGCCCACAAACATCACGGACTCAGTATTTGCAGCATATATAGCTATTAAATGCCTACTGTGACTACAAACCTCACACCACCTTGTAGTCTGTTGAATTGGATTAACTATAGTTGCAGGCTTTGTAACCCCTAACTTCATATTGCTTATCTAATTTTGCAGAGCAGTAATCTGAGTAGATATAACAGTAAATTGGTCCAACTCCAACACACCTACAACCTTCTTCATAGTATTTCTTGAGTCAGAGTACCACTCAAGATTCCCTTGCGCAACCCGGTTCAACAAAGAATATATCTCATCATAAGTCATCTCTAGAGCTTGACCACCTCCAGATAAATCTAGTAAAATTCTCGTATTATGGTCAAGTGCCTCAACAAAAGTGTATTGTTGTATTGTGGGCGGTCCTGAAGAAGAGCTTTGAATCGCTTACCATAATACCTTATTGTACTGCTGATGATGTGGGCAGTCCTGAAGAAGAGCTTTGAATAGCTCCCAAGCATAATACAAATTCTCATCTGGCTTTTTTTTGAAGTACACAATCTCACTGTGCAGTCTCACAGTCTTTCCAAATGGAAAGAGTCGACTGAGAAATTTCTGGGCAAAGTCATCCCAGATTGTGATTGAAGTTGCCAGATCAGCATACAACCACTTCTTCTGTTCCCCTAACAATAAAAGGGGAATAGTTTCAGCCTAACATAATCAGTTGACATACCTGTGGGGATGAATGTGTCACTGATCTCCAGAATATTTCACAAATGGACTTATGGATCTTCATATAAAATCTTAATAAACTATCAACTGCTAATCAAAAGTTGCACCATGTTCTATTTCAACTCAAAGTTACCTCCAACAGTCGGTTTCTGAAAATGGAAGGTCAAATTTTTTGGAAGTAGGATTGCCACTTCACGAATTATCCTGCAGGCTGGTTGATCTTTAGCCATTAGAGTAGGATTGTCTTGTTCCTCTTGAAATTACAGCATATAAGGGAGAAGGATTGCTTCTCTCCTAAATTAATGGAAGTGTTGCTCTAGTTCGAGGCTTGGTTCAATCAATTCCCTATCCTTTCCATCTTACTAGCATGTAAACCTATTTTCTACAAAATCAATCCCAAGACCAAGAGTAAAGCACCAAAGAAATCTAAAAAGTAAACTAAAAATAAAATAGTTGCCAAATTACAAGTCCCCGGTAACGGCGCCAAGAACTTGTTGAGCCCAAGCACACACACAAGTATACAAAGCCTCACAAGTAGTAAAGTGGCCCTTCTACAAGCAAAGTATCGATATCACAGGGACTAGTGTTATGAAACTACTTAATTCTAGTTTAACTATTGAGATTCACAAGTTCAAATTTAACCAAAGATTTTTGAAAATTTGTAAAGTAAAAGTAAACTAAAATAATATGGGAAGTAAATACTTTGAATGATTAATGGATAGAAACCCAGGGCTAAAGCACTACAAAAAATCATACTATGCTGTTGAACTTCATCGGTTAAGTTACTTATCTTGGTTGTTGATTCATGAGGTTGATTTAATATCATGGTCTCCCGACCTCTAACCACCTATCTAACTTAGATGTGAGAACTAAGCTAAATGCATTTATATTTCATCCCGTAGTGAACCAAGTAAGGCTTCAAGGTATATCCCTATCCTAGATTCTAATTAAAATCCCCTATTTTATAAAGGAATAAGAACCCTACTCTATATACCCTACTATCTATCTACTTATTCCTCCACCTGAGATCACAAGGTCGATAATATATGTATTATAAGGGTCGCAAATTCTTAAAATAATGATAACAGGTGTAAATGAACAACCAAATGTGATAAATAAATAAAACCAAATCAATTCGTAGCAATCATAGTCATGTTCTTGGCTTCAACCCTGGACATGGGGCATTTAGCCCCTAATCGACATCATTATGATCCAAATAATTGAACACATGGTTAAATCCATTAAAAATCTAATGTAAAGAGAATAAACCCTAAAAGAAGTTTTGAGCATCCCCTATCCAAGTCCAAAAATGTCCCAAAGGATTTATAATATGTTTAAAGTCATGTATTTATAGTAAAGGCAAATTGGTCGTGTGGGAATAGAGGGAGCGGTGTGGGATTTAGACCACTGGAATGGAGGGTGTGCCACATACCTTATTAAAAAGCTATAACGGTGGATCCTCCTTATTTAGACCATGGGGGTGAAGGGGGCATCGACCCTGTATCGCCTGCTCTCACTGGAATAGGCCATCTTGACCTCGAACTTTGTCTTCCACCTTTGTTGTCCATCCTAAGCCTTTTAGTGTTATTTCCACTTGAATTTCAGCTTTTTCCTCATCAATATATCAATATGATTAATTCAACAAGAATCCTACATCATCAAACACCATAGCTTAGAGCTCAATACAACAAACAATCCATAACGATGAACTCGAAACTCAAGTTAAGCCTAGTCTCATCCTATTAATCCTTAGCTTATTGAATTGACTCTTAGCTCGACTCAATTGGAGTTTGCACACTACAAAAAAGTTGTTCCACTCATAAATAGACAATAATAATATTAGGAACTCATTTGACACAATAGAATCCATCACGACAGACTAGAACAATACCAAGCTCAAGCTAGTAAAACTAGTTTTCTCATCTAGACTTTAAATGACCAAAACTTGTTTGAAAACACCTTTAAACATTGTAATCACATAATTAAATACTTAGATTCTTATTTATACAATAATTAACACATAAAGCACACGAATTATCCTCAAAACAAGGCTAATTGAGCTAGGATAAAACACTAAAGTGCATAAATACACCTAACATCAGTGAGCAGGTGGGACAATCAAGGACACTTCTGTCATTTTAAAAAACAAAAGTGCATTGTTTGCTTATTCTATAAGCCTCAAAGTTTGTACATTAACTTTTAATGACTAAAAAAACCTTCTTTTTATAAATGTCAATCCCATCCAAAATTGTATAATATCTCATGTGGACCCTACAATTTTCTTCACAACTTTCTATAAATATTTTGTGTTTTTGTCCGTTTTAATACACAATACTCATTTCTATTTCTTATTATAAGTGGTGAAATTTTAATTTTATTTATTCAAATAAATTGTCCACATACAAGTAGAACAATTTTTTTCTTTGCACCTTTGGTTATAGTAAATTATTTAGTAGAGTAATAAAGAAATAAAAAATATATTACTCCATTCATTTCAAAAAAAATAACCTATTTTAATTTGACAAGGAAATTAAGAAAATAAAAAAAACTTTTGTTTCTTGTGATCATAACTAAAGTTATGTCAAATATACAAAAATGTCCTTTATCTTGTGATCCTAAACATAATACGTAAAAAGTTAAAAATTAAATTATTTTTTTTAAAAAAAGAAAAAGTTATTTTAAAAATATAATAAATTAAAATAAAAAAAGGTTTTTATTTTTGAAATGGAGAGAATAACAAGCATCTACAAGACATTCATCTATCCACAAATTCATATCATTCAAAAATAATTTCAAGTTGAACTTTTTTACGATATCTAAAATAATTATAAAATAGTATAATTTGTTAAAACTGAAAAAGTAATTTAAGTAGTGAGTTTTGTTCATATTTTATTATGATACGAGAATTTATGTGATAATTTTTTTATTAAATTAAAATTAAAATAATATACATGAATCAAATGGGAAGAATAATTTAATATCTAAAGAGAAATTATATTTAAAATTTATCCTATTGAAATATTTTTTTTCAATCATAACGTCCAGATGAGCTTTCTCTCCTCTTCACTAAATCCGCAGAATAAGCAACTTACTTTTTCTTGTAACATTCATTATTACTTTTTATTATTTTTATCTATTAATAAATGTATGTTTAAGGTTTTTATTATTTACAAATATAATCAAGGGTGTAACATTTTTTTTCATAATTTTCTTAATATTTTCATATGATCTTTTATGTGGATTTCACTACAACTCTATTTTAAATGGTTAAAATAGATATAATGGTCCTTTTATTAGAATCTTTTCAATATCATTGATGATGTAATATTTGACATGGATCCCAAATATCTCAACTATAAGCCTATTTTAATGTATAGTGAGAAAAATTGAATGCATTAGATAGAATGTCTAATTTAATACATCCAATGTCTAAATTTAAATGATATATTTTTCTTGAGTAATCAATTCTAAAAAAAAATTGACATTTTTTATTTGAATAGTATTTTAGAACTTTGTCAATATTGTAGTCATATTGAATTTTATTTATTTGTCAAAAAGTCAACAAAGATATACTCTTGTATTTTAAGTTTATTTATTTTAAAAATATTTTGAAACATTGCAAAGTTTTTTCATATATCTTATATTTGATATCTAATCAAAATAATATAAATTGAAATAACAAAGGTAGACTTAATTTGTGGAAGGATGTGTGAATACTAACATATGTTCCATAAAAGATTAAAAAAAAGTAAAATTTATTTTGGCCACACATTTAATTGGATAAAGTATCTAGTACTAATCATAGTAAAATAATACAAAATACTCATAAATTTGAAGAAGTGTTTATCTATCAAATACATTAAGTGTTTCCTTCATAATTCCAAAACTTCACATGATACATATCATTACAAAGATTGACAATACATGTAATTTATGGAAACAAAATTATTTACTAATCACTTCTTAGAATTATTTTAAATAGCTTCTTTAAAATGTAATATTAATTGCCTCATGTTAAATTACTACAATATATATCATGTTAAGTAAATTTCCTCTTCAAATAGACAAATCACTTTAAAAAAGAAATTTCTTGCTTAATATATTAAATTGATCTCCAGTTTTTGACGTATGTAAGACAAGACGTAGAGACAACCTTTAACTTTATGATTCATTATAATTTTCATCCAATAGGTCCTTTTTTCATTTGTTAAACAATCATAAAACGAATTTAAATGTATTTAAAATATATTTATGTATGAATTAATATGATTCTATGAAAACAGTAAATTGTAATTTTAATCTATTCTCTTGTATGATTTTTAAATAAAGTAGAAAAAACATTAAAAATAGTTATTTAATATAAGAAAATGTGTTTGACGTGATGTTAAACTAAACATTAGAGTATATGATATTTAAAATTATTTATGAAAAATTAATACGTCGTAAGCCATTATTTGATTTTGTAAAAATAAAAAGTTATATTTTATTATATAGTGTGATTTCTACTTACATTTTATACTGTATTTATTCAAAAATGTGATTATCATTTTTTGAAAAATTTATTAAATAACTGTAAATATATTTGAAGGTGTAATATTGGGCCCGTAAACGGGCACTTTGTTATCTAGTAAACAAATAATTCATAAGCGTGTCCATTCATAGTTTTTTTTGGAAAAACTATAGGAATATCCTCAAAATCAGGTGGCTTTTAAATTTTGACTCCAAATAAAAAAGCTTCATAAAAATAGCCTTCATCTATTAAATAATATATTTTTAAACAAAATTGCTCCTGATCGATGAAGTAGATTAAATAAATGATCCTCATAATATATAACAACTCCTTACTTATTCATTATTCAACTAATATTTTTTCTTTTTAATTTTACTTTGATTTTTATTTTTGCTTTTCTTTTTTTTATTTTAAATTTTTCTCAACCCTTACTTTTTTTCCTTTTCTCCCCTCAACTTCTTTTTTTTCTTTTTTATTTTACTTTGATTTTTTATTTTTTATTTTCTCTTTTTTTTGTTCTTTTAAGTTTTTCTCAACCCTTACTCTTTTTTTCCATTACTCCTCTCAACGTCTATTTTTATAAAATAAAAAATAATTTTTACTTTTCTTTAATTTTTATTTTTCATTCCTTTTTTTCTTTTTAAGTTTTTCTTGGCCTTTATTTTTATTTTATATTTTTTCTAATTTTATGAATCTTTATTTTTTCCCGTTCTCTCTCAACTTCTACATTTTCTTTGATTTTTATTTTTAAAAATATTTTTCTTCATTTTCTTCTTTTTTTGTATTTTTTTTATTATTTTTGTAATTTTCTTCGATTTCTTCCAATCAAGTTACATCCCATGAGCAAGAGTTGATACTATCACATTATAAAGGCAAAACTTATGACTTTCAAACAACAAACTACTTTTCATGGAAAAAAAATTGACACTACCTCATTGTAGAGGCAAGACTTATGACTTTCAAACAAGTTATGTTTCATGGGCAAGAGTTGACACTACCATATTGTGTTTTGATTTATGAGATGTTCTATAACTCTTACCTTAGAGGTAAAACTTAGCTCAAGGACTTTCAAACAACAAATTATGCCCCATGGGCAAGAGTTGACTCTACCACGTTATGTTTTCATTTATGAGATGTTCTACAACTATTGCCTTAGAGGCAAGACTTAGCTCAAGTACTTTCAAACTACAAATTATGCCCACACAGGCAAGAGTTAAACTACCACATTATCTCTTTATCTATGAGATGTTCTACAACTCTTGCCTAAGAGGTAAGATTTAGCTTAAAGACTTTCAAAGTACAAATTATGCCCTACAGGCAAGAGTTGACACTATCAAATTATGTCTTTATTTATGAGATGTTCTATAACTCTTTCCATAGAAGCAAGACTTAGCTCAAAGACTTTCAAACTACAAATTAAGCCCCATAGGCAAGAGTTGACACTACCATATTATGTCTTTATTTATGAGGTTCTACAACTCTTGCCTTAGAGTCAAGAATTAGCTCAAGGACTTTCAAACTACAAATTATGCCCCATGGGTAAGAGTTAACACTACCACATTATGTCTTTATTTATGAGATATGCTACAACTCTTTCCTTAGAGAAAAGACTTAGCTTAAAGACTTTCAAACTATAAATTACACCCCACAGGAAAGAGTTGATACTACCACGTTATATTTTTATTTATGAGATGTTCTACAACTCTATCCCTTGAGGCAAAACTTAGCTTAAGGACTTGCAAACAACAAATTGCTTCCATGGGAAAGAATTGACACAACCACGTTATGGCTTTATTTATGAGATGTTCTACAACTCTTGCCTTAGAGGTAAGACTTAGATCAAAGACTTTAAAACTACAAATTACGCCCCACGGACAAAATTTGACACTACCATGTTATGTTTTCAATTATGAAATTTTCAACAACTATTACCTTAGAGGCAAGACTTAGCTTAAGAACTTTCAAACTACAAATTATGCCCCCACAAGCAAGAGTTGACACTACTACATTATATCTTTATTTATGAGATGTTCTACAACTCTTGCCTTAGAGGCAAGACTTATCTCAAAGACTTTCAAACTACAAATTATGCCCCACATGCAAGCGTTGACACTACCAAATTATGTCTTCATTTATGAGGATCTACAACTTTTGCCTTAGAGGCAAGACTTAGCTTAAGGACTTTCAAACTACAAATTATGCCCCACGGGCAAGAGTCGACACTACCACATTATGTATTCATTTATGAGATGTTCTACAACTCTTGACTTAGAGACATGACTTAGCTCAAGGACTTTCAAACTACAAATTACGTTTCATGGGATAGAGTTGACACTACCACGTTATGTCTATATTTATGAGATGTTCTACAACTCTTTTCTTAAATGAAAGACTTAGCTCAAGGACTTTCAAATAACAAATTGCACTTTACGGGCAAGAGTTGACACTATCATGTTATGTCTTTATTTATGAGATGTTCTACAGCTCTCGCCTTTGAGTCAGGACTTATCCTAAAAATTTTCAAAAAAGTTACGTACATTGGGCAAGAGTCAACACTAATACATTGTGTTTCTTACTTATGAAATTCTATATAACTCTTGTGTTAGAGGTAAGACTCAGCCGAAGTACCATTAAACAACAAAATTCCCCATGGGTAAGAGTTGATACCACCACATTGTGTATTAATTTTTGAAATATTTTATTACTCTTTCCACAAAGGCAAGACTTAGACTAAGGGCTTTCAAGTAACAACTTCTGCCCATAGGAAAGAGTTGACATTACCACATTGTGTTTTGATTTATGAGATATCGTACAACTCTTTCCTTAGAGGCAAGAATTAACTCATGGATTTTCACACAACAAGTTACGCCCCATTAGTAAGAGTTGACACTATCACATAACATTTAGATTTATGAGAAATTCTATAACTCTTTCCTTAGAGGAAAAACTTAGCCTAAGGACTTTTAAATAAGTTATCCCCAATGGGTAAGAGTTAACACTACCACACTATGTCTTTATTTGTGAGATGTACCATAACTCTTGCCTTAGAGAAACAAATTAGTCCAAGACTTTCAAACAGAAAGTTATTCCCCATGGGCAAGAGTCGACACTATCATATTCTATCATATTTATGAGATATTCTATAACTCTTGCCTCAGAAGCAAGACTTAGCCGACAAGTTACAGCCCACGGAAAAGAGGTTATACTATTATATTGTCTTGATTATGTGATACTTTATTTATCTGTATATCTATCTATCTATCTTTCTATTTATCTACCTATCTATATGTCTATCTATCTGTCTATCTGTTTATCTACCCATCTATCTATATATATAGCTATCCATCTATCTATTTATCTATCTGTCTGTCAGTCTGTCAGTCTGTCAGTCTGTCTATCAGTCTATCAGTCTGTCAGTCTGTCAGTCTGTCTGTCAGTCTCTCTATCTGTCCATCTGTCCGTCTGTCCGTCTGTCCCTCTATCCATCTATCCATCTATCGATTCTATCGATCCTAACTACCCATCTTTCCATCTACCCATCTACCCATCTACCCACCTACCCATTTACCTATCTACCCATCCACCCATCTACCCATCTACCCATCTACCAATCTACCCATCTACCCATTTACCCATCTACCCATCTACCCTTCTATCCATCTATCCATCTACCCATCTATCCATCTATCCATTTATCTATCTATCCTATCTACCTATCTATCTATCTATCTATCTACCCTATCTCTCTTTCTACCCATCTATCTATCTATTTATCTATCTACCCTATCTCTCTTTTTACCTATCTGTCCATCTA
The DNA here is from genome assembly GCF_002878395.1 of Capsicum annuum. Classification (NCBI taxonomy): domain Eukaryota; kingdom Viridiplantae; phylum Streptophyta; class Magnoliopsida; order Solanales; family Solanaceae; genus Capsicum; species Capsicum annuum. The sequence continues at coordinate 91,715,547 of NC_061118.1, read as the reverse complement.
TCCATCTATCCATCTATCCATCTATCCATCTATTTATCTATCCATCTATCCATCTATCTATCTACTCATCTACCTATCTATCCATCTATCCATCTATCCATCTAACTATCTATCCATCTATCCATCTATCTATCTATCTATCCATCTATCCATCTATCCATCTATCCATCTATCCATCTATCCATCTATCTATCTATCCATCTATCCATCTATCTATCTACTCATCTACCTATCTATCCATCTATCCATCTATCCATCTAACTATCTATCCATCTATCCATCTA